>NC_138769.1:43684470-44089470 GCF_965119305.1 Pelophylax lessonae
CAAGTAAATACACACACTCAGTAAGATGTTTCCTAGAGTGACTTATGTATATAGTAACACAGTGATGATAGGCTGAAGAGACAGATTGGGTAGAGATGGTAGATGACAGATACTTGAAAGGAAATGTTCTTGAAAGTAAGGTAGTAGCAGATGGGATGCAGATAGGTTTAGCAATCATGTATGGTAGCAGATGACAGAGTAGCAATCTTAGATAATGCAGATGTAGTAATAGTCCTTAGTATGCAGAGCTAGATAGTGTAAGCTTTAGTATGAAGGTTATAGAGGTTTCCCCTGTGGGGTACTTATCACTAATAGCAATGTAGCAGAGGAGAGGTTCGGCAAGAGCGGATGATCCGGTAGCGGGATACAGGGATCAGCGCAGCGTGGTTCCGACAGCGAGGTATGCATGCAAGCATGAGAGCTTCAAGACAGGTTAGCATCAAGGCACAAAGCAGTTTGAACGAACACATGTGAGTGAGAGCCGGCGATCTAAATAGCCATCCAGTCCGGCGCTCAGTGATGACAGCATCAGTCTTAAAGGTGTATGCGCACCTTACCAAAAGAGAATGGTGGGGCGCATACACTTATGAAAGAGTAATTAGGGTACCCAAAGGTACCAGAACATTACAGTACCCCCCCCTTAAGGCCGGCTCCTGAAGGCCTCTGGAGCTGGTTTGTCTGGGTACTTCGCATGAAAATTGCGGATTAATCTAGAGGCATGTATGTCAGAGGTGTTTAGCCAGGTGTCGTCTTGGGGCCCATAGTTCTTCCATAGAACCAAGTACTGAAGTCTTCCTCTGTGGATACGAGAATCCAGAATCTCTTTTATCTCATATTCTTCTCCACCTTCAACTTGTACAGGAGGAGGAGGTGGGATAGTAGGCCTTATTCCTTGGTCAGGAACATGGGGCTTCAGTAGCGACACATGGAAAATGGGATGTATTTTGAGGTCTATTGGCAATGTAAGCTGTACTGCAGCTTTTCCAATAAGTTTCTTGATTGGGAAAGGTCCCAAGAACAGAGGTCCAAGCTTTTTGCCAGGGATTTTCAGTCTTAAATTTTTTGTTGAGAGCCAAACGAGGTCCCCGATAGCGTACTGAGGAGAAGGTCTTCTGCGAAGATCATAGTACTTCTTTTGTTGACTATGAGCGTGTGCAATGGTAGTATTAAGCAAACCCAGAGAATCCTTTATTTGGGTAAGATAGTCTGAAGCTACTGGGTTATTTGAAGGAAGGATGCGTGGTGGAAGAATAGAGGGATGAAACCCATAGTTCAAGTAGAACGGACTCTGCTTGGTCGTACTGTGGGTTGCGTTGTTGTAGGCAAATTCTGCCAGAGGGAGAAGATCCACCCAATCATCCTGTTGGTAAGAAGTGTAACAACGTAAATATTGCTCGATGCATTGGTTGACTCTTTCAGTCTGTCCGTTGGTCTGCGGATGGTAAGGAGAAGTGAGCTTCCGCTCGATCCGTAGTATGTGACATAGTTCTTGCCAGAACTTGGAAATAAATTGTGATCCACGGTCAGACAGAAGAGTTTTTGGGATACCATGTAACTTAAAGACATGTTTCATCAGGAGTTCTGCCGTTTGTTTGGACGAAGGTAGTCTGCGAATAGCAATGAAATGTGCCATTTTTGTCAGATGGTCCACTGACACTAAGATGGTATTAAATCCTTTGGAAGGAGGCAATTCCACTATAAAGTCCAAGGAGACAACTTCCCATGGAGTTTGGGGTATTGGTAGACTGCATAGTAGACCGGGTGGTCTCGTAGTGTCAATTTTGGACCTGGCACAGACATTGCATGAAGAGACGAATTTTTGTATAGATGTTTTCATGTCAGGCCACCAGAATTGCCTGGTAATCAGATTAAGAGTCTTTGTCATACCCATATGTCCTGCCATAGGCACATCATGCGATAATTCCAAGATCTTGGTGCGTATGGTAGGTGGTATGTAAAGTTTGTCGTTGTAGTAGAGGAAGCCTTCTGCATCAGTATTTAGTTGTGGTGGGGGTGAATCCAAACTTATACCATGCAAAACCTCTTCCTTCAAGGAACGGACAACTCCAATAATGCGTTTGTGAGGTATTATAGGAACGGAAGGGATTTCGAAGTAGTTTTCTTCAGTTAGTCGTGATAGTGCATCCGCCTTTTTGTTCTTATCTGCAGGTGTGTAGGTCACTAGGAAGTTAAACCTTAGAAAGAATAGTGACCATCGTACCTGTCGTTGCGAGAGAGTTTTGTTAGTCTGAAGATATTGGAGATTTTTATGGTCCGTGTATATAAGTATTGGTAATTGGGTGCCTTCGAGTAGATGTCGCCAATTCTCCAGAGCCAATTTTATAGCAAGCAGTTCCTTTTCACCCACGGGGTAATTTATCTCTGGACTGCTTAGGGATTTAGAAAAAAAGGCGACTGGATGAAGTGGTGAAGTGTGAGTTGGTCGTTGGGAGAGTATTGCTCCTACTGCCATGTTTGACACATCTACTTCCAGAATGTATTGGAGGGATGGGTCTGGATGGCGTAGTATGGGAGCAGAAGTAAACCTTGTCTTTAACAGGTGAAAAGCTTTATTTGCTTCATCTGACCATTTGAATGGTTTTTTAATGCTAGTGAGCTGTGTGAGGGGTCTCACAATGGCAGAGAAGTTTCTAATGAACTTCCTGTAGAAATTCAAAAATCCAAGGAATCGCTGTAGCGCCTTGCGTGTGGTTGGTGTAGGCCAATCCTGAATGCAGGATATCTTACTCATGTCCATCTCGATTCCTGTTTTGGATATGATGTAGCCTAGAAACAGTACCTCTTCTTTATGAAACAAGCATTTTTTCAGTTTCACATAAAGGTTGTGTGCAAGCAATCTCGATAATACTAGTCTTACATGTCTTATGTGTTCAGACAGGGATCGTGAATATATAAGTATATCGTCCAGATATACCACAACACAGACATCTAGTAAGTCTCTGAAAATATCGTTTATAAATCGTTGAAAAACTGCAGGGGCGTTGCATAGCCCGAATGGCATTACAAGATATTCGAACAATCCGTATCTGGTTCTGAATGCAGTCTTCCACTCGTGTCCATCAGGGATTCGAATGAGATTGTATGCTCCTTTCAGGTCCAATTTTGAAAAATAGGTAGCTCCACGCACCTGCTCAATGAGCTCAGGGATAAGCGGTAGAGGATAGCGATCTTTTATTGTAATAGCATTCAATTGCCTATAGTCGATGATAGGCCTGAGACTTGAGTCCTTATTGCGGACAAAAAAGAGTCCTGCTGCTGTGGAAGAAGTGGAAGGTCTAATAAAACCTTTTTCCAAATTCTCATCCAAATAGTCTTTGAGATGGGAAAGTTCATCCTGTGAAAGAGGATAAACATGACCGAACGGCAATTTGCTATTTGGGAGTAGATCAATGCTACAATCATAGTCTCGATGGGGAGGTAGTGCTTGAGCATTTTTCTCAAGAAAAACCTCAGAGAGATCCTGATAACATAGTGGTGCAATCTCATCTGTCACCACAGACAGGATCTTCCCGGAAGACGGGAGGTTACACGTACCCTCGCAATAGCAAGAGAGGAAGGTCAGGGTCCGTTCCTTCCAATCTATGGTTGGTTGATGTGTGTGCAACCAGGGAAGTCCCAAAACAATAGGAAAGTGGGGTGAAGGTATTAGATCGAAGGTA
This sequence comes from Pelophylax lessonae, assembly GCF_965119305.1. Classification (NCBI taxonomy): domain Eukaryota; kingdom Metazoa; phylum Chordata; class Amphibia; order Anura; family Ranidae; genus Pelophylax; species Pelophylax lessonae. The sequence continues at coordinate 43,688,151 of NC_138769.1, forward strand.
GTGGTCTCCATATGAGACCCGTTAGTAGTGACTAGGAGTGCCTGTGTCTGATCAGTGATCGGACCAGAGGATAAAGGAACACCGTTAATAAGACTCACTGAGACAGGTTTAAGTTTAGAAATAATAGGAACTTTATTTAAAGCAGCAAAACGTATGTCTATATAATTTCCACAAGATCCTGTGTCAATCATGGCCTTAGTAGTAATCCTGTTCTGGTCCCACTGTAATGTTAAGCAAACAGAAAGGTAAGGGTTAGTGATTGAAGTTGTCAATCCCCCTAGGAGGACATGTGAACACTCACCCTTCTTTTTGTAGACTAGGGGACAGGCGTTTATCTTGTGATCCGGGGATGCACAGTACAAGCAGAGATTACCAGATCGTCTTTTGGCTCTATCCATAGTTGATAGAGGTGGGCGTATGGTTCCTACCTCCATAGGAACGGGGTCAACGGCCGAAGTCCGAGAAGAACTGGATAATGGCATTCCCATTTTCTCAGCCTTTCTTTCTCGTAGTCTTCTATCTATGGTGATACTGAGTTGTATCAATGCATCCAGGGTTTTTGGCAGATCCACTCGGGCGAGCTCGTCTTTAACGGCCTCTGATAGGCCAAGCCTAAATTGGGATTTCAGAGATGCATCATTCCATTCTGAATCAAGGGTCCATCTCTTGAATTCTGCGGCAAAGTCTTCTACAGGTCTCCCACCTTGTTTCAAGGATCTTAATTGAAGATCGGCAGTACTCTGCCTATTGGGATCATCATATAGGCTAGTGAGTTCTGCTAGGAACAAGGCATAGGAGTTGAGAAGCTGGTCGCTTTTCTCAAAAAGAGAGTCTGCCCAGGCCCGAGGATCGCCTGTTAGGTAAGAAATAATAGTACAAACCTTAATGTGATCAGTAAGGTAGGTGCGGGGTTTTAGCAAGAAAAGTAACTCACATGCGTTTTTAAACTCGCGAAATTTTTTGTGATCGCCTGTAAATACCAAAGGAGGATTTATTTTGGGTTCAGGGGACTGAGCAGTGGTAAGTTGTGTCAGTCTAATTACCTGCTGCGACAGAGCCTGATTGTCTTCTTTTAATTCAGCAAGTGCGTGTACTAACGCAGTCACCTGCTGTTTTAATTGTGTCATCTGAGTGGTTATTTCTGCTGAATCCATTTGTGGTTCATTCAATCTGTAACGCTCCTGCGTTTTATGTATGATGTGGATTTTCAGCTGCAGAAATATTCCACTTCAGTAGTCATGTAGAGAAACGCTGAGACACCATTCCCAACTCCCAATGACTCATCATGTGTGGATGATCTCAATTCAGCAAGTAAATACACACACTCAGTAAGATGTTTCCTAGAGTGACTTATGTATATAGTAACACAGTGATGATAGGCTGAAGAGACAGATTGGGTAGAGATGGTAGATGACAGATACTTGAAAGGAAATGTTCTTGAAAGTAAGGTAGCAGCAGATGGGATGCAGATAGGTTTAGCAATCATGTATGGTAGCAGATGACAGAGTAGCAATCTTAGATAATGCAGATGTAGTAATAGTCCTTAGTATGCAGAGCTAGATAGTGTAAGCTTTAGTATGAAGGTTATAGAGGTTTCCCCTGTGGGGTACTTATCACTAATAGCAATGTAGCAGAGGAGAGGTTCAGCAAGAGCGGATGATCCGGTAGCGGGATACAGGGATCAGCGCAGCGTGGTTCCGACAGCGAGGTATGCTTGCAAGCATGAGAGCTTCAAGACAGGTTAGCATCAAGGCACAAAGCAGTTTGAACGAACACATGTGAGTGAGAGCCGGCGATCTAAATAGCCATCCAGTCCGGCGCTCAGTGATGACAGCATCAGTCTTAAAGGTGTATGCGCACCTTACCAAAAGAGAATGGTGGGGCGCATACACTTATGAAAGAGTAATTAGGGTACCCAAAGGTACCAGAACATTACAGTATGCTATGTTGGTATTTACCCCGATGGACTTCATATTGTCTCTGCCTGATGGGGAGGCCCTCTCCTCTTATGCTACTCATAGGCTGACACGTAATGTAATGCAACGTACTGTTTTTGCTTGTACTGACTGTACTGTTATGCATGGCGTTCATTTTCTGTAATGCTCTTTGTCTTTTCTCAATAAATTGTTTTGGAAAAAAAAAATAATATTCCCTCCACCCTTTTCCTACATATCTGGCCTACTCTGTTTAAAAAAGATCTGCGCACTTACTATTTTTAATCCACTCACATGATTCCCCAAGTGTTAGTGATCGCTGCTGCGGGGAGAGAGGAGGAGAGAGTGCCAACGTCTAGACCAGTGATGGCGAACCTTGGCACCCCAGATGTTTTGGAACGACATTTTCCATGATGCTCATATACCCTGCAGTGTAGCTGAGCATCATGGGAAATGTAGTCCCAAAACATCTGGGGTGCCAAGGTTCGCCATCACTGGTCTAGACTATGGGAGCCTATGGGTGATGTAGCTGCTAGCGGAGCTCAGAGTCATTGTTGAGCCCTCCCTGAGCCGGAGCTGAAAAAATAAGTGAAGGACCACAGCGGATTAAAAATAGGTAAGTACACAGTTTCTTTTTTTATGCAGGTTAGGCAGGCTAGGTAGGAGGAAGGTGGAGGAAACATTTTTAAGAATAGATATAGTTAGAATTTCTTTCATTTTAAAAGTCCAGAATACGTTTGGTATGGGGAAGTAACCCTACAACAACTCTATGGCCAATTTGTTTATTTGACAGGTTGTCTGAGAACCAGGCATGCACATAGGTGGGCACTTACGGTAAAGGGCATTTTCAACATGCATACTTACAGCAAGGGGCATTTTAAACATACTATACATACTAATGGAAAACAGCATTTTAAATGTACATACTTATGGCAAGGGGAATTTTATATTTGGGGTTAAAAACATCATATTGGTTCAGAAAGGGATTCAAATGAATTGATATATAATTTGTGGAAAACTACCATGGGCCTCCGCAGAACTTTTTTCAGCGGGGGGTGTAATTTTAAGATTACCCATGCTCCGCCCCTTTTTGACAATGCCATGAAGGGGAGGGGCTTAGTCATTATCACATAACGTGCAGGCATCCAAAGGTTTGAGAAACCTTATGCAAAAGCTTAGTAGAAGAATCAAGCTGCCATAAACTGTTTTTATGTTCACACTACTGACACTATTGAATGCAAGCTGAATGTTTCTCCCTTCCCTCCACCTATTGGTACCTGCCATGCCAGTCCCAGGTCTGCTAATGGGTGCATGGAGCCAAGGAAACATGGCTGAGGGGTGTGTGTGTGTGGGGGGGGGGGGAGTGGGCGGCACTAACGGGGGGGGGGGGTTGTGGAAGTGATTTGGTGGCTACACTGCTAATGGATTGTTTCCATATGACAGACAACACTTGGCTTGTCAGGTTTATACACAGTAAGTGAGATGCTTTCCTTTAGGCCTTGTTTTCATTTACGTTTTCAGGGCAGTAAAAATGCATGGCTGAGTCACGTTTATCACCACCCAACCACTCCCCTTTATGCTGCAAAGGCACTGCCACTGTCCTACATAGTACAACAGTGGTGCCAGGGGATTTTACACACTCCCAGTGGATTAAGCCAGAGCTTGACATTCCAGGGGGGGGGGGGGCACTCACCCCCCCCCCCTTGCCCCCCTGTGCGGACGCCCATGAAAACTACTATCAATTAGTATTCTGCATCACTGGGAGACTGCCTTTGAAATGGAAATTGGAGAGACAAAGGGGCCCCTTGAAGGTCTTGCTATAGGGAACATTACACATAACGTAAATAAATCTCTATTAGTGACTTCCTAATTAGTGAACTTAAGCTGGCCATAGATGGATTGAAATTGGGCTGGTTGAGCAGGGATTGGCCAAATTTTGACACATCTATGGCTGTTCTTGTTTAGCAGAGGTCGATCTAATAATCAACTTCTGTCAAATAGGAATGTTGGAAAAATTCCCTATCAGCTGGCTGCAGCCCCGGATAGGTGTACTGTGACAGCAGAGGAGGATTCCTCCACCCACCCCACTTGTATAGATGGGGGAACCCATTTACGAGCAGCCTTAGAGTAAGGATGACAACCAAGACTGTGTTTACCATAATGGGACTTGTGGGCCAGTGCCTAGGGCAGAATGTTAGAGTGGGCACCACCAAGACTTAACACTTACAAAAGTGTGATAACCTGTTCCTGATTTTTTACTTGTAATGATGTATGGCCGCGGGAGAAAGTAAGGCATGCAACGGAGCAGAACACCTAGAAGTGTTGGATACGGAAAGCAACCAGGGATCAAAAATACAATAGAATTTTATTTTAACACACATGCAACTGGAAAGACAGGCATCTTCATCTATAGACCAATCTCAGTTCTAAAAGTGACGTGACACATCATCTGACAGAATTACAGGAATACCTATTAAATATGAGGGTATCACCACATCCACCTCCATAGAAGATCCCTTGAAAACTCTCCAAAAAGCTAAAAAATGACCTTTTGATTTTGAACATTACCAATGGCCAGTGCTTTAAGTGGGCCGGTATGCACTGGTACTCAGTACCGCCACTTCCAAATATGGCTCTTGAGCATACCGCCACCTCTCCATGTGCCTTAGCATACCAGTACACTCATTTTGGACATCTGCACCCTCAATTGCCCCCCCCAAGAATATTTCCCACTTCAGAGCCAGACCAGTCACCACCAGTGAGTCCCCCTGCTCCGGAGTCCCAGCCCAGGCCAGGGGGGGTGCTATGTGGGGACCTTGATGTGGGGTGGGGACAAAATTTATAGGCTATAATAGTGTACCGGCACCTCTTTTGGGCCACTTAAAGCACTGCCAATGGCCAATGGTGTTCCACTACACCACCAAAGGGGTTAGGTGGGGATTAGCCAATAAAGACAAGGAAGTCAATAGAAAAAAGAGAATTCCTTAAAAAAAAAGTAAGCCTCCAGGACAATTCAGGATCATCTAGCAAATATGTGTTTGCGTAAGGAATGTCAGCACCACCGCCTCATCAGTGACGTTCCTCCTGGTCCCTCGTGAGACACAGAAATGATCTGGAGGCAAAAAAGTCACTGACATAGCAAAACATCACCACAGGGTCTCCTGAGTGTACAAGACAGTGCCTGCTATGAATCATTTATTTTCATGCCTGGAAAATGAGGCAGGATGCAGAACAGGAAAAACGAGTTACATGTTCCAAATCGTCTGCATAAAGAGGACCTGCCTCCTTGAGCAAGGCATGTGAACATTTTGTAGACTGGACTCAAATTTTAAAGGATGCAGACTATTGGCTCAGTTACTGGTGAAATCAAAGGTTCAATATTTTTTTTTTCAGCTACTTGTCTGTGTAGGTAGGTACACTTTAGGTAAAACCTTTTGCAAAAAGAAATTTTAAGGCAGTCTTTATTGAAGTTCTTCTGAAAATGCCAATAGCCTGGAAGTCATGCCTGATCCTCTGATTTCAGAACTCCACTGGAACAGGCTTGCAACCAGTAAGGTCAAAGCCATCATACTTTGAGAGATGTCACCACAGGTCCAGACTAGGGAAAACAATGCTCTTTTTACATTCAGCCTCTCTGCAGTCTATTCTCTACAGCAGTGGTCCTCAACTCCAGTCCTCAGGGCCCACTAACAGGCCAGATTTTAGGTATTACCTTGGGGAGATGCAGACTAGAGTACTGCAATCACTGAGCAGCAAATGATATCACCTGGGATGCATTTCAGTTATCTTGCAAATCTGGCCTGTTAGTGGGCCCTGTAGGCCAGGGTTGAGGACCACTGCTCTACAGCAGCCTTTTTCAACCAGGGTGCCCAGGCAGCCTGAGGTGCCTTCAGGTTACTTCAGGACTGCCTTAGCAAAAAGCCAACAAATTGCCAAAAATTGTATACAATTGTACTCAAGGTGGATCAATCTTGCCTTTTAGTTACACAATGCCACAGATTTTCATTGTGCACCATTACAACCTTCCAGTGGCTGGTGCCCTAACAACCAATGACATCATTGGTTTATAAGGAAGATGTCGGGCACCTGCACAGCATCCTTGTTTGCCCCTTTCTTTCCCCTCTACGACGGCACTGGAGTTATATTGGCTGAGAGAAGGGAAGAAACTGAGGGGGAAGAGAAATGCTGGATTATTCGTTATGTCAAGTGTGCAAAGGTGTATTTGCTTTGGAAGAGTAAATCAACTCTAATGTTGGGTGTAGCTATTGATGCATTGTGAAAAAGCATCTAGTTCTTTTACATTTTAGAATGGGGTGCCTAAAGATTGTGCAGAACTTTAAGGGGTGCCTTGACTGAAAAAAGTTTGAGGAAAAACTGCTCTACAGTATAGAGACTAGAGTTGGGCAAGCAGTTCGGGCCAAGGAAAAGTTCGGCCGAACATCGTCTGGTCACCCGTTCGGCAAACATCCCCTTGAGTGCCCCAAAATGCACTCTTAGCCCTGATTGGGCAAAGCTTTGCCCAATCAGGGCACAGTGAATAGCTGGTTGTTAAGTAGTGGGCCGGGAAGCCGGCTGCAACGTCCTTAACAACAGATAAGTCATCAGCTGTCAACAGGCTTCCCCGCTGACAGCTGAATGAAAAAAAAAAAAACACTGGCAGCAATAGGTTTAAAATATGAAGTGGGGGTCCCTCTCAATCCATGCCAGGCCCCTTAGATCTGGTATGGATTTTAAGGGGCACCCCACGCCAAAAAAAAAGAAAAAATAGCGTGTGATTCCCCCCTAAAATCCATACTAAATCCTCAGGTCTGGTATGGATTTTGAGAGGAACCCCTACGCCAAGATTTTTTTAAAAATGCTGTGGAGTCCCCCCCAAAATCTATACCAGACCCTTATCCAAGCATGCAGCATGCAGGGGGTAGAAAAGAGAGCACTTAGATCTGTGTTTTTTCTACATGTGTTCATGATTGAGTTGATGTCCAGGAGTCCCTGTTACCTCTTGTAACGTCCCCCTGAGTAGGACAGGAGATATCATGCGTTTGGCTGTACAGGGAGTTGGAACCGTGTTTGCTTATTAGGGACTTTTGGGCTCTACTATGGGCTTTTAATTATACGTATTTATATCCTTTTTGAATATTTTATGTTTTATTTTCATTAAGTATATTGCGCTGCACTGTGTCTGTTTGTATTTGTAGATTGGGCCAAGTGATACACCCTTTAGTGTTCAGCTTGCAAATTTAACTGTGTTAATGTGTGATCATTTGTGCTGATTTTATTTTACTTTTTATCAGGAAAGGGGGTAGGACAAGCAAGCGTCCCCTCCCTAAATCATACCAGGCCACATGCCCTCAACAAGGGAAAGTGCTTCAGGGCAGGGGGGGGGGGCTGTGCACGCACCCCAAAGAACCTTTTTCCTATAACCCTGGGCTGTGGTTGTGGGGGTCTGTGGGTAGGGGGCTTATCATAATCTGAAATCCCCCTTTAACAAGGGGGATCTTAGGCCCCCTACGTGAATGAATATGGGTACATTGTACCTCTACTTGACCACCAAATAAAGTGTCAAAAAGAAATAAAAACACACACATGGTTTTTGACAATTACTTTATTAAAAATTAAAAAAAACAATGTCCTCCGTTGTAAATCTATCTTAAATTACAACATCCGCCGCCACCACTGGAGCTGGAAAAAATAAAAAAAATGCTCCGCTAGCGATGAGGGCTAACCGCTGACTTCCTGATGTACCATTTGACAGTTCTTATATATTTAAGGGGTGGGGCTTCCTGGGGATGTCACCTGATGGCACCTCCCCCTTGTGACATCATCGGCCCAGCATGCACCGGTCAGTGACGTCACATGGGTACAGATGCGCAGTTTGACAGTTCTTATACAGGTAAGGGGCGGGGCAACCTGTCGACGTCACCTGGTGGCACGGCCCCCTTGTGATGTCACTGACCCAGCATTGGTGATGTCACATGGGTACAGATGCGTCACTTTACAGACAATTTAAGGGGACCCCCCAGGCATTATATTTAAAATAATTTTTCATTTTTTTGTTTCACCTTAAGCATCATTAAAATCATTGCTCCTGTAAAAACAATATTTTTTAAATAAAATTTTACATTGGTACATATCCCCCAGGGCAGTATCAGGGCCCTCATACCCTTTCCATGATCAATAACTTGCTTATAAGTCTTTAAAATGGGTGTAGCGTAATGGACACTGAGAAATGGTTTGGATTACTTCAAGTGGGACAGTAATATTTGTCAGCCATGTATCTCAAGAAATGGGAAAACTATTCTTGGCCTGCTTGATTATAAACATGCTCATTGAAAGAGCTAATCACATTGGCCTCTGTTCCGTGTCCTTCAGTGTCAGAGACGGTCAGTCTGCCACTGGCAGTCTTTTCCTATTGTCTGTGTATTGAGGTGTGATGTCTGTCCCATTGTTAATTGTAATGAACTCACATTTTGTTTCTGTCCAGATGGCTAGATAATTAGTTCAGGTTAATTCTATTTCTGTATACAATTTCATCTGCATATGATAATGTAATCAGGCAATCCCTGACCTGATGGGGTAATCTGATCAGGAGGGGGATGCTTCCCTGTGCTGTATATAAACTGTGTGAGAGTGTTCAATAAACCAGTTGACTCCCAGAACTGTGTGTAGTCCAGTTACTGGGTGGATTTTGCTGTGGATATTTTAGTACTTCCTCAGCTTCAAGGATTATACAGTGGCGATACCCTAGGCTGGGTATTGGAGCCCTGCTACAATGGGGATTTTTGATTTTTCAAGTTTGGGTCCAATAGACTTTAACAGAGTTCGCGGCTCAGGTCCGAACTTTTTACATTTTCATGGAGTTCTGGTGCAAACCGAACAGGGGGGTGTTGGTCCTAACTCTAGAACAGACACTTTTTTGCAGACCAGGACTGAGAACAACAAGGATGGTATCTGCCCCACATGCCTACTTTATTCACTGCCTGCAATTTCAGGAGCCATAAATGTAAATTTCTTTATTGTATTGCACTTGTGTAATCATAACAGAAACAGATCACAAACTGCTGGAGGAAGGCAGCTCCTGCAAGAGTTTAAGTCTCGCCTATTTAACCTATACAAGGTTGTTTCAGAAAGTCAACTGGCGGGATTCCACTTTACAATGCAGACTGCAGACAAGCTCAGTGTACACTGATGAAGACTCACTAATAAACAGTTGGACAGATAAAGCATTACTGTTCTACCTTACATAGCATAAAATATAGCAAGTAACAAGCAGTGTTAGTTTTGTTGCCGAAAATATTTTCGTAGATGGAATGAGCATTATTTTAGTCGACTAAAATACGACTAAAACTAAAACAATTCAGATAATATAACTAAAACTAAAATGGAATTTTAGTCAAAAGACTATGACTAAAACTACATTGAAATTTGACGTCAAAATTAACACTGGTTATGTATCACAACGGCTAAATCTGTGTCTGTATTGCATTAAGATAAAAAGCCTTCTGTGTGTAGCAGCCACCCCAGCACCCCTTAATACTTACCTGCATCCCCTCTCTGACCAGCGATGTCCATGAGTCCCTCGGCCGTCCTGGGATTCTCCCTCCTGATTGGCTTAGATACAGCTGGGGCGCAATTGGCTCCCGTGGCTGTCAATCAAAGTAAGTGGGCCAATCAGGAGAGAGAGGGGGCAGGCCTGAACGGCAGCTCCATGTTTGAATAGACACAAAGAGCTTTAGCTCAGCTCGGGTGCCTCCATAGCAGGCTGCTTGCTGTGGGGGAACTCGATAGGAGGGAGGGGCCAGGTGCTGCAACGAGGTACCCGTGAAGAGGAGGATCCGGGCTGCTCTGTGCAAAACCAACTACACAGAGGAGGGAAGTATAACATGTTTGTTATTTTATTATTTATTTTTTTTAAACGAGACTTTACAATTAGACCCTATTCACACTACCGCGACTTGTCAGGTGACTGGTCAGCCTGACAAGTCGCGGTTCATTGTGTGCTACGGGAACCGTTCTGATAGGAGCGACTCAAGTCGCTCCGACTTAGAAAAAGTTTCCTGTACTACTTCGGGGCGACATCGGAGCGACTTGCATAGACATTCATTATATGAAGTCCGTGCAAGTGGCGCCGAAGTCGCGGTGCACGCGACTTCACAGGTCGCCCCCGAAGTCGTGGCGCGTTGTGTGAACCGGCACTTACTTTAATACCATAAATAATGACACATTATTAGATTTTTACTCCAGGAGTAAATAATGAGTTTGGAAATTCTGGATAAATACATGTGCATACAATGCACACATGTATTACATACATGTAAATACAATGCATTACAATTTACCTAAACCCATTGGATTTTAGTCGACTAAAATGTAATAGAGATTTTAGTTCATTAATATATGATTAAAATTAAAGTTGACTAAAATATGACTAAAATTAAAATGGCATTTTAGTCGAAGGACTATGACAAAAACTAAATTGAAATTTGATATCAAAACTAACACTCGTAGCATATATGTCTATCATATATCTTATATATATATGTATATGTATATGTATATGTATATATATATATATATATATATATATATATATATATATATGTATATGTATATACAGGGCTTTTTTTCAGCGGGAACGCGGGGGAACGCAGTTCCGGCACCTCCAGTCTGAATGTATGCAATGGCAAAGGGGTGCTGGGGTCAGTGGGGTGAGCTGAATAGCCTATTGATGCTGGCCGCTGGGGGATCCATTGTTGCTGGGGTGAATCTATTGTCCTATTGTTGCTGGAGGGCATTTTGTTGTGTGTGGGGGGGGGCTACTGTTCCAGTGGAGGATTTATTGTTTCTTGGGGAAACTATTGTTGCTGGGGGGCTATTGTTGTTGGGCGGGTCTATTGTTGCAGGGGAGGATTTATCGGGGGGGGGGGTTGTTGCAGGGGAGGATTTATTGTTGCTGGAGGGATCTATTGTTGGGGGGGTCTATTGTTGCTTATTCCAGGGAATCTATTTTACTGCTTTTCTAGTTATCATTAGCAAATTCTATACTTGGTTCTGTATTCTCTAAGAGGTGGGTAGAGGGTGGAACCAAAGGACAGCGCTCAGAGGTGGGTAGGGGGTGGAGACAAGGGGTGACTCAGAAGAGGGGAGTACCTGCACCTATTCCCGGAGAAAAAAAGCCCTGTGTATATATATATATATGTCTACCCCAAGTATAAAATAATTATGTAAGTATAGACTATAAGTAGAAATGTAAAAATGTTAAAACTTGAATCCAATATGGACTGATCACAGATACACAAATTGATAGAGAGAGGGAACATACAGTAGATAGATAGAAAGAGAGAGAGAGAAGGAGAGGGAGAGAGAGAGGGGGGGAGAGAGAACATAGATAGATAGATAGATAGATAGATAGATAGATAGATAGATAGATAGATAGATAGATAGATAGATAGATAGATAGATAGATAGATAGATAGATAGATAGATACATAGATAGATACATAGATACATAGATAGATAGATAGATAGATAGATAGATAGATAGATAGATAGATAGATAGATAGATAGATAGATAGATAGATAGATAGATAGATAGATAGATAGATAGATAGATAGATAGATAGATAGATAGATAGACTTTAAAACGGTTCTAAACTCTTGGTAAAATATATTTGAAGAAGTCAAAACATTTTTTCTTTATTTAGATGGACTATGGAAGTGGTAAAATGTCTATTGCCATCTGTGTTCCGTCTATTTGTCGTGGTGACCACTGCCACCGGCAGTGAAGGGAAATCCACAATTCTGCAGTGGTCCCCTGAACCCGGAAATCTCCCAGTAGGGATACCTGTTTTGGTGACTAAAGGCGTTCCCTTCACTTTGAAGAAATTTCCTCCTTACTCTCTGCTGTTTCTCTGCATTGGAAGTGAAGGGAAATGTCCCTAATGAACACAGACAACAAAAGGAAAATCTGAGGTTTAATTATTCCCTACTTTGTCAAAAACTTTAAAAAATGGCTTCGGAGGCATCTTAAACATAGCATTCCATGTGCCCCCCTGGCATTCGCTGATCTGTAATAATTTTTTTTTGCACCAACATGTATCTTATCACTTTGTACAAGCATTGTAGACCAGGACCTGGCATTCTGCTTCGAAATATGCATTTTTATTTGCCAAAATATAATAAATTGTCTCACCTTTCTTTTTCCACCATGGCCCTTCAGGGATGGAGAATGATAGATCCTTGAAATCGATGTTCACGGCAGGCCTCCTGGGTAGGGAGGAGAAGCGCTGAGCCTCCGTTAGGTGGTTGTCCACCTTTTTTAAATGTCCATTAAGAAGTGGGGTGTCCTGGCTATTGGCGCAGTTGGAAACCACTTCATCCAATGACACACATACCGACTTTGGGTCTGACATTGTGGTGGAAGGGATGCTGGCATTCTAGAATCAAAAAAAGAGAAAGCCACATTTTATTATCATGTGACAAGCAGTAGTATTATAACCGCAGTAACTAAATAAAATCTAAACTGAAAAGTAAACACTGTGTTCTAAATCCAACAGAAATGTTTCACAAACCTATGCCAAAATGTACGTTGACCCTTATGCCGGATTCAGTAACATTGGCAATGGGCCTATGAGGTGGAAGCAGTCTATGGTACAATCCACCAACAATGAATTCTCCCAATCCCACACTAGAGATGAGAAAACCAATCCAACATATTGGCCGATGTCTTATAATACAGTTAATCTCAGGAGTTCTGTTCTCTGCTTGGTGGAAAGAGTCCTCCAATCATGAGAAGGAATCTGTTTGTTGAGGTCGTTTAGTAGTGGCAGTTGAGGAGGAAAGATCTCCTTTAACCACTTTACCACCGGAGGATTTTGCTGTCTTACGTCCAGGCCACTTTTTGCGATTCGGCACTGTGCGGCTTTAACTGACAATTGCGTGGTCATGCAACACCGTACCCAAACAAAATTTACGTCTTTTTTTTTCTCCCACATACAGAGCTTTCTTTTGGTGGTATTTGATCATCTCTGCGATTTTTATTTTTTGCGATATTAATAAAAAAAAGCGACAATTTTGAAAAAATAACAATATTTTTCTACTTTGACAGTTAAAAAATATCCAATATATTCAATTTTTGTCATATATTTAGGCCAAAATGTATTTAGCTACGAGTCTTTGACAAAAAAATTCTCAATGAGTGTATTTTTAACCGCTTTAAAACCGAAAGATTTTACCCCATTCCTGACCAGGCCATATTTTGCGATTCGGCACTGCGTGACTTTAACAGACAATTGCGCGGTCGTGCGACGCTGTACCTAAACAAATTTGACATCCTTTTTTTCCCACAAACAGAGCTTTCTTTTGGTGCTATTTGATCACCTGTGCGATTTTGTGATCATGCACTATAAACAAAAAAAAAGCGTCAATTTTGCAAAAATAGCAATATTTTTCACATTTTTACATATGAATTTCCCCCCAAAAAAAATGTAAAAATCAAAATTTTTTAACATTTTCGGCCAATTTGTTTTATGCTACCTATGTTTGGTAAAAAAAATTGCAAAAAGCGTATTTTGATTGGTTTGCGCAAAAGTTATCGCGTTTACTAACAAAGAGAAATATTTTTGTAATTTTTTTTGTTTTTTTTTTAACGCGTAATGGTGGTGATCTGCGTTTTTTTTGCGGTACTGCGACATTGCGGCGGACAGATCGGACCCTTGACTGACATTTTTGACACTTTTGGGGTTACCAGTGACATTACTGCAGTAATCAGTGCTATACATATGCACTGTTACTGCAAAATGACACTGGTAGTGAAGGGGTTAACTTTATTTGAGAGGGAGGGGCTGTGTGTGTCCCTAGGGGCGTGATTCTAACTGTGATTGGCTGTGGCTTGAGCTGTAGGAACAGTGATCAACGGTCCTACATAGTAGAACCGTATGAGCAGTGTTTCTACACAGGGGAGAATGACAGGCGGCTTGTTTACACTAGCCGCCTGACTTTCTCCCTCTGCAGATGTGTCCGCCGGTCACACGCGCGGGGGGGTCCGTGACCACGCGGGAGTGCGCCTCCGGCGGCGCGCGCTCGCTCCCTAGACCCTCACAGGCTAGCGACGTAGATCTACGTCACTTTGCCTGTGAGGGGCTGACTGCCGCAGTAAATCGTCGTTAGGCAGTCGGCAAGTGGTTAATATAGAAAAAGAGAACAACGCCAGCCATGTGAGTTTGCAGTGATGCTTGCTTTCTGTTATGAGGGGATCATGAAGCCAAGAATAGTAACCATTAAGTAGAACTATAGGCATACATTTTTTTTTTTTGGATTTTGGATAGAGTATGGAAGGGTTTTGGATATATGTTGAGCATACAGTATGTGTCCCATTGTGGAGATCTTTCTTCACTTCCTGTGCCAAAGCCAAACAGGAAGTAAGAGGAAATCCCTGCAAATTAAGGGAATTCCTTGGGAGACCCCAGGTCACCAGAAGTAGTGTCCCCACTGGAACATTTCCCCTTCTCTGGAGACAACCCAAAATTTTGGCATTTTCTTATGGTAAACAGGACAAATATGGCACTTTTGCACTGCAAGTACCGGCTCGGCTCCACTTGGCCCTGCTTGGCCCGGTTTGGTTTTCCACCGCATGGTACGTGTTGGAGCAGTTCGGTACGGTTTGCTTTTCCACTAAAGTAGTACTAAAGTAAGTGGGTGGGATAACAACGATTCTCTGACCAATTAGTGGCTAGTAGTGACAAACAGTTAAGGCTGCATGCAAAGGATTGTGGGATATGGTACCGGTACGGCCCTCTTGGAACCACAACTGAGGTGGTACTGTTTATGGTACTGTTTAGAGAGCCGTACCGTTCGGTTCCATGTAGTGGAAAAGCACCGCCGTACCGTACCGTACCGAACCGTTCCTACATGCGGTACCATGCAGTGGAAAAGCACAAAAGCGAGCCGAACCGTTCGGTTCCATGCAGTGGAAAAGCACCAATAGAGAGGTTGAATCTCCTTACCTTGGGCAGAGACAGAAATAAAAACTGACAGGTGTTCTAATCCCTCTCTCCAAAACGAAAAAATAAAGTTTTACTTTTATTTATACTGTAAGGAGCTTAACCACTTCAATACCGGGCACTTTCACACCCCTTCCTGCCCAGGCCAATTTTCAGCTTTCAGTGCTGTCACACTTTGAATGACAGTTGCGCAGTCATGCAATGTGGTACCCAAACAAAATTTGCATCATTTTTTTTAAACAGATAGAGCTTTCTTTTGGTGGTATTTATTCACCACTAAATTTTTATTTTTTGCTAAACAAATGAAAAAAGACCAAAAAGTTTGAAAAAAAAATTTTTTTTTCCTAGTTTCTGTTACAGAATTTTGTAAATAAGTAATTTTCTCCTTCACTGATGTGCACAGATGAGGCTGCACTGATGGGCACTGATAGGCTGCACTGATGAAGTGACACTAATGAAGTGGCATTGATGGGCACTGATGAGGAGGCACTAATATGCAGCACTGATGGGCACTGATAGGCGGCACTGATATGCAGGACTAATGAGCACTGATATGCAACACTCATGGGCACTGGTAGGTGGCACTGATGAGCAGCCTTTATGGGCACTGGTGGACACTGATAGGTGGCACTCATAAGCGACACTGATGAGGGGTACTGATGGGCACTGACACATGGCGCTGATAGGCGGCACTGATGAGGAGGCACTGATGGGCACTGGTTGACATTAATGATGGGCGCTGATTGGCACCACTGGTGGGCACTGGTTGGCATTACTGGGTGGCACTAGGAGGCATCACTGATGGGGCTGCACTGATAAGCAATGCACTGATTATCAGCACAGACCCCCCCGTCAGAAGAGCTGATTATCGGCTCTCCTCTACTAATGCCCTGTCAGCAGTGAATAGAGGAATGCCGATAACCGACACTTACTTTTTTTCACAGCTGGTCATGTAGTAAAGAGCCTATATCATAGGCTTTACCGTGATCGGAGATTTGGTGTGTCTGGGAGACACCCTGTACCACCGATCGCCACTCTTCATGCCCCAGGGGCTCGCACAGTGGCTTGTTCTGAAGAACATCTTATGACATCCAGTCAAGGCAACGGAGCCGCCATCTGGCTGTCATTCTGCTATAGGTCGGTCGGGAAGGTGTAAACAGTTGTATGTGAAGAAAGCCTAACCAAAAAAAGATGTTTTTTTTTCTGTCTATGAGAAGTCTTATGTAAAGTTCCTAAGCATGCAGATGTTTCAGTATTCACTGGTGCTATAAAAAAGAATGCGAAGTGAGTAGTTGTTGGAGGGGCGGAGATGTGTGAGGCCATTGGCCTAGATCATAGAGACCAGGTTGCACAGATGTGTGAGGCCTTCAACCTAGATCATAGAGACCAGGTTAAGGGTACACAGATGTGTGAGGCCTTCAGCCTTATTCACAGAGACTAGGGTTGAAGGGGCAGAGATGTGTGAGACCTTCAGCCTAGATCATAGAGACCAAACCGAGGGAGAGAGAGATAAGTGAGGCCTTTAGTCATAAAGACAAAAGAGTTACATATTTAGAGTAAACAAGACATGTCCATCGAGTTAACCAAACGAGAAAAATTTAATTAAAAATCTATATCTTCAGATATAGAAAAAGTGCCCTCCTGCCATTCATTATCCCTAAAGAAAACAACTTTGCACCAAATGTACTATATGGACCATTTATGTAATTATACAAGAAAAGAATATCCCCACCTAAATGCCTTTTCTCAAGAATACATTCTATTATTAATGGCTACGGTCCTTCATGCCCCGTATTAATTGCTCTTCTCTGTATTTTTACCAGTTCCCCAACTTCCATTTTTGTGAACTGGTGCCCAAAATTAAACTGCAAATTCAAAAAGAGGCCTTACTCATGTCTGTAGAGAAAGGAACGTGGGAAATCTTAGATGCCTCCACTCAGAAAGTCCCTTTTTGCCGCATGACAAGCTTTAGCACACTGAGAGGGCATTGCACTGGAAGCTACCCTTAAAGCGGAGTTCCGGGCACAAAAACAATTTTTTTTTTGTGCCCCTCCGCTAGGTAGAGCTCACCTGAAAAGGAATTGGATAGTTATTTTTATTTTTTTTGTTTACTCACCTTTTTATTGAAGATCGTAAATACTCACCTCTGACTGCTTCCTCCCTCGGAGCCGCGGCTCACCCCGTCACTTCCTGCCTCGCGATGATTCCTGGGAGCTAAACGTCATCGCTCCTAGGAATCAATGCGACGGCACCGGCCCCGCTCGTCATTTCCGGGCGCCGCCGCATTCCCCTGCTAAACAGCTTCTGGGCATGCCCAGAAGCTGTTTAGGAATGCAGCGCCGCACCGGAAGTGACGAGAGGGGCCGGTGCAGTGCATTCTGGGACACGAGGACGCGGAAGAAGACAGAGAAGAGGACCGCGCCGGCTTCAGCTGCCCACAACAGAGATGGAAACGCTGTGGAAGAAACTTTCTAAGTAAGTATTTCTTCTAAAAGGTAAGTGCGAACCGGGACAGATCAGAGGCTAGCCATTGTGGAATGTGCTAGCCCTGACTGTCCCGGGGGTATGTTCAGCAAAAAATAATTTCTGTGCCCGGAACTCCGCTTTAATTTTATGGTCTAAGCTCAAAATGTAAGTGTGTGTTACAATTCTCCCCACCACTTGATCCACCTAAAGTGAACCTGTGTTGCGGGATATTAACTTGGAAGTAGAAGTTCACCCTACTCTACGAACTTAACCCCTTTGAGTCGGAGCCTCCTAGCCCTTTAAGGGGATTGGGATGTTGGGAGGCTGGCAGAGTTGTATAAAGTACTCGAAACCAATACTTTAGTAAAAGTACAAGTGCTCGATCAAAAAGTGACTTGAGTAGAAGTGGAAGTGCTCGATCAAAAAGTGACTTGAGTAGAAGTACTAAAGTATTCAACATTTTTTGTACTTAAGTATTGCAAGTAGTTTTTTTAAAAATTTTGCTACTCAAGTACTGAAAGTAAAAGTACAAGTACTGTGTTATGTAGTTATTAAAGAAAGAAGTCAAAAGTTTGAACATCATATTGTTTTTTATTATTTAAAATGCAGCTTTTATTTATTCATACATTAGCATTTATTTTCGTATGCGCTGATAATACTGTACACATGTTTTGAGCTTCATGAAAGCTGCCATCTACTGTTCTGGCAGTGGTAATTTTTATAATTGTAACGAGTAACTATGCAGCAAAAAAAAAAAAAATATCGGAGTAGAAGTATTGAAATCATTGAAAAAATGTAGTGAAGTAAAAGTGGAAGTAGGAGAAAAAAATTCTACTCTAGGAAAGTACAGATACCGCCTTTCGGTACTTAAGTACAGTAGTGAAGTAGTTCTACTTAGTTACTATACATCTCTGGAGGCTGGGTAGAGTTTATGCTCATGTGACTGCCGTGACTGGCTGTCATGGCAGTCACATGATCAGAATGCTCCCGAACGCAAGAAGCAAACAAGAGCTTTCTGGTAACTGTGCCTGGGAACACTAATGCACGCAAATATGTGGCTGCTCTGCGCTGACGCCCACCCGCCGAGAGAATGCATATTTGCATGCGGCCGGTGCAGAGAGGTTAAACATTCTATGAACATTAAACAGCCATATAACACATGTACATTACTAAAAAAAAAACGTAGCACCCTTTAGACATCTCTCCACACTCTAGCAATTAGCAAACAAAACTGCCAAAAATTTACCAGCGACTCCATACAACTCATGGTGTCACTCTCTGGTGCTTCGTTCCTCTATTATCATCAGTAGTCACGTCTGATATGTTTTCCCTACATGAGATAAAATTTGTGATGGGGAGGAGAGCTCAGCACTCTGCTTGTCCATTCAGAACACAGTTCTGCAGTGTGTGGAGGGGGGTGTGTTCCTTTCCTCCATTCAGCTCTAACACAGCGTATAGGAGCTGTAAATGCAGCTCTCCACCCCCTCCTCTGTGAAACTGAAAAATGCAGAAGGACTTTTGAAGCGGTGTACAAAAGACAAGACTGCAGATAAACAAGTAAAACTAATGTAGGAGGATTTGTTTCATCTCTGTGTATCATCTGAGGCTATTCACTTCACTGGGTGTATGTGAGGGTTTACATCCACTTTAACTTCAGGGCCTCTGTTGTGATGATATGTAAATGATTGTCCATATTCTGGACACAGGTTCCAGCAGGAAACCTCAGTCATTAAATCTGAAAGAAGCACATACTGTGCAGTATATCTGCAGTGTTTAATTGTCTCTCTCCAAAGCTCTAAGTGTAGTTTCTCTCTGCTGCTTCGTTCCTCTGTTATCATCAGTAGTCACGTCTGATACATTTTCTCGACACATTAGATAAAATTTGTGATGGGGAGGAGAGCTCAGCACTCTGCTTGTCCATTTAGAACACAGTTCTGCAGTGTGTGGAGGGGGGGGGGGGTGTTCCTTTCCTCCATTCAGCTCTAACACAGTGTAAAGGAGCTGTAACTGCAGCTCTCCACCCCCTCCTCTGTAAAACTGAAAAATGCAGAAGGATTTTAATTAAAATCAGCACATTTGAAGCGGTGTACAAAAGACAAGACTGCAGATAAACAAGTAAAACTAATGTAGGAGGATTTGTTTAATCATCTGAGGCTATTCACTTCACTGGGTATATGTGAGGGTTTACAACCACTTTAACTCCAGGGCCACTGTTGTGATGATAATATGTAAATGCTTGTCCATAGTCTGGTCACAGGTTCAAGCAGGACCCCATTTCATTTCCAAACATTAGTACCCAAATATTGCCAGCAGACATCGTGTCCACATCTAGATTACTTTATAGAGTGACCCCTTCTGGCCTATTCTATATTACAACATTCAGATTCCAGGCCAAGAGCCCTAAATTGCCAACTGAATCTGCAGCAACTGATACCGGTCACCTCAGCAAAACTTTAATCTTTCTTTTTATTGGTGATCAAATGTCGCTCCGGTGGCACACAAAGAAACCGGAGAGATTTTATTATCCCAATGAAAAAAATAGAAAAAAAAGCAGCACTGATGTCAGTAAATCTGGATGAGAATTTTCGAGTTAAATCATTACAAAAGGTTCAGATTGCTTCACCTATTATAATGCAGCAGCCGTGAAAGCAGCCCAGGCATGAAAGGAAAGACTGAATGTTCCAGGTCTATTCACGGGGGCTGATCACCGTCATATAAACCCAATACAAAGATTCCCTGACTGCACTATGGTGTAGGGGATGGCATTCTCAGATAAACATACAATTTCCTAGAGAAGTTAAATGTAAAAATTGCAACAAAAAAAAAAAAGAAAGTAGAAAGAAAGATCATTCCTTTTATTTAGTAATGTATTCAACGCCTTTTATAATGGGGGAAGGGTGCAAGGTACACACAATATACCAAGGGGATTATTTTAAGTTATGTAAAAATAACCTGCAAATGATTTCGAAATATTTTCAGTATTTTTTCTACCTCCCCGCAGACTTTTTATGTAAAGCGGCGGCCCCCAACCTTTTTGGAACCAGTTTTGTGGCAGACAATTTTTCCGGGTACCTGGCGTGGTAGGACTAGATATTCACAAAGTCTGTCCTTAGCCCCCTTTCACACTACAACCCCCACCTTTACAGTGTCCAAAATCCCCCTTTACATCACAGCCCCCTTTAAAGCAGTTCCACAGTGTCCTTTGTTCCCTTACACATCACAGCTACCCCCTTTACATTACAGCCCCCCTTTACATTATAGTGCCCCTTTACATTACAACCCCCCTTTACATTACAGTGCCCCTTTACATTACAATGCCCCTTTACATTACAACCCTCCTTTACCTTACAGCCCCTCTTTACATTACAGTGCCCCTTTACATTACAGTGCCCCTTTACATTACAACCCTCCTTTACATTACAGTGCCCCTTTACATTACAACCCTCCTTTACCTTACAGCCCCCCTTTACATTACAGTGCCCCTTTACATTACAACCCCCCTTTACATTACAGTGCCCCTTTACCTTACAGCCCCTCTTTACATTACAGTGCCCCTTTACATTACAGCCCCCCTTTACATTACAGTGCCCCTTTACATTACAGTGCCCCTTTACATTACAACCCCCCTTTACATTACAGTGCCCCTTTACATTACAACCCCACTTTACATTACAGTGCCCCTTTACATCACAGCTCTCCTTTACATTACAGTGCCCCTTTGCCTTACAGCCCCTCTTTACATTACAGTGCCCCTTTACATTACAGTGCCCCTTTACATTACAGTGCCCCTTTACATTACAACCCCCCTTTACATTACAGTGCCCCTTTACATTACAGTGCTCCTGTACATTACAGTGCTCCTTTACAGTCCAGTCCCTTTTACATTAATGTAACGGGGCTGCATTGTAATGGGGCACAGTGTTGTAACGGCGGCTGCACTGTAAAGGGGCACAGTGATATAATGGGGGCTGCACTGTGAAGGGGCACAAAGATGTAACCGGGGCTGCACTGTAAAGGGGCATGGTGATGTAACTGGGGCTGCACTGTAAAGGGGCATGGTGATGTAACAGGGGCTGCACTGTAAATGGGCACAAACAGTGGTGGCTGGTGCTCTATCAGTCAGGGGGTGGGGCGTCAGACGGACCCCCCCCACAATCTCTCCAGCCCGCACCACCATATCCCAGCCCGCACCACCATACCCCCCCCCCTGCCCCCCGTGCCAGTTTACTTACCTTGCTCAGCAGGACCGACTGGCAGTGGCGGCGGCAGCTTCCCCCTCAGTCCATGTTCCCTCTCAGCGGCCCTCTTCTCCCTCCTTCTTGGCTAGTAGGATGCCTTCTCCTTTTGGCCAATCGGGAAACAGGTCTCAGGTCCTCCTTTCTGATTGGCTGGGAGGAGAATCAGTGTGATAATACTAAATATTTATTCGCTATTGTCACACAACTAGGGGAGGGGGGGGGGAGTTGAGGGCACAGTGCTCTGTGCCCTGAGCCCACCCTTTTTTGAAGCCTATTAGAGCCTCTGGCTCTAATCACATGCTTAACAAAAAAAAAAAAAAAAATCCCCCATTGGAATCCATGCATCTGGCACCCTGCATGTAGATTAGGGGGCCGGACGCATGGATAGGGGAGAGGCGCCCCTGCGTCCCTAATGGACGGGCCGCCACTGGGCATGAAGATGTAACCGAGGCTGCACTGTAAAGGGGCACCGTGTTGTAACCGGGGCTGCACTGTAAAGGGTCACTGTGATGTAACAGGGGCTGTACTGTAAAGCAAATATAAAGGGTTCGCGCTTAGGATAAATAGGTGTTAATACTCCAAAATCAATAAAAATAATTATATAATAATTGAATAATTAAATCAATATAAGCTGCTGCAGGTAAAAAAGGTAATACCTCTCAAACAATAAAACAACTATGTACCTGCGCTGCTTATGTGTAAACACCTCAAAATATTGTGATTATATAAAGTGCTAGTGCAAAAATTATACTGAGTGCATCCTTAAAAAAACTATATGTATATTACACAAGTACACACAATAAATATCAGTTATGAATACCATATATGAAAATACCACATAAAAAAAAACTTGTGCAAATAAAAAACTTATAAATACAAATATGTATTATATATACTATATAGTCCATGATAATGTTAAAGTGAAGAAAAGTCTCTGTGCTTAATTTAAGTGCTTCGTGCTCCAATAATATTAAAAAGTGCTCGTGCTCAATCCAGGTGAAGTGGTGCTCCCCTCTCAGCTCCCCACTCACCAGAAGTTGGATGAAAAAACGCCTTATCAATAGATAAAATGGAGTAGATCCCTCACTGGATCGCCAACAGGAACAAGGTACCGCACCACAAGCCTCTCACTCTATCTCCAGGTTATGTTCTCACAATTCATAAAAAGAAAGGGCCATCATGGTGCAGTATATCAGACTTGTTTATTATCACGCAAAACCAAATAACACTTACACTGTACAGGAAAAATTATCGCCTTGTGCAAACCCGCGGGACGCCAAACAAATGGCCGTGCGTTCCACCCGCGTAACCGGAAGCCGGAAGCCGGAAGTGGTCGCAGCCGGAAGTGATGTATTACGTATTCGTCCGAATACGTAATACATCACTTCCGGCTGCGACCACTTCCGGCTTCCGGCTTCCGGTTACGCGGGTGGAACGCACGGCCATTTGTTTGGCGTCCCGCGGGTTTGCACAAGGCGATAATTTTTCCTGTACAGTGTAAGTGTTTTTTTTTTTTGTTTAATTTCTGTTTATTGAAAAAAAATTTTTTCAAGAAGACAAAGAAAAACAGAACATAGACCATACAATCCGACATTAAAAACGGCAAAAAGCCATGGAACAATATCAATGAGTACACGAACATCTCAGTGCGTGTCAAGCACGTCCAGTTATAAAAAATCTGGGAAAACATACTGATAGCACAACATCTTGCATTATAAAACCAATGTCAGAGAGAGCCTATGGGAAAGTGAAAGGATAGTAAAAAGCAGAAAAGAAAGAGAAAGAGGAGGAGAGAGCAGCAGGGAGAAAAAGAGGGTAAAAGGGGGGAGGGGAGGGTGGGAAAGTAGGCCACGGGTGACTTATGTACCAAATAAATAAAAACTTTAATCAGATAGGAATACATTAGAAGGTGATAGACCAAGGGGGGTGTCCTCAGTGAGTAGGGCCACATAGGAAGAAGTGCTTTTAAAAGAAGACCAAGGTTGCCAGGCATAGTGAAAACGGTCCAGTTTGTCACGGGCTATGAAAGTAAGTTCCTCTAATTGGTATGTCATATCAAGTTTCCGTAGCCAGTGACGTGTCGTGGGAATGGTCGGTGAGCCCCAGAAGGTGGGGATCAGGGCTTTGGCTGCATTAAGCATATGAGGGATCATTGATCTTTTGTACTTAGAGAGCGGCATGTTAGTTCCATGCAGCAGGACAACCCAAGGATCTGATGGGATAGTAACTTCCGTGATCACATGTATAAGCCGAAGGACTTCCATCCAGAATGGTTGTATTATTGTACAGTGCCACCAGATGTGTGCGTGCGATGCAGTATCTCCGCATCCCCTCCAACATAACGGGGAGATGGCCGGAGAAATAATGTGCATTTTCCGCGGGGTATAGTACCAACGGGACAATAACTTGTAGTTGGATTCCGCCACCTTGGTGGAGAGAGAGGAAATGTGAGCCAATGCAAGGATTTTGTCCTTCCGGCTATCGGAGATTTGAGATCCAATATCCAGTTCCCATTTGTGTAAGAAATCCGGGTAGGGTTGGCCTTGCAATGAGATAAGTGCCTTGTAAAACTGCGAGGTGGAGTGAAGGGGGAGGGCCCGAGGGGACAATATTGCCTCAATAGGGTTCAAATCCTTGGAGTCGCGCAGTGGACGTGGAAGAGCCGCTATGAACCTGGATAACTGTCTGTGTCTCCAATGGTCCATGTCCGTTGCGGGGCTGGAGCCCAAAATGTGGCTAAGTGGCTTCACAGCATTGGAGTGGGTTACGTGGGACAGTAAGAGGGGAGTCTTAGGAGACCAATTTTTAAATCCAGCATCCAGATTGCCAGGCATGAAGTGGTTGTGATTCAGCAGAGGCATTAAAGGAGAGTTGTAGGTCCAGGAAAACTTTGTATGCAGGGAATCCCAGACAGACAAGGTTGATAGGGTCAGGGGAGAGGTGTTTGGGGAGAGGGCCCTGGCGGACCTTGGAATCCATGGTACTGCAGACAAGTCTCTGTCACATAGATCGTATTCCAGCTGTACCCATAATTTAGAACTAATAGAGTACTTCCAATCAGCCACACGGGTTAGTGAGACCGCCCGGAAATAGTCCCTGATACTAGGGAGAGCAAGTCCCCCGCAACGCTTTGGACGAAAAAGCGTCGTCCTGGCAATCCTGGGGCGCCGGCCCTGCCAAATATACCTGGAAAGCAAAGACTGCAAAATAGTAAAAAGCCCAATAGGAACACCCAGCGGTAACATTTGAAAAAAAAATAGAATACGAGGCAAAATGTTCATCTTAACTATGTTGGTCCTGCCCAACCAGGAATGGCGTAAAGAGGACCACTGCCGAAGATCTGATTTGATCATATTCAATAGGGGAATGTAGTTATGACGGAACAAATTATCCAAGCGGGGGGTTAGATAAATACCTAGGTATTTCAATTTGTCCGGACACCATTGAAATGGGAAATGTGGGGACAGAGCGGAAACTTCAGTAGGGGGGAGATTAATGTTTAATATTTCGGATTTAGACATGTTGATCTTGAAGTTTGAGAGGTGGCGGAAGTCTGCGAAAGCTCGTAAGAGTACAGGTAAAGAGATACGAGGTTGTTGGATGAAAAATAGGATGTCATCCGCATAAGCTGCGTATTTATGCGTATGACGGTTCACAGTGACACCATGTATATCGTTGGAATGCCTAACAGTTGATAAAAAGGGCTCGAGGGAAATGGCGAACAAAAGGGGTGACAAAGGGCACCCCTGTCGCGTGCCATTACGAAGGGGGAAGGAAGAACTAAGGAGGCCGTTAACCCGTACCTGTGCCGTTGGTTGGGAATATAAAGCTGCAATACGTTGTATAGCTTTGGGGCCAAGGCCAAAAAAACGGAGGGTAGTCAACAAATAGTCCCAGTCCACCCTGTCAAACGCTTTTTCAGCGTCAGTGGAAAGGAACAGGGTAGGCTGGGACCCAGTGCGGACAAAGTGGATCAGGGAGAGAGCACGAAGAGAGTTGTCCCTCGCCTCTCTCCCGGGGATAAAACCAGTCTGATCAGCGGAGACCCAGGAGGGGATCAAGGGCAGTAGTCTGTTAGCTAACACCTTAGAGTACAATTTAAGATCAACATTTAGGAGGGATATAGGGTGGTAACTGCCACATTCTGTGGGGTCTTTGCCCGGCTTAGGTAGGACCGAAATGTGTGCCGCTAATGATTCTGGACGAAAACCCGAGGATTTAGAAATGGAGTTGGCATATGAGGTCAAGTGAGGGAGTAGGACATCAGCAAACTTTTTGAAATATGCAACCGTGAAGCCATCAGGGCCAGACGCCTTACCGACTTGGGTGGATTTTAGTGCCAATTGGAACTCTTCAACAGAAAAATCGTTTTCCAATTTCCGCAGGGAGCGTTTGGAAAGGGTTGGTAGATTAGCCTTTTTGAGGTAAGCCCAAATACGTTTGCGTTTTTCAGCTAGAGGGAGATGACAGAGATCACCTTCTACATGGTAAAGCTTGCCATAAAAATCTCTAAAGGCTTTGGCTATATCAGGGGAGGAATGGACCATAAGGCCAGAGGGAAGCTTCACCTTCTGAATGAAAGCTGCTGACTTTTGGGCTCTAAGAGACCTGGCAAGCATTCTACCGGGTTTATCACCCCACTCGTAACGTTTATGGGCTAAAAAGTGAAATTTGCGCTTGGTAGCTTTGTCAAGTAAGGATCGTAGGGATTCCCTAGCCTCTGTTAAGGCCTGAAGGTGGGAGACATGTAATGATAGTTTGTGTGACTTTTCCAGATCCGCCACCAGGGCAAGCTGCTCAGCGATCAATTGGCCCTGCTCACGCTTCCTCCTCGCCCCCAGCTCCATCAATTTTCCCCTGATAGTAGCCTTGTGGGCTTCCCACACCAAGGAGGGAGATGCATGCTCAGTGGTATTTTCAAGAAAATATTGGCTAAGTGCAGAGGATAAGAGAGCTGCATCCGCGGGGTTCGAGAGAAGCGAGTCATTCAGCTTCCAACTAGTGGAGCGGGGTGGGAGAGAGGGAAAGAGCAGGGTGGTCATTACAGGAGCATGATCCGAGATGGAGGCACAGCCAATGGAGGCGGATCGCAAAAGGGGTAAGTGAAAATGGCTCAGAAAAATGTTGTCAATCCTAGAGTAACAACCATGGGATTTGGAAAAGTGGGAAAAATCAGCATCTGTAGGATGCAGGATTCGCCAGACGTCAACTAGTTGAAGGGAATGTAACGATTTTTTAAGCCGCGCGATCTGTTTAAACGGGACATTCGAACGGCCCTTCGAGGTGTCAAGAACAGGGTCCAGGACCATGTTGATGTCACCAGCAACAACCAGGAGACCTTCAGCAAACTTCGTCAGCTCAGAAAGTGTCGTGCGTAGAAAAGTGGACTGAGCCTGATTCGGTGCGTAAATGTTAGCCAGAGTACAGCGGATGTTTCCTATTGAACCCTTTAAAAAAAGATAACGACCACCATTATCGGCGAACATAGCATCAAGTTGGAAAGGGGTGTTCTTGCGAAACCCGATAGCGACACCTTTAGCCTTGTTAGAGGGTGAAAGTGCATAGTACCAGGTTGGGTACTGTGGGGAGAATAATTTGACATGAGTAGAATGGGTGAGATAAGTTTCCTGAAGGTATGCAATAGAACAAGATTCACGTTGCAACTCTGGAAACACTTGATGGCGTTTATATGCCGTGTTCAATCCTCTAACATTATAAGACAAGACTTTTATGGTCGCCATTAGGTATCCACATACACCCCTCCCACAAACAGTGAAAACCCGGGCCTAAAGGAAGGTGAGGGGGGGGGAGAGGAGAGGACAGAAGAAAAGAAGAGAAGAAGAAACAGCAAGAAAAGAGAATACATAGCATTAATACAGAGACAATGTCCAATGAGACACAATGTATCGGCACGCAGTAAACTGCAGTGGTCCCGGGGGGGATGGGCGATCCCAGAGACAGGGCGCCGAGCAGGAGAACATGTCCCGCGCGACAGAGCCCCAGATCCGGGAACCCCCACCCCCAAAAGGAGAGAGGGGAGCGTATCGACCGGACGTAACATCATCCCGTAGAGACGCTCAGAAGGGAGCCGGCGGCGGCACCCCAACAAACCAAAATGTAGATGACAATGTACAGAACAGAATATCAAATAATCATGAAATAACTAACCTCCCCCTGGCAGAGGAGACAGTAATAA
Source organism: Pelophylax lessonae (assembly GCF_965119305.1). Lineage (NCBI taxonomy): Eukaryota > Metazoa > Chordata > Amphibia > Anura > Ranidae > Pelophylax > Pelophylax lessonae. The sequence continues at coordinate 43,715,984 of NC_138769.1, forward strand.
ACCCAACATGAGTATATAAAACAGTGAACAGGCATGATAAGAACAACTAACTAATGCACCTGAAAGGAGAGAACATGAATAAGCCTGAGAAAGAGTAACACATCAGCAGGCGGGGAAAAAGGGGGATACTTCAGATAGGGGTCATCCCTGATTTGCGAGCAGAAGTTGGCGCAGAGGTGCGCATTTTCTTGGAAGGCGTTTTACTCCAGGAGGCACCTGGTTTGAAAGTGAAAATGGGGATGCAATCATGCCACCCAGGGAGATCCAAGGGTGGGAGACCAACATCCTGGAGGAAGGCTGGTAGATCCTCCGGGAAGCGGAGGGTAGCAGAATGGCCGTTCTTGGTAGCAATTAGACATGCTGGGAAACCCCAGCGGTAAGTGAAGCCATTGGCCCTAAGTTGTTCCAGGAGCGGCTTAAGTGCGCGGCGTCGTTCTAAGGTCTCCTTGGAGAGGTCAGGAAAGATGTTAAGAGAAGCCCCGTGAAAGTCAACAACTTGAGTGCCGCGTAGCTTAGTCATGATAGCATTTTTGTCTTCAAAATAGTGCAGGCGACAGATGACATCCCGAGGCAGGTCAGAGGATAGGTTACGAGGTCTGAGTGCTCTATGTGTGCGATCAAAACGTAAAGGATCAGTAGGCGCCCTCCCCAGGATGGAATTAAATATGCCCCTTACCGATGCTTCAAGGTCGTCATCCCTGGTAGCTTCGGGGAGTCCACGGATACGCACATTATTCCGCCGGTTGCGGTTTTCCAGATCCTCCATTTTGTATAGAGCGGCTCGGTGGGCCACCGCCAATTGCGTGACCTTGTCCTGTAATTCTCTAATGGAGTCCTCTTGAGAGTCTTGCCTCCGTTCCGTGTCCTCTACCCTGCCAAGTATGTGGGACATATCAGCGCGGACAGCGGTGATCTCTTTCTTAAGGGACCGTTCTAAATTGCGAAACATGCCCCCAATTTCTTGTTTCAAACCATGTAGAAGAGACGACATGTCAGAAGCAGCAGGGGAGTGCATCTCTTCAAGCGGGTCAGAGAAATATGTGGAGGAAGGAGAGTGCTCCCGCGGTGATGCAGAGCGGATGGATGACACTGCACCTGATACTGAGGCCTCAGCCCTACTACCCCGCGTTTGCGTGCTTGAGCCGCCTGGAGACAGAAATCTCTTGATAGTACCGGAACCGGGTGGTTTGGATGAGGATCCCTTCCCGGATTTTTTGCTGGACAATGAGCGTAAGTTGGGTGCTTTAGAAGGCATTGCCAGGGGGGTTAGATCATCAAGGTGCCGCCAGAGCTCACTTTAATTATGGTCGGTCATTACCATTCAAAAGTCCCATCCGCACCTGAACATGTAGAAGAAAAAGACTGCTCAAATGAGGAGGTAGGCAATTGAAGGAAGGAGCAGCTGCTGCAGTAGGCAGGAGGGATTGTGAGGGACAAAGTCTGTATGCAGCAGCAGAGCTTATGAGATAGGCAGTGTGGGGGGCTTACCCTGCACCTGGTGTACGGATCACATCTGCAGGAGAGGAGGCAGCTTCCAGGACGGCTGGGCCGCTATTTCGGGCGTCCTTTCAATGTCCAGTAACACACACCAGATGGCAGATGGCGGGACCCGTGGGCTCGGGCAGGCAGCAGATGCCTGTGAGAGGGAGGCAGACTGTCTATTTGAGCCTGTGTAGGCGCCGCCGCGCCGAACGACGGCCCGCGGCGGCCGCTAGGAAAGTCCGCGGCTTCAGCAGGGGTGTAGGCCCCGATCTCGGAGCTCCGGATCCCGGCCGCCTAGAGTGAAAATAGACAGTCCAGCCTGCACAGGGGGTCGCGGAGGAGCAGCAGCAGCCCTGTAGGCACAATATTGGGGGATCAAAGCGGAGGATGGGAAGAGATTGTCTGGCAAGATAGACGGAGCTCCCTGTGAAAACGTCCTGTCAGCTCGGCTTCCAGTCACGCCCCCCTACAGTGTAAGTGTTATTTGGTTTTGCGTGATAATAAACAAGTCTGATATACTGCACCATGATGGCCCTTTCTTTTTATGAATTGTGAGAACATAACCTGGAGATAGAGTGAGAGGCTTGTGGTGCGGTACCTTGTTCCTGTTGGCGATCCAGTGAGGGATCTACTCCATTTTATCTATTGATAAGGCGTTTTTTCATCCAACTTCTGGTGAGTGGGGAGCTGAGAGGGGAGCACCACTTCACCTGGATTGAGCACGAGCACTTTTTAATATTATTGGAGCACGAAGCACTTAAATTAAGCACAGAGACTTTTCTTCACTTTAACATTATCATGGACTATATAGTATATAATACATATTTGTATTTATAAGTTTTTTATTTGCACAAGTTTTTTTTATGTGGTATTTTCATATATGGTATTCATAACTGATATTTATTGTGTGTACTTGTGTAATATACATATAGTTTTTTTAAGGATGCACTCAGTATAATTTTTGCACTAGCACTTTATATAATCACAATATTTTGAGGTGTTTACACATAAGCAGCGCAGGTACATAGTTGTTTTACTGTACTGTAAAGGTAACCGAGGCTGCACTGTAAAGGGGCACACTGATGTAATGTGGGCTGTACTGTAAAGGGGCACGGTGATGTAACAGGGACTGCATTATAAAGGGGCACGGTGATGTAACAGGGACTGCACTGTAAAGGGGAATGGGAATGTAACAGGAGCTGCACTGTAAAGGGGCACGGTAATGTAACAGGGGCTGCACTGTAAATGGGCACGATGATGTAACAGGGACTGCACTATAAAGGGGCACGGTGATGTAACAGGGGCTGCACTGTAAAGGGGCACAGTGATGTTATGGGGGCTGCATTGTAAAGGGGCATGAAAGTGTAATGGGGGCTGCACTGTAAAGGGGCACGGTGATGTAATGGGGGCAGCATTGTAAAGGGGCATGAAAATGTAATGGGGACTGCACTGTAAAGGGGCATGAAGATGTAACAGGGGCTGCACTGTAAAGGGGCATGAAGATGTAACAGGGGCTGCACTTTAAAGGGGCACGGTGATGTAATGGGGGCTGCATTGTAAGGGGGAATGAAAATGCAAAGGGGACTGCACTGTAAAGGGGCATAATGATGTAACATGACTGCACTGTAAAGGGGCATGAAGATGTAAGAGGGGCTGCACTGTAAAGGGGCAAGGTGATGTAATGGGGATTGCACTGTAAAGGGGGTACTGTGATAAAAAGGGGACTGCACTGTAAAGGGGCATGGTGATGTAACATGACTGCACTGTAAAGGGGCATGAAGATGTAAGAGGGGCTGCACTGTAAAGGGGCAAGGTGATGTAATGGGGATTGCACTGTAAAGGGGGTACTGTGATAAAAATGGGACTGCACTATAAAGATTGCAGTGTCCCTTTACAGGGCAGTCCCCTTTATATCACAGTGTCTCTTGCAATCACAGCCCCCCCTGTCAAAGTGCCCCTTGCAGTCATGCCCTCCTCTCCTCTCTCACTGCCCCATCACAATGCTCCATTTCAGTCTCTGCCTCCCCTGCGTAGTCCTACCTGTGGCAGGGTAGAGGTGGTTTTTCAGCAGTGGGTCTTCTCCTACCCATGTCAACCTGTCAGCAGGGCAGGGGGGTGGGAGGAGATGCAGAAGCATTTATTGTGGGGACTTCCGTAAGATACTGCTAAGGGTTCGGGGATATGAACACCCCCCCCCCCCATTTGATGCTTATAGCAGGACAGAGACAACTATATCCTCTTCCTTTTCTCTTTTTTGCTTTTAACTCACACGGCCCACTATCATCAGGATTAATGAGAGGAATGACGTTACTGGTATAATGAGTGCAAATTACCATTCTATTGGGTATTAGGTTAAAGCTGAACTCCAGCCAAAGAAAAGAAGATAAACCTTAATGGCCCATTAAATGATAACGTAAAAAAAAGAAGCTTTGTTACAGTATTCATTTTCATTCATCCAGTGTTCTCTCCAACTTAGTTTTTTTATGCCACTAGATGCCCTCAGTATAGGCGTGTGCACAGGGTGTTCCGGATGTGCCTGGGCACACCCTAATCAGAAAATAGCATAAGACAGTCTCTGCACTGTGATATACTGACTAAAAGTTAGTTAGAATACAAAACCTTCTGCAGTGAAAATTAATTCCCAAAAAGTGCTTAGAGGTTAGCCACTGCATCCCAGTGAAGTTTTTTAATATGAATGCATGTACATATAAAACCATGATGTAAAACATAAAACTTCTTACATAGAAAGCCACCCTGACCCGAGATCCTACAGTGGCATGACGTCAGCACTAGTAACTAATTTCCAACGCGTTTCGTCCAATAGGACATTATCAAGGTTACCGTAGTTTTATATGTATATGCATTCATATTAAAAATACTACACTATCAGAGTATTATGTTGGCACCTGGTGAGCTTTATTTACCCTATCCTGACTCTACTGAGAAGTGCCTTTGGACCTCCACTGGAAGTATTAGGATCGCAATAGGCTGCACACAATCATGGCCCTCAGTCTGATGGTCAGCATCATTAAACTCCCTTCCTCTAAACCCCGACTGCGTGGAACCCAAACCAACTTGTGACTGGACAATGAAAGGAGAAGCAGTACAGCGATGAGCTTATAAATCTGATCTCTCCTCTTGTCAGCATGCACCTTGTCAGCACATGAACTGATTGGATCCTTCTGCTTCTTCATTCTCTCTGGGTAGGGACTGCAAGGACCTTACAGATCTGGAAGAAGCTGCCGCTGGCACAGGATCGTACAGCTGCATGACGTCAGCACTAGTAACTCCTCCCCAAAGCGTTTCGTCCAATAGGGCTTTATCAAGGGTACCGTGGTTTCATATGTACATGCATTCATATTAAAAATACTACATTATAAGAGTATTATGTTGGCTCCTGGTGAGCTTTATTTACCCTATCCTGACTCTACTAAGAAGTGTCTTTGGACATAGATATTAGGCGGGATTTTAATACTTCCAGTGGAAGTTTGACCTAACGATACAGGTTTATATCCTATTGTATAGGCAGCTATCATCTCTGGCGAGTGATCATTTCACTGGGATGCAGTGGCTGACCTCTGAGCACTCTTTGGGGATTCCTTCTTACTTCAGGAGTTGGTTTCTATCTGCAATATATATTTTTTTCATAAGACTTAACTTTTGGATTAAGAATTTTCTTTTTATGGAGGATTGATCTTATCATTAATGGACATTCATACATTTGTTTTTTCTTTGCTGAATTAATTTTTAATTGCTGGCGCTACAAATTTTAATTACATCTTAATCACCCCATGTGCATTATCATTATCTCTCTGTGTGCTGGCTGGAAGATGGGAAAGACCTCCCTCTTACCGGCTCTGCCATAAGAGAAGTGTTTATACACTTCTCTTTCACTGTGCCAGCAGGGAGATCAATGTGTCGGGGTCATGTATATGTAGACATACATACACTGGCGTTTGAGCTTTAAGGTGCACACTAGTGATGGGCCGAACATCACCCTGTTCAGTTCGCACCAAAACATCTCGAACAGGGAAAAAGCTCTAGCGAACATACAAACTCTAATAAAGTCTATGGGACACAAACATGAAAAATCAAAAGTCCACATTTTAAAGGCTTATATGCAAGTTATTGCCATAAAACATGTATGGGGACCTGGGTACTGCCCTGGGGGAAATGTATCAATGCAAAAAATATTTTTTTAAATTATAATTTTTCAGGAGTAGTGATTTTAATGATGCTTAAAGGGAAACAATAAAAATTAAAAATTAATTAAAATATCGTGCCCCAGGAAGGTCCCCTTAATGTGCCTGTAAAGTGGGGCTTCTGTACGATGTATGGAGCCTGCTGCAGCAATACTGACATTTCTAAAGGAAAAAAATGTAGTTCAAACTTGCTCGCGGCTGTAATGTATTGTCGGCTCCAAGTAATACAGATAAAAAAAATTGAAAAACGGTGTAGGGTCCCCGGCCCCCCCCCCCCCACCCCAGTCCATACCTTTGGGTCTGGTATGGATTTGAGGGGAACCCCATGCCAAAATAAAAAAAAAAAACAGCGTTCCCCCCCCCCCAAATCCATACCAGACCCTTATCCGAGCATGTAGCCTGGCATGCCAGGAAAGAGGGGGATGAGCGAGCGCCCCCCCCTCCTGAACCATACTAGGCCACTTGCCCTCAACATAGGTAGGGTGCTTTGGGGGGCATCCCAAAGCACCTTATCCCCATGTTGATCGGGACAAGAGCCTCTTCCCGACAACCCTGGGCTGTGGTTGTGGGGGTCTGCGGGTGGGGGGCTTATTGTAATCAGGAAGCCCCCTTTAACAAGGGGGCCCCAGATCCTGGCTGAACAGCTTAAGTTCGACTCGAACACAGAGCCCATCCCTGGTGCACACCCTAATGCAAAAGGCTGCGCACACCTATGGCCCTCAGTCTGATGGTCAGCATCATTAAACTCCCTTCCTCCAAACACTGACTGTGTTGAACTCAAACCAACTTGTGACTGGACAATGAAAGGAGAAGTAGTACAACGATGAGCTCATAAATCTGATCTCTCCCTTTGCCAGCATGCACCTTGTCAGCACATGAACTGATTGGATCCTTCTGCTTCTTCGTTCTCTCAAACTCAAGCTCTGCTGAGTAGGGACTGCAATAAATTATAATAGATTCAGATATTTTAACATTTAATGATATTTTAAAGGTTAGAGCGGAATAAAATTGTCTGTTTTATCTGCCTACAGTTGAGCTTTAAAGGTTAGGCAATAAAGAGGTAAGAAAATAAAATAAACTTTGTCTCACCTCAAAGTACCTGTAGAATTCTGGCTTTGGGTAGCCTTCAGGTCATCCAAATTATTCCTCCTTTCTGCTCGACAGCCTTATCTTTCCTCTCATTATGGGAACTAGTGCATGGGCACTGCCTGCCACATTCCCGGCATCCTAACTAATGCCGGAATCTGCTGACCACCTTGTGGTGATGGCATTGGGCACCATTCCAGCATAAGCGTGTTTTTATGATGACCTGTTCCCAGTTCACCTTGTATTAGACCAACTAGGAACACAGAGGAGGCTGGAGCCACCTGTTTATGGGATCCCACACAGCTTCTTTGTATCCAGGCTCAAAGCACAGCTCATTGCGCTGATAGATTTGGACAAACAGGTCTGTGAATGGCTGCACTTCGGAACAGGATATCTTTATTAGAAACTCAAAACAGCATAAAATAGAAACAAAATTCCACAGGGGTGAAGAGGAAGGGCCAATGTGTTTCACACCGCTAGCACTCATGACCAGGGCCGGGACAAGGGGTGGGCAGGAGGGATGGCTGCCCTGAGCACTGTGGTATCGTGTGAGGTCGGGGGGTAACCTAACCACAAATAGATTGGGGGGAAAAGGATTTGTGTTGGAAGGGAGAATTTGGGGGTACAGCAGGGAGGGAGGTATTGTTCTAGGAGGGGTATTTGGGGGGGGGGGTGCTATGAGTGGTGATTTAGAGGGATTTGTTCTGGGAGGGGGGATGAGGAGAAGATTTGTGCTAGGAGGGGGGATTTGGGGGGGGGGGGGATTTGTGCTGGGAGGGGGATTCTAAGGGGGGGGATGTGTTCTAGGAGGGGAAATTTTAGGGGTAGAGGATTCGTGCTAAGAGGGGGGATTTCAGCAGGGGGGGGGTTTGTACAGAGAGGAGGGGGGAGTTTATGCTTAGGGGGTAAGCATCCAGATTAGTGCTCAGTGTTCTTGTGGGGGGATTTTTTGCTCATACATCGGGGGGGCAGCACAGTTTGGTATGTTCGCCCTGGGCTCTAGGTGACCTTGTCCCGGCACTGATCATGACTGTGGCGTAATCATGATTAAGCTCCAGCAGCACGAAACACGCAGGCCCTTCCTCTTCTCCCCTATGGGATTTGGTTGCTTTTTTATGCTGTTTTGAGGTTCTAATAAAGATATCCTGTCCCAGAGTGCAGCTATCCACATACCTTTTGAACCAACTAGGAAGCAGTGTTAATTTCGTCGACTAAAACCGACTAAAACGTTTTCGTCGACTAAGACAATTCAGATGACTAAAATACGACTAAAACTAAAATGGCATTTTAGTCTTAAGACTAAAATACGACTAAAACTAAAATGGCATTTTAGTCAAAAGACTATAACTAAAACTAAATCGAAATTTGCTGCCAAAAATTAACACTGGTGCATGCTCAAAGCATAAGTAATAACATATTAGATTTTTCACTCCAGGACCAGCAGTAGTATATAATGAGTTTGTAAATTGTAGAGAAATGCTTAAATAATGCATTACAAATTACAATTGAACTACACCCATTCCATTATAGATGACTAAAATTAGTTTTAGTCGACTAAAATGTAGGGCGTTTTAGTCGACTAAAATATACTGGAGTTTTAGTCGACTAAATACGACTAAAACTAAAACACTTGCAGAAGACTAAAATAGGACTAAAACTAAAATGCCATTTTAGTCCTAAGACTAAGACTAAAACTAAATTGAAATTTGCTACCAAAATTAACACTGCTAGGAAGTCATCTAAGATGGCACCGGCTTAAGCAGGAGAAAGGGTGTTGCAGTCTGCAGTCTAAAGAAACATTGTTGCTACAAAAAAAAGAAGTAAACACAAACCTGCCTGCAAAAGAAGAGATATAATATGTATCTCTTAGGTAGGCCCTGGACATTCAGTCCCCGTTCACACTAAGGCGACCTGTGAGGCGACCTGGTCGCCTCACAGGTCGCCGTAGGTCGCCTTCCATAGGGAAGCTGCGGACCCATTCTAATAGGAGCGACACAAGTCGCTCCGACTTAGAAAAAGGGTCCGGAGCTTCTTTGGGGCGACCCGGAGGCGACCGCCATAGACTTCAATGTTATGAAGTCCGTGGCGGCCGCTCCGAGGTCGCGGCGCGCTGCTCGCACCGCGACCCCGGAGGTCGCCCCCCCAAGTCGGATCGCCCCTATGTGAACGGGGCCTCACTGTCTTGGGAACTATGTCCTTAAGTGCCGGTTCACACTTCCGCTTTTGCGGAGATCGCTTGTAATTCAGAGCGCACTGCTCCTAATTACATGCGATCGGATGTGCGGATGCGAGTTCAGCCATACACTTTGTATGGCTGAATTCGCACTGTATCCGCAGCAAACTCGCACATGAGGCTTTTTTTGAGCCGCAGTAGAATCGGATCGCATAGTGGTTCACACTTGTGCGATCGGATTCTGTGCGTACTTGCAGATCGCACTGCGATATGCGATCGCAACTGGGGGTGTCGTTAACTTTTAATTGACACCCCCTGCGTATCGCATATGGCAGTGTGAACTGCCAGATGTGTGGATGCGATGCGGGAACACGCTGCATATTCGCAGCGTTCCCGCATCGCAGAAGTGTGAACAGGCACTAAAGAATATTCTAAACCTGGGTGTGTCAGATGCATGGTCCCCACTGCTGTGGTTATATCTGCTACCCCTACATCAGCCATCAGTCATGGTCAATGTTCTTGATACTGTATGGGGCTCCTCAAGTGCAGCCCCTGATATCATCAAAGGGCCGCGTATAAAATTCTGTGAATATTCTTTATCTGAGCCAGCAGACACACAACAGGATATAGTCAAAGACTAAAGGTATGCTACAAGAGATGGTCAGAGACTGTGGACATAATACAGGATATGGTCAGAGGGTGCAGACATGATACCAGAGATGGTCATAGACTGTGGGCATAATATAAGAGATGGTCAGAGATTGTGGACATAATATAAGAGATGGTCAGAGAATGTGGGCATAATATAAGAGATGGTCAGAGAATGTGGATAAAACACAGTAGATGGTCAGAGATCGTGGACATATTATAAGAGATGGTCAGAGACTGTGGACATAATATAAGAGATGGTCAGAGACTGTGGACATAATATAAGAGATGGTCAGAGACTGTGGATAAAACACAGTAGATGGTCAGAGATTGTGGACATAAAAGCAGAGATGGTCAGAGACTGTGGATATAACACAGTAGATGGTCAACGATTGTGGATATATTATAAGAGATGGTCAACGATTGTGGATATAATATAAGAGATAGTCAGAGACTGTGGACATAATATAAGAGATGGTTAGAGACTGTGGCTATAACACAGTAGATGGTCAACGATTGTGGATATAATATAAGAGATGGTCAGAGACTGTGGACATAATATAAGAGATGGTTAGAGACTGTGGCTATAACACAGTAGATGGTCAACGATTGTGGATATAATATAAGAGATGGTCAGAGACTGTGGACATAATATAAGAGATGGTCAGAGACTGTGGATAAAACACAGTAGATGGTCAGAGATTGTGGACATGCTACAAGAAATGGTCAGAGACTTTGGACATAATATAAGAGATGGTTAGAGACTGTGGCTATAACACAGTAGATGGTCAACGATTGTGGATATAATATAAGAGATCGTCAGAGACTGTGGACATAAAATAAGAGATGGTCAGAGACTGTGGATAAAACACAGTAGATGGTCAGAGATTGTGGACATGCTATAAGAGATGGTCAGAGAATGCAAACGTAATACAAGAGATGGTCAGAGACTGTGGACACAATGCAAGAGATGGTCAGAGACTGTGGATATAACACAGCAGTTGGTCAGAGATTGTGGACATATTATAAGAGATGGTCAGAGACTATGGACATAACACAGTGATGGTCAGAGATTGTGGACATGCTATAAGAGATGGTCAGAGGCTGCAGACATAATACCAGAGATGGTCACAGACTGTGGACATAATGCAAGAGCTGGTCAGAGACTGTGGATATAACACAGTAGATGGTCAGAGATTGTGGACATGCTATAAGAGATGGTTAGAGAATGCAGACAACAACAAGAGATGGTTAGAGACTGTGGACAAGCTGCAGGAGACTGTGAACATGTTATAAAAGTTGTTGGAGACTGGAACCTTGCTTCGGAGACAGTTATAAACGAAAGACATATTACATGAGGCTGCTAGAGATCACTGCTAAAACAGGGAAACATAGATTAGTGTGTGAAGGAGCCGAGCTGACAGTTGTGCATCAGGGCCGTACATCACTACCTAATAGGAGTATCCATTCATAAACTGTTATGTTAGTGCAGCCTTTCCTACCAAGCATAGCTATGTGTGCTGCTATGCACTTGTATTCTCTCCCTGCCAGAGCAGAAAGGTCAGATCATCGTTAGTCTGTGTGGCCCCTAAGTAGCCTTGTCTGTCCACCAGTCAGTAGCTATCCCCCCCCCCCCCCCCCCCACAGACACACACAGACACACACCACACCCACACCTTAGTAATGCTGTCTTTGCACAAGTAAGTTCTTAAAAAGAAAAGTTCTTTTGATTGATTAAATTGATTATTTTATATGAAACATTTCGAATTATTTTGCGGTTGGATACATCAGTTTTTCAAGTTTTTTTTTTTTTTCACGTGTAAATCCTATTGACCCTAAAAGCTGTGTCATCCCCAGAATAGCCCACCTAAATAATCCTGACAAATAATAAACTCACCCTCCTATGTAGCACAATAGAGTGTTACATGAAATAATTGTGCTGCATAAAATAATAATTATCCCCGCCAGCCATGAGGCTGTATTAATAAATGATGGAAATGATGATTTCTGGAGAGGGATGATAATGGAATTGGACGCAGCTCGTTCCAGGCTGTGCAGAGGCGAAGCGGGGATTTTCTGAAGATCCTGCGCACAGCTGGTTGGATAAATCTGTTTTTGTAATTCCGTCACCGAACGCTAACCTGGTAAATAGTTGCTGGCAAAACACAAGGCAGAGAACGCTGCCAAATTGTTGATGAACTGATTGGAACTGGAAGGACTTCTTTCTGGGTCTAAGCCCACATAGGAGCCAAATTATTGGGAACATACTGGGAATGGAGATCAAGAGTAGAAGAGGTGCACAGAGGGGGGGATGTGGGTAATCTTTCTATAGGGGACAAAAGTGACACTAATAAAATATCTATTCTGAGTACAGGCATGTAAGAATGGAGGCAAAATACATAGAGACTCTTGGTGGAAAAAAATATCTATCCAGCTTTTTTTTTTCATGTTTCTTGCTTTTTTTCGAACATATCTACTTGTTTGCAATACTTCTGTCTAGGGCCCCTTTATAACAATAAAGTTTTAGACCCCATTCAGACAGGGGCGACACGACTTGGTGGGGCGACCTGTGAAGTCGCGGTGCACAGCGACTTGCACGGACTTCATATAATTGAAGTCAATGCAAGTCGCCTCAAAGTAGTACAGGACCCTTTTTCTAAGTCGGAGCGACTTGTGTCACTCCTATTAGAACGGGTCCTGTGCTAATCAATGGCGAGCGACCGACCGCGACTTGTCAGGAGACCAAGTCGCGCTAGTGTGAATGGACCCTTACTCTTATCCACATAAGAGGCTAGATAGATAAGCCCCAGTTTATTTATTTCAGGTACTTATATAGCGCTGTCAATTTACGCAGCGCTTTACATATACATTGCACATCAGTCCTTGCCCTCAAGGAGCTTACAATCTAAGGTCCATAACTCACATACATACACAGTAGGGCCAATTTATTTATTTTTATACAGGATCCAATTAACCTACCAGCATGTCTTTGGAGTGTGGGAGGAAACCGGAGTACCCGGAGGAAACCCACGCAGGCACAGGGAGAACATGCAAACTCCAGGCAGGTAGTGTCATGGTTGGGATTTGAACCAGCGACCCTCTTGCTGCTAGGTGAAAGTGCTAACCACTACACCACTGTGCCGCCCAGTTGGAAGATTACCCTTCAATTCCTGTTCTGGTGGCAACTCAAAAGTTTAGATTTTCACTTTCATTTACATCTAACACTTGACACCTAAAATCGTGGAGCTGTTCCGCCGCGCAATTAATCACGGCAACCCGTATCGCGTTAAGCTTGTCGCCCAAAAAAAGTTCAGGAGCTACTTATAGGCAACATGCTTCATGCAATGCGGGTTGCCATAATTGTAGTCTTAGAAAGAGTAAATCTCCCTAAGCCCTAGAGCTGCACGATTCTGGTTTAAATGAGAATCACGATTTATTTGCTTAGAATAAAGATCACGATTCTCGACGTAACATCATCTTGACTAGGTATCAAAGATGCTTTTTCCCAAAAACTGCAGGACCATCACTCCACTCCACTCCACTAAGCACTCTCATGAATTAACCAGACATGGCACCAACTGGAGTTTAATGGCCATAGCAGCCTTTTATTACCAAATATAAATAACATATTAAAAACATATTAACATTTTAACATATGAACACAGAGAGTATTCCTAGGGGCCCCAAGGTCCTCGTGTGCATACACTTCAAGTACTGTATTTTCTGGCGTAAAAGACTACTTTTGAACCTCAAAAAAATCCCCCAAAAATGGGGGGTCGTCTTATACGCTCAGTATAATATCTCCAAGGTAACCTAGGTATAAGTATTACTGGTAGATGTAATCTCTCAAGACGCTGGCTGTGTGGGAATCCTGTACCGGTACACCGTATGTACCGTAGCTTCGGCTACATACAGTGTACCGCGCTGAGCCAATCAGGGAGAGCGATGTATTCTATTATTGAATGCAAAGCCTGCTCGGATTGGCGGAGTAACATCAGCCCGCCTCTCTGACTCCCCCAATCCGAGCAGACTTTGCATTCAATAATAGAATACATTGCTCACTGTGATTGGCTCAGCGCGGTATAATGTATGTAGCCGAAGCTACGGTACATACGGTATACCGGTACAGGATTCCCGCACAGCCAGCGTCTTGAGATTACATCTACTGGTAATACTTAGGGTACCCTGGAGATATTATGAGAAATCTGATGTTTTTCAATGGTGTTGCCTTGCTTCGGAAGGGGTTAGTCTTATACGGCGAGTATAGCCCAAAACCTATGTTTTAACTTGAAAATTAGGGGGGTCGTCTTATACACCGGAAAATACGGTACTTGTGAAACACCATTATAGGCCTCCAGCCGTAGAAAACACCGGCTCGGAGACAAACCAGTATCACAGGTACCACCATCCATAATAATAGGACCCGGGTCCATACAAACGTACCTTTTTGCACCTAATCATGACACATCCAAGGACCTCATGCCCCACCAGCCGCTATGACAAATCGCCCAAACCCATAACTGATAAACAGCAAAGACCAATAAAACCGTTTACTCTAAGGGAGGGAGGGTGGAAAGTTCTCCCTTCCAGGCTCTTCTCCCGACTTACTTCTCCCAACTACTTCCTACGCTCCCAAATCCTGAAGCCACTCCTGCTCCTCACTTTTTACCAATCCAGTATGTCTACCACTTTAATTACCTTTCCTCCCACAACTCCTCCTATGTCCAAACCACTTTCTACCCACTCATGCCGGCCCTGCGTCTAGGCTTCTTTTTTTTTACTCCGGGCCTAACTTTCACATTATATGAAAAATTGAGCTAACTTTACTGTTGGTTTTATTTTATTAATTCATAAGTGTATTATTTCCCAAAAAATTGCGTTTCAAAGACCGCTGCGCAAATACTGTGTGACATAAAATAGTGCAACAATCGCCATTTTATTCTTCTAAAAAAAAAAAAAATATATATATATATATATATATATATATATATGATGTTTGCGGGTTCTAAGTAATTTTCTAGCAGAAAATACTGATTTTAACTTTTAAGCAACAAATGTCAGAAAAAGGCTTAGTGCCGGTTCACACTAATCCGACTTGTCAGGCGATTTGGTCGCCTGACAAGTAGCTTCTAATGCTGTGCAATGGAACCGTTCTAATCAGAGCGACTCAAGTCGCTCCGACTTAGAAAAAGGTTCCTGCGGTATTTTTTGGCAAAGTCGGAGCCACTAGCATTGACTTCCATTATGAGAAGTCGTTTGCAAGCCGCGCTGAAGTCGCGCTGCACGGGCGACTTCAAAGTCGCCCAAAGTCGGGGCGACTTTGAGTCGGATTAGTGTGAACCGACTCTTAGTCTGGGCACACACTATACAACTTTTGTTGTTCGATTTCCTTTAGATTTACCTTCGACTATGTATGTATGTGATTGCATACAAATTGAAAGTGTTTAGGTCTGACCTCATATTATACGGTTTTGGTAAATCTAAAGAAAAAAATCAAAAGAAAATTGTATAGTGTGTATCCAGCTTTAGTCTTTAATTGGTTAAACTGACCTCATTTTCAGACCAAAGTTCATCCCTTTAATCTCTGAGAGAACCAAATGATACAATGTTTCTTTTTATCAGGGCTGAGCAATGTTGTGATAAACTTTGCCAGCTCCTTTTTTTTTGACAGCTGTGAGCAGGGTACTGTTCTGCACTTGTTAAATGAATCATCGAAATATGCTGGATTAGGATCGTGTGGGGGGGTTGAAACGAGATCACGATTTTTTACCGATTAATTGTGCAGCTCTACTTTTGCGCAAACCAATCGATATACCCTTTTTGGGATATTTTTTTACCAAAAATATGTAGCAGAATACAAATTTGGCCCAAAATGATGAAAAAAATTTAGATTTTTACATTTTTTTTTTATTGGGAATGTTATGTAGCAGAAAGTAAAAAATATTGTTTTTTTTTTTCGTTTCAGAATTGTCGCTCTTTTTTTGTTTATAGCGCAAAAAAATAAAAATCGCACAGGTGATCAAATACCACCAAAAAAAGCTCTATTTGTGAGAAAAAATGAACATCAATTTTATTTGGGTAGAGGGTCGCACGACCGCGCAATTGTCAGTTACAGTAATGAAGTGCCGTATTGCAAAAAAAATGGCCTGGTCATTAAGGGGGTAAATCCTTCCAGTCCAGAGCTGGTTAAAAATAACATTAGCTTGTTGATGAGTGGGTGTGAGTAAAGGAACCAGAGAAGGCAAAATGTAGGCAGAATATATTGCTACAGGGCGGCCCTCCTGTGCAATGTTGTGATGAACTTTGCCGGACCCTTTTTTTGACAGCTGACAGCTGTGAGTAAGGAATTGCTCTTGACTTGTTACATGAATCGTGGAAATGCCAGATTAAGATCGTGTGGGGGGGGTTGGAACGAGATCACAATTTTTTAACGATTAAAAATAAAAACCTGATCGGGGTTTTAACACCTCATTACTTTATCCAAATATAATTTAAAAAAAAGTTTTGCTTTAACCACTTCCTGACCGCAGTTATATTACGGCAGGTCGGCCTTTCTGCGCAAACCGATGTAGGTATACGTCGGTCGTGCGTCTGCAGCTAGGGGGCGAGCACGCGCCGCTGCCGCTGGTGCGCTCCCACCCCGCTCGTCAGTGGGGACTCTGATGCATGGGACAGGCGGCTCCGATTGCCCGCCTGACACCTGCCATCGTTCCCCGCTGAGAGAGAAGGACGGTCGGCTGTTGTAAACACAGCTGACCGTTCTTCTCCCTGGAATGATCACAGAGCGCCTGCGATCCTTTATATAGGATCACAGGTCTCTGTGATCATTTCACAAGCCCCACCCCCATACAGTTAGAAACACACCCCTAGGTACACATTTAACCCCTTGATCGCCCCTGGGTTAACCCCTTCCCTGCCAGTGTCATTATTACAGTAACAGTGCATATTTTTAGCACTGATTACTGTAGTAATGTCACTGGTTCCCCCAAAAGTGTCAAAAATGTCAGTCAGGGGTCCGATCTGTTCTCCGCAATGTCGCAGTCCCACCAAAAATCCCAGATCGCCGCCATTACTAGTAAAAAAAAAACCAAAACAATAAAAATGACATAAATCTTTCCTGTAGTTAGTAGACTCAATAACTTTTGCGCAAACCAATCACAATACGCTTATTGCGATTTTATTTACCAAAAATATGTAGCAGAATACAAACTGGCCTAAAATGTCAAAAAATTTAGATTTTTTAATTTTTTTTTTGGGGGGGGGGGAATGTCCTATAGCAGAATGTGAAAAATATTGTTTTTTTTTTTTAAATTGTCGCTCTTTTTTTGTTTATAGCGCAAAAAATAAAAATCGCACAGGTGATCAAATACCACCAAAATAAATCTCTATTTGTGGGGGAAAAAAGGATGTAAATTTTTCGCAATTGTCCGTTAAAGTAATGCAGTGCCGAATCCTAAAATAGGGCCTGGTCATTAAGGGGACAAATCCTTCCGGTCCAGAAGTGGTTAAACTTACTGTTTCTTTTTTCTTGATGCTAGTGCTAAAAATAGCAACCAATAATCTGAAAGTCAGATGGAAAGCTTAATAGAATATCAACATTTTTTTTGCAGGTAGAAGAGCAAATTTATTTAAGTGAGTCTCTACTTTAGACACTAAAGTTAGACAACAGAAAAGGAAAGAGGGAGATAAGGACTGTCCCTTTAAATAAGAGATAGTGGAGACCTACAGTATGTGATAGGAAAGATCATCCAATGTGGGTGGGAGTTACCATCCTGCACTATAAACAGCTAGAAGGCATCCAAGGTCAACAGATAGGCTACTTCACTTCATCAATACCTGGATGGAACACTGGAGCCCCAGGTACTCTGTGCTCATCAAATGCCATTTGAAGATCAAATTTCCAGTCTGACCGGAGTATACCTTTAAGTTAAAGGTCATTGGTTTTGCACTTCTGTTTACTCGGGACTAACATTACAGCTTCCCTTCAGTCTTGCACAGTTGTACCGACTCCTCTCCTGTACTGAAATTAGTTACTCTGCACACTGCGAGTGACTCACATTGTGCATTAGAAGCTTCAGCAAATCAGATCATTTCCTCGCTGGAGGATGCAACATTTTCCAGCCCTTTCCTCCCCAGTCTTATGCTGGCCATACACTATACGGAAAATTGGCTGAAATTCAGTCATTTGGACAGTTTGTTCAATTTTCGGCCAGTTAATCGGCGCAAATCGATAATCGGTTGTGACGTTTTAAACCACTTCCATACCGGGCCATTTCTGGCACTCCGTCCGACATGTAAAAATCATAATTTTTTGCTAGAAAATTACTTGGAACCCCCAAAAATTATATATATATATATATTTATTTTTTAGCAGGGACCCTAGGGAATAAAATGGCGGTCATTGCAACTTTTTATGTCACACGGTATTTGCGCAGAATGTTTTCAAACGAATACAAAAAAAAAACTGTTTTATGAATTAAAAAAAAAAAACAAAACACTAAAGTTAGCCCAATTTTTTTTGTATAATGTGAAAGATGATGTTACGCCGAATAAATAGACACCTAACATGTCACGCTTTAAAATTGCGCACATTCGTGGAATGACACCAAACTGCAGTACTTAAAAATCTCCATAGGCAAGCTTTAAACATTTTTACAGGTTACCAGTTATAGAGTTAGGGCTCTTTCACAGGGGCGATCCGATCAGATCCGCCTGTCAGTTTTTTAGGTGGATCTGATCGGATCCTCCATGCAGCTCTATGGGGCAGCGGATGTCAGCGGAGACACCTCCGCTGACACCCACTGCCATCCGCATGCGATCCTGTCCGTGAAATCTGGACGGATGGAAACCCTATTTTTCCATCCGTTCAGTAATCGGATCAGATCGGATCGGATGAGAGCGGACAGGCGGTCCGCTCTCATCCGATCCCCCATAGAGAGCAGCGGGGGCTGTGACACCTCCCTCTCCGCACTGCAAGCGGAGACGGAGCTGTCATCCTACGGAGGCGGACCGTGTGAAAGAGGCCTTACAGAGGAGATCTTGTTGAGCTCTCACTCTAACGTTCGCGGCGATACCTCACATGTATGGATTGAACGCTGTTTACATATGTGGCCACGACATATGCATGTGTTCGCTTCTGCGTGCGAGCATCCAGGGACATGGGCACTTTAAAATTGCTTTTTTTTTAATTGTTTGTTTTATTTTTAATTTTTTTTATTTTTAAACTTTCCCTTTAATTTTTTTTTTATCACTTTTATTCCTATTACAAGGAATGTAAACATCCCTTGAAATAGGAATAGTGCATGACAGGTCCTCTTTATGAAGTCAATAAGACCTCAGATCTCTCCTACAGGCTAGAAAACCTAAAATAAAACATTTTTTTAAAAATGATCTCGGCTGTACAGCCGAGATCACGTCATTATAGAAAACTGCCAGGCTGGGTGTGACGTCATAACGTCAAAACGTCACGCCCAGGCCTCTGAGGTTCATAGAGCCATTAGAAGCACCGGAGGGATATCCCCCCTCTCGCCGCCTGTAAGAACGATCATGCGTCTTAACATCCGCTATGACTGTTCTTATGGTGCAGGGAATCACTGGCTGAAAAAGTTCTATCTTAATGATGCCTGCAGCTGCACCCGCCATTCAGATATCTCCACTTAAAGCCCAGGACAACATATGACGTCCAGCAGTAAGGAAGTGGTTAAACCGTAAGTTTGAACATTTTCTGCCGAACGAACGATAAATTGAAAGGTTAATGTGTTTCTCGTCCAAACTGCTTGCACTCGGTATATGTGGGGAAAAAAATGAACAACAAAAATATTCATTTATGTCAATTGAACGATTTATCGATCATTACATGATGGCACGATCGTTTGCTCTTACGGCCAAGTGTTAATTTTTCAAAATTGAGTTTGAACGATTTTTCGCCTAGTTTATGGCCAGCATTAGACTCCATTTAGACATGTGTTTGGGGGGCAGAAAAATGCATGGTTTTGCTGCAATAGGCAAAGGATGGGGGTGTTTAAATGCCACGGGGCATGTTGCTTCACTTTGCACCTGTGGCAAAGCTTACCCGGCACGTAGCGTTTACATTCAAGTATGTGGAAGCGCTGGAAATGTCCTGCATGTGTGTGCAATGCATGTGGTTGTGGCATGTTTGTCTGCAAAAACGGCAGTAAAAGAGGTGGTGAGGAGGCGTCGGTCGGATCAGGATTTAGACGCATGTCTAAATCTACCCTAAGCCTACGTTCACATCTTTGCGCGCTGTGCAAGGCTGCCTTTGCCGTGCCTCGCAAAATGCAGGGAAAAAGTCCCTGAACCTTTCCAGAAATCGCAGCCCACACAGGAACCCCACTACAGTGTGATTTCCGATGCAGGTGGCGTGCCATTAGGATTATTGTCACCCGCCTGTGGGTCCTGTGTATTGTGTGGGGGTGGTTGCAACTGCGGGACAGTGCAGGTCCTGCTGTGGCTTCCACATGCACAAGTGTAGCTGCTAACAAAGTAAATGGATAAACGACAATGCGCAACGCCATACATGCTCCTTAAACAGTGGCTGCCCGTCCATTGGGGGCGCTGCCCCCCCCCCCCTATCCATGTTTATGGTCCCCAAATCTACATGCAGGGCACCGGACGCATGGATTCCAATGTTAGTTTTTTTTTTTTTTTAAGCACGTGATTAGAGCAAGAGGCTCTAATAGGCTTCAAAAAAGGGTGAACTCGGGGCGAAGAGCACTGCGCCCTGAGCCCACCCAGTTGTGTGACAATAGTGAATTAATATTCGCTATTGCCACACTGATACTCCTTCTGGCCAATCAGGAAGGGGGTCCTGAGACCCGTTTCCCGATTGGCCGAAAGGAGAAGCCATGGCCAAGGAGGAGGGTGGAGACGCAGGGGAAGCCCACGGAGGAGACTACTGAGGGGAAAGCTGCGCCGCCGATACCTGCCCAGGGTGAGTGAGCCGGCGACTGGGGGGGGGGGGGGTTAGGTGCGCGGGCTGGAGCTGGTGTGGTCCGGGGTGGAGGGGTATGGTGTGGTCCGCCTGCTGCCCCCCCCCCCGACCCATGGAGTACCAGCCGCCAATGCTCCTCAATAAGTCCAAATGTATTGTAACTCCATAAAAGACGAAACACGTAGGGTGGAGCTGGCTCTGCGTGTAGCACGTCACTCCAGGAAGGTCTGCTGTCACAACGGAAAGCCCACTGTATGAGTTTTTTACCGCGCTACATTGTATTATGCTTGGTGAGTGAGTTTTTATTCTGCTTACAATAAAACATCCTTTATCAAACCTACTACACCATGAATTCTTTCCTGTAATTTTGAGGATCTCTCCCCCCTGCTGGATACATCCATCCATCCCTCTACTGAGCATTCCTGCCTGTATGCTGTTTGAAGCTGAGGAAGCATCCATGTGGTTTTCCATCATTGGTGAATGCGTTCATGATCATTGTGAGAACAATGATCCTATGATTTTGGTAAGATGCAGTGTGTTTCATGTGGTGGTGGTGGTGGTGGTGGTGCTGACTATCGAATCACTTGTCATTGGCTCTCCTCATCTGTGCAGGTGGAAGATATCCAGTCCAGATAAGGGATTGTCATTATGGACTTATTATTTTTAACCGCTGCATTATATACTTATAGTATATATACCATAGTTTGTAGAAGCTATAACTTTCAATATACGCCTATTGGGATTTTTTAATGAGAAATATATAGCAGAACAAATATTGATCTAAATTTATGAAGAAATTTGATTATTTTTTCTTTTTTTTTTTATTGGATACGTGTTAAAGCAGACAGTAAAAAATATTGTTTTTATTTTTTAAATTGTCGGTATTTATTTGCTTGTAGCTAAAAAAAATAGAACACGCAGTGGTGACCATATACCACCAAAAGAAAGCTCTACATTGTGAGAAAAAAATGAAATTTGGGTACAGCGCCCCATGAGTGCGCAGTTGTCAGTTAAAGTAACGCAGTGCCCTGTAGCAAAAAATGGCCTGGTCATGAAGGGGGGTAAATCTACCGGAGCTTAAAAGGGAACTCCACTTTCGTTGGGAAAAAAAATCAGCAAATAAATAAAAAACAATATAGCGTATACAATTGCGACACAAATCATATTGTAATTGAATGTTATTAAAAATGACCTTTCCTTTTCAATCTGCAGCTGTTGTAATTTTCTAAAAATACAATATGGCTGCCTGGAGGTGTTCTGTACACAGAATGGATACTGACCACACCCCCAGAAACATAATTTCCTGCTTGTGTGATTGGTTCACCAATTTTCCCAGATGTCTTCACTAAGATACAAGTCAGATTTCTGGCATCCCCTGCAACAACAATGTCATTTTTGGTGAGATGCTCCCAATAGGAACACGTCTAAAAGGATGCAGGCCCAGCAGCTTTCATCATTAGTGCTCTGCAGCTGCCACAGCTGATTGATAATTATGAAACCACTCCCATTAGACCCACTCAGCACAGAGGCACAGAGGAACAAACAAGGATTTCTTCAGAATAACAAGGTAGGAATCTGCAACAAAGTTTGTTACAATCCTTGTAATGTACAGAGATCACCCAGAGGGGAATGCTTTTTTCTCAACAAAAGTGGAGTTACGCTTTAAGCGAGTAAACCTCAGCTTTAACCACTTACTGCAAATCGCCGTAGCTGTACGTCGGCTGCAATGAGTGGTTGTACCGGGGTGATGCCTGCAGCTAGAGGCATCATCCCGAAACCATTTTTTAGAGCCGGTGGTCGGCTTTCAGGAGGTAATGACCGATGCAGCTCGGGAGCCGCTCGATCATTACCCCAGTGAGCAGGAGGGGACGCCACCCCCCCCCCTCCCGCCGCCTTCCGTGGCTCTGTTTGGGTCTCCCGTCCCACCGGGAGACCAGAGCAACCAGCTGGTGCGTATGCCGGCTGGTTGGAGTCCCGATCAAAGCCGGATGCGGCTTCCAATTGGGTCTCCGATGACGTAACCCGGAGGTGGCATCCATGACGTCACATCCTGGTTACTCGGCTGCTAAAGGTGCCGAATTTAAAAAGTGACAGTATTCAAAAATGCAGTTTTCGGCATTTTCAATACATTAAAGTGTAGTGGAGGGGTTTGGGGTCCCTCCATAAAGAGTACCTGTCACTGCATATTGCTGTCACAAGGGGTGTTTACATTGCTTGTGACAGCAATAAAAGTGATCATATTTTTTATTTTTTTTTTAAAACATGTGCTAAAATCAAAAAATAAATAAAATAAATAGGAAAAAAACATTTTTAACCGCCCCCGTCGCTGTGAGTTCATGCACAAAAAGAAAGCATATACTTAAGTCGCGCCCGCAAATAAAATCGCTCTTCAAACCACACAAGTGAGGTATCGCCATGATCGCCAGAGCGAGAGCAATAATTTAAAAAAAAGAGCTACTCTCTAACTTTAAACTGGTAACCGTTAAAAATGTTTAACCCGTCGCCTATGGAGATTTTTATTGACCGTAGTTTGTCGCCATTCCGCGGTTGTGTGCAATTTTAAACCGTAACATGTTGGGTATCTAATTTTTCGGCGTGACATCATCTTTCACAATATACAAAAAAATGGGCTAACTTTACTGTTTAATTTTTTTTTTAAATGCAGTGAAATGTAATTTTTTCCAAAAAATACTGCGCGACAAAAACTATTGCAATGACCGCCATTTTATTCTCCAGAGTCTTTGCTAAAAAAAAAATATATATATATATATATATATATATATATATATATATAATGTTTGGGGGTTCTAAGTAGTTTTCTAGCAAAAAATACTGATTTTAACTTGTAAACAACATGTGCAAGAAATGGGCTCGGTCCTTAAGTGGTTAATAAGTAAGAGCAATTTCCACTATTTCTCAGCCTTTTCCACCAATCTGAGGTCTTGCAGCACACTTGACAAATGATAATAATAATTATTCTTTTTATTTTGCAACTATACCGAAATGAACACACACGATCCTTTCCATTGTCCCTGCAAGATCAGTTTTCCACATAATCCAGATGCCAAATGTTTAAAAACAGGCATTAAACCCCCCTGGCACCCCCACAGGATCACACCTATTACACATTTTCCTGTCAGCTTTTTACAGTTCCTTCTTAAAATACCTCCCTGAGGTCTCCTGCATACGTCTTATATAATGAGATTGGATGGCTGGGTATTGCTTTCCTGCAAGACTGATGGCAAGTTTAGGAGAGGATGCATTGAGCCTGCACTGCGCATGCGTGCACGATCCTCTAATCCTCAGCTCAGAGAGGTAACTAGCGGTCATTCTCTGCTTCTGCCCTAAAAAAACAGGTGCAGTGTGCCCAGGGGCTGCAGGAAGTGGGGCAAGGCTATGATGCAGCTGGATGCCCTTCCAAAACACATTACTTACTCCTAAAAAACATAACTGCATCGATCCAAACACCAGCAATAAAATGCCATCTAATAACACATTTAACATCCTATTTCTAAAAAACTGCAAGCCAGCAAATATTGATATACAATATAACAATAATACATTGTAGCCTTTGTGCAGATCTCTAAGCAATTATCAAGACGCATACACGCCTAATGACAATAATTTAATATAATAATAATGCGACATTAAAACACATACAGATCAATCAAAAAACAAACAAACAAAAAAAAAAAGAATTCCTGCAGATTAATGAGAGCAAACACATTTCAGCAAGCTTGCCATATGTCAATCGTAAATTATTTCTAATACAACAGAAAAATGCACAAATGCAGTTTAGTCTATAAAAGGGCAAAAAAAAACAACAACTGCAAAGCATGCATATATCAGGAAACTTGCAAGCAAGGAGATGGCAGTGTGTGTGCAAAGCTTGCATTGCAGCCTCTAAAGGGTTAAACACTGTATCCCTTGAGGATTTAATGAGACAGTTGACGTTGATCACCTCTTATAATTACAGCCACAGCAATTAATTGGGAGTGTGATTCACTTCCGAAACATCGCAACGGTGTGGATGGAGCGATGTACAAAACTCGAATCCTCTACAGACTTGGCTGATGTCATCTGGTTTTCTCAGGGAGATGCCATTGTACATAGGTCCGTCTACAGCTATATATATAGACCCTATACAGCTATCTATAGACCCTATACTCCCTATACAGCTATCTATAGACCCTATACTTCATATACAGCTATCTATAGACCCTATACTTCACATACAGCTATCTATAGACCCTATACTTCCTATACAGCTATATATATAGACCCTAGACTTCCTATACAGCTATATATAGACCCTATACTTCATATACAGCTATCTATAGACCCTATACAGCGATCTATAGACCCTATACAGCGATCTATAGACCCTATGCTTCCTATACAGCTATCTATAGACCCTATACAGCTATCTATAGAACCTATGCTTCCTATATAGCTATCTATAGACCCTATACTTCCTATACAGCTATCTATAGACCCCTTACAGCTATCTATAGACCCTATGCTTCCTATACAGCTATCTATTGACCCTATACTTCCTATACAGCTAACTATAGACCCTATACAGCGATCTATAGACCCTATGCTTCCTATATAGCTATCTATAGACCCTATACTTCCTATACAGCTATCTATAGACCCTATACAGCTATCTATAAAACCTACGCTTCCTATATAGCTACCTATAGACCCTATACCTCATATACAGCTATCCTTACAGCTATCTATAGACCCTATGCTTCCTATACAGCTATCTATAGACCCTATACTTTCTATACAGCTATCTATAGACCCTATACTTCCTATACAGCTATCTATAGACCCTATGCTTCCTATACAGCTATCTATAGACCCTATACTTCCTATACAGCTATCTATAGACCATATACAGCTATCTATAGACCCTATGCTTCCTACACAGCTATCTATAGACCCTATGCTTTCTATACAGATATCTATAGACCATATACTTCCTATACAGCTATCTACAGACCCTATACTTTCTATACAGCTATCTATAGACCCTATGCTTTTTATACAGCTATCTATAGACCCTATAGTCCACCTACAGCTATCTACAGACCTACAGATCCTTCTTATACAGCTATCTATAGACCCTATACATCCTATACAGCTATCTACAGACACTATACAGCTATCTATAGACCATATCCTTCTTTTACAGCTATCTACAGACCCTATAGCTCAGTCTACAGACCCTATAGTCCACCTACAGCTATCTACAGACCCTATAGTCAATCTACAGCTATCTACAGACCCTATCCTTCTTATACAGCTATCTACAGACCATATGCTTCCTATACAGCTATCTACAGACCATATACTTCTTATACAGCTATCTATAGACCCTATACTTCTTAAACAGCTATCTATAGACCCTATACTTCTTATACAGCTATATACAGACCCTATGCTTATACAGCTATCTACAGACCATATACTTCTTATGCAGTTATCTATAAACCCTATAGCTCAATTTACAGACCCTATAGTCCACCTACAGCTATCTATAGACCCTATACTTCTTTTACAGCTATCTATAGACCCTATAGCTCAATCTACAGACCTTATAGTCCAGTACAGCCAGGAATAGATCTGGCTCCCTGTGAACAAAGAATATCTGGTACTACATGTCCCAGGAGCCCCCTAAGGGAAAGCAAAACAAGTCTTCCACCCAGCCAAATGTCAAGCTCTGCCTAATTCCCTTGTGTTGCTTA
The DNA here is from genome assembly GCF_965119305.1 of Pelophylax lessonae. NCBI lineage: Eukaryota > Metazoa > Chordata > Amphibia > Anura > Ranidae > Pelophylax > Pelophylax lessonae. The sequence goes on from NC_138769.1 coordinate 43,742,282, forward strand.
AAGGAGTCAATGAGTCCGATCTATGCAAACGTGGAGTTAACAGTTAGGTAGGTTTCCTTTTTTCAGAATGAACAAGAAATCTGAATGATTGTCTCTTTTTGGATTGTGTTTTATTTTTATCACAGTATGGATATTTCAATAATACACCTTACAAGTCCCCCAGTATGCTGCCTAAAGATGACCTCATCTGTGCATTCAAGTCTCCCCCCCCCCCCCACCCCTTCAAGAGGAGACCTGAATGGTTGCCATTGGCAGTTACTTGTGTATTTTATGCTTTTTTTAGACAATTCTCAAATATCTGTCCACATTCCCGATCTGTCCACCCAGATCACTCTTTATCTGCTCAGTCTTGCACCTCAATCAATTAATCAGACTAGCAAGCTTTATTTAAAGAATCCAGAGAAGACCAATGATATAGGAAGCCAACATCAGCAATTTGAGGAGTCCAGGCTGTTATTGTTCCAAGCCATCTCAGTACTTATTTACTAAAGCAGTGCAGTGAGGGGGGGGGGGGGGGGGGTTCAGCATCTCACTCCAGTCCCCTCCATGGATTCCTGCAGCTGGGGGCTCTGTAAGCTCCATGGAACAGAGCTGTGTGACCTTGATCCAGCTGCAGCTTATATTCTAGGGATGGGGAGCAGCCAGACCCCTCAATGCAGAAAGTAAAAGTCAGGTCAGGGTGGGCAGCACTTACCAGGTTGGAGGCAGCACTGAAGGCTGCGGTCAGGCAGGCCATCCCCTGCCCGGGCAGGCTGCTGTCTATGGCTGCTGGTGCTGAAACGATCCTCTCTGCTCACTGCGCTCTGCTTGCTGCACACAGCCCCAGCACTGACAGCTCCCCGACCGCCCCGCCCTCCTAGCGCTGCCATTGGCTGGCAGGGTGACAGGAGGGCGGGGTCTGAAGGATGCAGGTAAACGTGCTCTTGTTTTGCTTCTTCCTAGCTGTCTCCTTGATGTGTCATTATCCTCACATTGGAGGAGGAGGGAGGCTCATCTGCCAGGCTACAGCTTCCATATAGGTATGGGCTGATGACTTCATACAATCTACAGGTCTGAGGAAGGGGGAGAAAAAAAAAAAATGGCACACTGACATCAGAAAAAAAAAAAAAAAAACAATTATGGGCTTAGTTATTGAGAGAGAGAGAAAAAAAAAAAAAGAAAAACAGCCCACATAGAGGCAATCCAGAATGTGTGCAGCAGGAGAGCGCGATAATTTGTTTGCAAAATAGATTTTTTTTTTTAAAGGATAAGTGGAGACCAGTAATTTTGTTTGATTTATTTATTGATGGAAGCGTGTCAAGGTTGTATTTATCAATAGGTGGGTTTGCAATAATAGTTTTTCGCGTTGTTTTACTTTTTACCACCCCCCTAAGACTGGCCATACATGTTCAATCATCTCAATTTTTCCTTTCGATTTACCAAAAACCATATAATATGAAGTCAAAACTAAACAAATTTCAATTGTATCCAATTAGGCAGGCCCTTGAGCTACATAGTATAGGGTAAATCTAAAGGAAAATTGTTCAAGAAAATGGAAAATGTATGGCCAACCTTACCCTCCATGTAACACTAAAGCCTGGTACACACTACAGTTTTTTTTTTTTTTGTGCAACCCTGCGCTACGGTGGACAGCTCCAGTCAGGAATCGCTGTACTAACTATGCATATAGACCCTTTAGCTCAATATATATACCCTATAGTCCACCTACAGCTATCTACAGACCCTATGCTTCTTATACAGCTATCTACAGACCATATACTTCTTATACAGCTATCTATACACCCTATAGCTCAATCCGCAGACCCTATAGTCCACCCACAGCTATCTACAGACTGTATATTCCACCTACAGCTATCTATACACCCTATAGTCCACCTACAGCTATCTACAGGCCCTATAGTCCACCTACAGCTATCTAAAGACCCTATAGTTCACCTACAGCTATCTACAGACCCTATGCTTCTTATACAGCTATCTACAGACCATGTACTTCTTATACAGCTATCTATACACCCTATAGCTCAATCCACAGACCCTATAGTCCAACCACAGATATCTACAGACCCTATAGTCCACCTACAGCTACTGTATCTATACACCCTATAGTCCACCTACAGCTATCTACAGACCATATAGTCCACCTACAGCTATCTACAGGCCCTATAGTCCACCTACAGCTATCTACAGGCCCTATAGTCCACCTACAGCTATCTACAGGCCCTATAGTCCACCTACAGCTATCTAAAGACTCTATGATTCTTATACAGCTATCTATAGACCCTTCACTTCTTATACAGCTATCTGCAGATCCTATACTTATTATACAGCTATCTATACACCATATACATCTCATACAGCTATCTATAGACCCTATATTTCGTATACAGCTATCTATAGACCCTATAGCTCAATATATAGACCCTATAGTCCACCTACAGCTATCTACAGACCATATAGTCCACCTAAAGCTATCTACAGACCCTATACATCTTATACAGCTATCTATACACCCTATATTTCTTATACAGCTATCTATAAACTCTATAGCTCAATATATAGACCCTATAGTCCACCTCCAGCTATCTACAGACCCTTTGCTTCTTATACAGCTATCTATAGACCCTATACTTCTTATACAGCTATCTATAGACCATATAGCTCAATATAAAGACCATATAGTCCACCTACAGCTATCTATAGACCCTATGCTTCTTATACAGCTATCTATACACCCTATGCTTCTTTTACAGCTATATATACACCCGCACTTTTTATACAGTTATCTATAGATCATATAGCTCAATATATAGACCATGCAGTCCACATACAGCAATCTATAAATGCTATGCTTCTTAGACAGCTATCTATAGACCCCATACTTCTTATACAGCTATCTATACACGCTATAGCTCAATATACAGACCCTATACAACTATCTATACACACTATAAAAGTATGGCCAGCCTTACCCTTCATGTAATACTAAAGCCTGGTACACACTACAGTTACTTTTCGTGCAACCTCACCCTCCGGTGTACAGCTCCGGTCGGGAGCCGCCGTACTAACCATGCAAGTTTAGTTCAGCGATCTCCCCCGCTGAGCTGTTGTGTTCTGAAGGGGGGACGGGCCCCCCTCCAGAACACTCCAATCAGCGCTCTCCACCATTGGCTGAGAGTGCTGATTAGGAGTTGGTTGGCTGCTGGGGTTCTGTCCAAAAAATGCATCCTGTCATATAATGCCTCAGATGATCTGCGTGTGCGTAGTATGTAACATCACTAGCGTGACGTCAACACTGCGCATGGGCAGATCATCAGAGGCAATATCCGATGATCTGCAAAGCACGGAGGGAGAATCTAATTGTCAGATTCTGCCTCACTCTCTCTGCGCATGCGACGGAGTTAGATAGTTAGTCAGGTTGAAAAAAGACACAAGTCCATCTGGCTCAACCAATAGAAGTCCACCCTGCAACACAGCCAAATCCTCCCTACAGCAATAGTTATCCGCCTGTGACTCCGCCTATAATGTCGCTCAAGTCTCAGAGAGCGAGGCAGAATCTGACAATTAGATCCTCCATCCGAATTTTGCAGATCGTTGAATAATGGCTCAGACAATCTGCGCATGCGCAGTTTTGACATCACACCAGCTGATCAATAGATCAGCAGTAGTGATGTCCCGTACTGTGCATGCGCTGATGGTCTGAGCCATTATCCAACAAGATGCCGGCTTTTGTCAGACAGACCGACATACACATGGACAGAATGTTGGCCGGTATTTTTTGTACCGGCAAATGTCCCTGTGTGTGCGGGGCTTAACCCTCTCTGTAACCCTAACAGTAACCCTGCATCCAGGGTAACCCTAACCCACACAAACCCTCACTACAGCCGGAACACTAACCTGCCCTGTAACACTAGTACTAACTCTCTTAGCAACCATAAAGTTATCTACCCCTGTATCCCTAACGCTGACCCTCCAAGAAACACACTACCGCGTCACGACTTCGGGGGCGACCTGTGAAGTCGCGTGCACCGCGACTTCGGCGCGACTTGCACGGACTTCATATAATGAATGTCAATGCAAGTCACTCCGATGTCGCCCCGAAGTAGTACAGGAACTATTTTCTAAGTCGGATCGACTTGAGTCGCTCCTATTAGAACAGGTCCCGTAGCACTGCATGGACCGCGACTTGTCAGGCTGACCAGTCGCCTGACAAGTCGCGGTAGTGTGAATGGTCACTAATGGCGCTTTTCCACTGCATGGAACCGAACGGTTCGGGTCGCTTTTGTGCTTTTCCACTGCTGGTACCGCATGGTATAGTGTAGGAACGGTTCGGTACGGTACGGCGGCGCTTTTCCACTGCATGGAACCGAACGGTACGTCTCTCAAAAACAGTACCTACTCGATTGTGGTTCCAAGAGGTACCATACCCGGTTCCATATCCCACAATCCTTTGCATGCAGTCACTACTAGCCACTGATTGGTCAGAGAATCCCACCCACCCCGTTGTTATCCCACCCACATAACTTTAGTACTACTTTAGTGGAAAAGCAAACCATACCGTACCGAACTGTTCCAACACGGTACCATGCGGTACCAGCAGTGGAAAAGCAAACCGGGCCAAGCAGGGCCGAGTAGAGCCGAGCCGAGTACTTGCAGTGGAAAAGTGCCATAACTGTACCATTACCCTCACATAAACATTACCCTCTCTACTGTATAGCACTAACCCTACATGCAGGGCTTTTTTTTCAGTGGGAACGCAGTTCCGGCACCTCCATTTTTTTAATTGGGAATGTTACATAGCAGAAAGTGAAAAATATTGTTTTTTTTTTCAGATTTGTTGCTCTTTTTTTGTTTATAGCTAAAAAAATGAAAATCGCACAGGTGATCAAATACCACTGAAAGAAAGCTCTATTTATGAGGAAAAAGAGACATACATTTTATATGGGTACAGTGTGGCACAACAGGCATTGTCAGTTAAAATAACACAGTGCTGAATAGCAAACAATGGCCTGGTCATTAGGGGGCAAATCCTCCCGGTCCAGAAGTGGTTAAAGTAATATGTAAAAAGCAGGAACTACTTAAAGTGCTTTTATGGGTAAAGAAATAAACAAGACTGCGGATATTGCGGTAGTCACATTGATCACAAACTGTGGCTTGTCAACAAGCGCAACTTGTTGACAAGCCACAGTCAACAAGTTGCCCATTATCAATCAAGAGCCCATTATCTTTTTATATATATCTGAAAGGGTGAAGCTATACCAGGGCCAGGTTTTATGGTGTTTGGTCAATCTGTCATCTGACATGGTTAGAGTTTTTTCCATCTCATAAACCCCATCCACTTCCTGTAGTCAATCCTTTATGAAGGGAGTGGAGGTTTGTTTCCAATGCCTCAGGATTAGAATTTTGGTCGCATTTAAGAGATGTCTCAAAAGATTCCGCTTATATTGTTTCATAAAGTATGAGGAGATGTTTTAGTGCCGGTTCACACTGAATCGGCACGACTTCGGGGGGCGACCTGTGAAGTCGCGTGCACCGCGACTTCGGCACGACTTGCACGGACTTCATAAAATGAATGTCTATGCAAGTCGCTCTGAGGTCGCCCCGAAGTAGTACAGGACCCTTTTTCTAAGTCGGAGTGACTTGTGTCGCTCCTATTAGAACGGTTCCTGTAGCGGTCAATGGACCGCGACGGTGCGTGACTTGTCAGGCTGACCAAGTCGTACCAGTGTGAATGGAGACTAACAGACAACAAGCAGGGGTGAGCATTACATTTGTGTTAGTAATATTGTAAATTAAATTACATACTTGATTCCAGAAATTGTTTTTTTTGTGGGTATTGCCCCCAAATGTGGAGCATCGCTCCTTTGTATTGTTTACGTCTCCAAGCATAGGTCACTTGTGTTTGGAAACCATCTCTTTAGCTTATCTGGTGTGACGTACTAGTGGGTTAGAATTTTATAGGAAGAATCTTGCGTTCTAGTGCTGAAGGAGCATTTCTGCGCTAAAGAACAAGCTTTGGACAACTGTTCTTCCGTAGGTTTTAAGCCAAGCTCTTTCTCTCAGAGAATTTTTAAATTGTGCTCCCGCTGAAGCCACAAGTAAGCTCAAGAGTTGTTTTTTTTTTTGTATTTCAGAACCCTTAAAGTGGTTGTAAACCCCCCTCTCTAACTTGTACCTATAGGTAAGCCTATAATAAGGATTACCTATAGGTATTGTAAATATCTCCTAAACTTGCACCATTTAGAAGATATTTACTTTGCATGCAGCCAATGACATCACTGGCACATGCACTCTGAAGGAACGGCCCGCCTGTGCTGTTCCTTCAGAACCCTGTGCCGTGAACAGCTCCTGCGCGCATGCGCGGGATTGACGTCATTGCGGCTCCAGCCAATCAGATGGCCAGAGGGTGTGAACCTGGAAGTAGGATGGCTGAACATGTCGGCTGTGTCACCGGTGAGCGGGCGGCACAGCGGGGGCTTCTTTCTAAGGTAAGTATTTCATAATGAGCTAGTATGTGATGCATACTAGCTCATTATGCCTTTGTCTTTCAGTTTTTTTTTTTGAGGTTTACAATTTTTTTTTTTTAATCAGAAAAAGAACTTTATTAGGAACGGTACAAGACAATAAAACATTGTATAAGAAATACACAAGTAGTATACATACTAAGAGAGGATTCCAAGAGGCAATACTAATCAGTGCAAAATGTGCTTGGTAAAAGCATAGAAACATCATTATCATGCCATGCACATCCCTAAAAAAAAAAAAAAAACAAAAGGAAAAAAAGAAGAAAGAAAAAAAAACAAAAACAGGAAAAACAACTAAACACGCGTTGTCATTAACAGGTCAGCTGCCAAAAAACATGAAAATGTCTACATAAGCAAGCGATTAAGAACAAGTTGAGGAGGAGCCACCTCCGGAGAGGCCAGCCAGGAGCCCCAGATTTTCTCAAACTTAAGAGGAGCTTTTCTGTGACAATAAGTGTGTTTTTCACGTATCAGGATAGAGTTGACAGATTGGATCCATTGGGCACCCGCAGGAGGCCTGGAAGATATCCACACTCTAGCAATCAGCCTTTTAGCTAAGTAGAGAAGACGAAGGAGAGCCACAAGAACATGTGGAAGGTACAGCGTTTCATCCAGGCCGCCCAACAAGCACACCAGCGGATCCAACTGAAGTTGAACTTGGTATACACGATTAATAGTGGACACTACAAATTGCCAGTAGCGCACTAGCTTAGGGCATCTCCAAAGCATGTGAATAAAGTCACCTGTATGTAAATTACATTTGGGACAGATAGGAGAGGATCTCCTACCCAACGCATTGAGTTGTGCCGGGGTCCTATAGGTGCGGTGCAGCACGAACAAATGGGACAGTTTATGGCTAGCGGGAAACAGAGACCAAGGGGCCGGCCTCAAGTATCTGCTCCCAGCGGTCCCCGTCAATGGGGCCAAGATCCCTCTACCACTTCGCCCTACAGGGAAGTAGGGAAGGGTCCTGCAAGGAGGACAACAATTCAACGTATATTCTAGAGATGATACCCCGCTTCTCACTGTCCCTGAAAATGGACTCCAAAAATGGAGAATCAATCAATCGCAAAGGAGTATGACGGCTCTGACTCTGGAGTGCATGTGACAAGCGCATATATTGATAGCGACAATTACCCAATTGTGGGAAATCAACCTGAAATTGAGGCCAGGGTTTAATAATAGGGCCACACACCTGGGAAAAATATTTCACCCCAGCTCGGATCCACCCAGGGAAAGAACCCAACCTAGCGACCTCTCCATAGGAACGATTGTTCCACAGAGGGGTACGGGCAAAAAAGCCAGAGAGACCCAAATTCTGCTTCACCGCTTTCCACAGTTTGGCAAGAAAATGGGAAGTAGGGCAGTGGGTGGGCAACTCAGGGAACCCCAGTTCCATCAACGAGAAAGAGGTGTAGTCAGATGCAGACAGTGTGAGCAAGGCCCGGGAAGGATCCACACAAGAAGGGAGATCCCAACCCGTGAAGTGCTGCAACAGTGATGCAAAAAAGTACATCTGGGCGTGGGGGAGGGCCATGCCACCTCTATCTTTGGGGTATTGCAGGATAGTAAGTTTTAATCGGGCCACCCCACCCCGCCAGATAAGGGCCCTGAATTGGGAATCTATTGAGGTTTACAATTTCTTTAAAACATACCTCTTCCAGTTGGATGAGCTGGTTAGAAAATTGAGATTTTTGTTTATGAGTGGATAGGAAGCTATGGAGTTGAAAGTGTGTCCAGTATGGTATGCTAGTATTTCCACATAATTCTTGAAGTTCTCCCATGTGTTTAATGACTCCCCCCGTAAACAATGAGAAATTAGAAGGGGTGTGCCTTCGCTTGTTTTAGGGATCACACCAGTGTTCCATCCTGTTATGGTTGTTTGAAATTAGAGTTAGAGGACCTGGTGTGCTGGCTGGGTGATGAAGTTTGGATATTTTGTGGAAGGCTTCTAAAGTAGCTGCGATGAGGGGGTTCACCAGTAACTGGTCTGTTAGGATTGTAGGATTTCGTTATCCAGGGGAAGAATCTTAACGGGAGTTCTGTGTATGACCGTTCTAGATTGACCCAATCTTTGTTTGCCTCATGACAGTTTCAGTCAATTATTCATGTTATTAAAGTGGCATAGTTTTAAAGTCTGGAAGACCCATACCTCCAAATTCTCTACAGTATGTGATTAGTTGAAAGCGAGTACGCGTTTCTTTTTTTTTTTTTTTACTAGCTTTTACTAATTCTCTTTGTATTTTTTTTAAGAAATTGAAAGGGATTTTAATTGGGAACGCGTTCATACAATAAAGTGTAGCACCCTCCTAGGTAGGTGCTAGGTAGGTAAAGCCTAGTAGCTCCTTCTGCTTATCAGGGGAGCCTGATCATTAGTTAGGCCTGCTCATGTGTTCCATGTGTGATTCATTTGGGCTGAGGGAGTGTCCCCACTGCATTCAATGGAGAGATACATTGGACAGTGGAGGAAACCCAGCCAATGACACACAGTCTTAGATTCTGTTTCCTTTGCAGGTGTTCTTGAAAATGTAGATAGTTAGTTAGGATGTTATACTCACTCACCAGACTGAGTTTCATTTGATAATGTGTAAAGCAGATACATCTATTTTTCTACATAACTTATTAACTGTACATTTGTTTTCCCTTTTCCAGGTTTGTGGGATACTCCGTAAGCTTTTGTAAGATTTTTGTTGGTGGCGGCAGCCCCAGGGCCAATGGGGACATGGCTCATTTTTGGAGGGGGGTGGATGTAGCACCCTCCTAGGTAGGTGCTAGGTAGGTAAAGCCTAGTAGCTCCTTCTGCTTATCAGGGGAGCCTGATCATTAGTTAGGCATAGAAAAAAAGCTATTCAGTCGGAAGGATTGCATGAGGACTAGAGGGCGTACAATGCGACTGGAGGAGAAGCGTTTTAACCTCAGGCAACGAGGGGGGTTCTTTACTGTTAGGGCAACAAGATTGTGGAATTCTCTACCACAAGAGGTGGTTTCTGCGGGAAGTATGGTGGCTTTCAAAAGACTCTTAGACATACATCTCAAGAATCAGAACATTCAGGGGTATGCAAGATGATTACGGCCACAGACACCTACACAGGTTGAACTGGATGAACTATTGTCTTTATTCAACCTTACCTACTATGTAACTATGTAACTATGTGTGATTCATTTGGGCTGAGGGAGTGTCCCCACGGCATCCAATGGAGAGATACGTTGGACAGTGGAGGAAACCCAGCCAATGACACACAGGCTTAGATACCGTCCCATGGGTTTGGCACAGAATGCGGTGCATCATGGGATAGGGTATAAAAGCCAGGAGCTCATGAGGCAGGGGGTCTTTGGGAGGGAAGCCAGGTCCCAGAAGGAGGGTGACGTCTGTCTTTCCTTCTGTTTGCTGAGGATGGTGGTCACAGGCGGTCGGCTTTGTGGACCAGGAGTGTGGTGCTGAATCCGGAGGTCCAGGAAAGCTGACTGGTGAAGGTGAAGGCAGAGCAACCTTGGGAAAAACAGTGTCCATGAGCACTGGGAAGCTTGCCAGGGGTCTGCCCAGGAAGGGGACCACTCCAGTGGATAGAGTCAGTGGACAGGTGTCAGCACACACAAGCAGTGAAAGTAAAGGGGGTGCCAAATTTAGAACCCTGAAGAGGATAATCAAGCAGGAATCTTTAAAACTATCTTCACTTCAGTGGCAGGATGAAGCAGCGGCCTTGCCGCATTCTACAGTGAGTTGTCCTCAAGATTGTGCATAGTACATGGTTGGAGTATCCCACTCATCCCTTCTCCCAACCCAGTTCTAAATAAAACCAAAAAAACCAACATCCCTGGATTGATTATTGACTGAGCCAAGGACTTCCAATGCTGTTTGTCTGCTATCAGTTGCTAAGGGTAACCCAGGGAAATCCAGAAAGTGTAATTCTCAGCAGTCCTCTAGGGGGCAGTGCTACAAAAGTAATCATGGGAATATGGTCATCTTAACCACAGCAATCCTGCCAAACCATTTATTTTTTATTTTTTATAACTAGATCCCTTTAACTATTTATCATTTTATTTTACAGGCTGGTCTCTATAGCGGTTTTAGTATTTTCTTCTCTATTTTCAAAACCGGTGATAACAGCTGTAAATGTCTGGCCTGCAGGGATTTGTAGTCCTTCTGAAATTCCATGCTCACAATGCTGGCCTCGTGTCAGTCTCACTCAGCAAATTAACATTCACTTACCATGCATATCTGAGTGAGTATTCCAGCAGTGAAGGTCCAGGTGACGGGATAAGGCCATAATTAGCTGTTACAACATGGAATAACAATCTTTGTATACATGGAGGCTGTAGGGCCATGTCAGAGGTGAGGCTCAGTACAGACATTCTTGCTCAAAGCATTGTTCTGGCAAGGCTTTGAAGAACGTATAAGTACTTGTAATCAGTAGATAGATTAGTCGTTGTTGTTGCACTCAGTGCCACACATCTTGGCTGGAGCGATGTGCAGTTCCTTTATACGGCAGAGGACTTCCAGTTTCCTCGGCACAAAGGCTACCACAGTTATTCCAGATCGCTGAATCCAGCGCTTTGGGTAAGCAGGAAAGGCAGCTGTCTGGGTTAGTAGAGGGTCTGTTCCTATCTAAGGGTGAGAAAGAAATATTGACACTCTTTCTTTACTGTTACCATGGGATTGATTTACTAAAACTGGAGAGTGCAAAATCTGGTGCAGCTGTGCATGCTAGCCAATCAGCTTCTTACTTCAGCTTGTTCAATTAACCACTTTACGACCAGCCGCCGCAGATGTGCTGCGGCAGGCTGGCTCTCCCAGGCAAAACCCAGTACATGTATGGCGCGCACCTGGGAGGAGCTAGGGGGCGAGCGTGCGCCGCCGCTGGCACGCTCCTGCCCCCGCTCGTCAGCAGGGAAGCCAGTGCGGGTGTCAGGCGGCTCTGATTGCTGCCTGACACCGGCGATCTCTCCCCGCTGAAAGAGAAGGACGGACGGCTGAAGTAAACACAGCCGTCCGTCCTTCTCCCTTGGATGATCACAGAGACCATGTGATCCTGCTATATAGAATCGCATGTCTCTATGGTCATCTCACAAGCCCAACCCCCCCCCCCCCACAGTTAGAATCACTCCCCTAGGCTTACATTTCTGTAGTAATGTCACTGGTACCCCCAAAAGTGTCAAAAATGTCAGTTAGGGCTCCGATCTGTCTGCCGCAATGTCGCAGTCCTGCAAAAAATTGCAGATCGCCGCCATTACTAGCAAAAAAAAAAAACATTAAAAATGACATAAATGTTTCCCGTAGTTAGTAGACGCAATAACTTTTGCGAAAATCAATCAAAATATGCTTATTGGGATTTTTTTTTACCAAAAATATGTAGCAGAAAACAAATTGGCCTAAAACGTTAAAAAATTTAGATTTTTACATTTTTATTTTTGAGAATCTAATATAATAAAGTCCAAGTGTCTCTGCGTCCAGTCCCTGTGTCCGTGGGATTGCACTACTGCGCATGTGCCCCACAGACAGCCGTTGGGACTTGGAGCGCACAGACTTCGGGCGGCCGGACGAGAGAATGACGTCAGGCAAGAGGGTTAGTAGGCGTGCCCAGTAAAGCGATGGGCGTGATCGGTGGCGTGGAGGGCGTATCAGTACAGCGGTGGGCGAGATCAGTTTATTGGTGGGCGTTATCAGTGGAGCCGCGGGCATATCAGTGGAGCAGGGGGCGTGTCCTGAGGGGTATAAATTACCAAGCAGCGGCCGGAGCGCGGCATTTCTTGGTAAGCAGCGGGAGAGAGAAGATCGCTCTACACACAGCGCTGTGCTCCGGAGCCGGCTACAGCCATTGTCCAGAGGAACTACAACTCCCAGTAATCTGCCTGTATGAGGGACTACAACTCCCAGCATACACTGTAATAATGGGGTCCAAATCTGTAATAATATACAACTGAACTACAAATCCCAGCAATCTGCCTGTATGAGGGACTACAACTCCCAACATACACTGTAATAATGGGGTCCCAGTCTGGAAAACTGAACTACAAATCCCAGCATGGAGTGGTCTATACTACAAATCCCAGCATGGAGTGTTCTATAGATGGTTTTATATATATATATATATATATATGTATATACATGTGTGTGTATATGTATGTATATATATATATATATATATATATATGTGTGTGTATGTGTACATATATAGATATACTGTACATAGATGTAGATATATATATATATATATATATATATATATACATACACATATATATATATATATATATATATATCTATACATATAAAGTCCAAGTGTCTCTGCGTCCAGTCCCTGTGTCCGTGGGATTGCGCTACTGCGCATGTGCTCCACGGACAGCCGTTGGGACTTGGAGCGCAGAGCCTTCGGGCGGCCGGGCGAAACTGTTGAAGCGGCGGGTGTGCGCAGGCACGCGGCAGGTGCGCGCTCGCGTGGACTTACTGCTAAGCGGCAGCGGCCGTTACAAGTGGTTGCGGGCAAGCGATGTCACGCGAGAGCCGCTCGGTCAGCTCTGCGCGTGTCCCCGATGTTGCTAGGGCAACAGGGACGCTATGCGCAGAGCTGGCTACGTCATGCAGCTCTCGCGTTGTTAGAAAATAGATAAGTGAGAGCTACTCAGTCAGCTCTGCGCATGTCCCCGACGTTGCTAGAGCAACAGGGACTCAGACCTGACAGAGGCTCTTGCTTAACTGGAACAAGTCTGTTTTTACAAATGTTTAACCACATATGTTCTAGCGCCCATTAATTTAACGGGCTTAATATCTAGTGTCATATAAAAGAATGTGAAAAATATTGTTTTGTTTTTTTTTCAAAATTGTTGCTTTTTTTTTTTGTTTATAGCGCAAAAAATAAAAATCGAACAGGTGATCAAATACCACCAAAAGAAAGCTCTGTTTGTGGGAAAAAAACACAAATCAATTTTATTTGGGTACAGCATCGCACAGCTGCGCAATTGTCCGTTAAAGTAAAGCAATGCCAAATCGCAAAATAGTGCCTGGTCATTAAGCAGCAAAATCTTCCGGTCTTAAAGTGTTTAAAGGGTTAGGCCCCTTTCACACACTCCGTTTATCTCAGCGGGGGATCGATCCGCCGATCCCCAGCTGAGCAGGAGGATGACAGCTGTTCTCCGCGCTGTGTGCGGATACAGAGTTGTCAGTTCCCCATACATCTCTATGGGGGAATCAGATGGGAATGGACCGTCGGTCCGTTCTCATCCGATCCCATCCGATACGCTGGACGGATGGAAAATAGGGTTTCCATCCATCCAGATATGACAGATCGGATAGGATGTCAGCAGACATCTAATGCCCCATAGGGATGTATGGGGGGACCATTCAGATCCGCCAAAAAAAACGGACAGGCGGATCTGAACGGTCCGCCTGTCACTGTGTGAGACCTTGTCTCATGACACTGGGTGGGGGGGGTTTCTCATTGGGCCCAATTTGGACATTGTCACTTAGGGGTGTACTCACGTTTGTTGCCAGCAGTTTAGACATTAATGGCTGTGTGTTGAGTTATTTTGAGGGGACAGCAAATTTACACTGTTATACAAGCTGTACACTCACTACTTTATATTGTAGCAAAGTGTCATTTCTTCAGTGTTGTCACATGAAAAGGTATAATAAAATATTTACAAAAATGTGAGGGGTGTACTCACTTTTGTGAAATACTGTATGTGTATATATATATATATATACGTATATATATATATATATATATATATATTGCAGTTTAGCTCTCTTTAGATAGAGATATGGTGGCTTTTGTTTTTTCACTTTATTATCGCCTGGTTATTCTGCCACAAACACTGGCCATACACAGTTAGATATTGTCTCAAACAATTGTAGAGAAATCATTCAGGACATTTTTTCTTGCTATCACTGAGTCAACTAATTTTGTTATAAAGCCCTTATAAAGTTATTTGAATGGTACCACCAACGTTTTAGGAACCAATCAAACCAGAAGCTCCACTTGAAGCTCCACCATGCTTAACCCGGTGATCGCAACTCTACCTGGTGCTAACTTCATAGGGGCAGGTCTCACCTGGTAGTCATCTATAGAAAGAAAGTAGAAGTACGCACCAAACAGAAATGACTGTTTCTAATGTATCAAGGCTTCAGCTTCGCCTTCTCCCAAGCCATGCCCCTCAGACACATTTCATTTATTATTGGGCCTGTACAATTAAGCCCATGAAAGGATGAAATGCGGTAGAGGAGAGGCTTGGTAGGAGACAAAGCTGAAGCCTTTCTGATAGATTGGCTGTCCGGTGTGTGTTTCTACTTTCTTTCCCCAAAGGTATTAAATTATGTACCATTTTACTAGAGTCTGAGATTATCGCCCTACATCTACTGTCACCTGCCCTACATACTACTAACCCCAATACTCTACCCTAAAACTAGTGACTCCTGTACTCTGCTCTACATACTACTGACCCCAATACTCTGCCCTATAACTAGTAACCCCTGTACTCTGCCCTAAAACTAGTGACCCCTTTACTCTGCCCTACATACCATAAACCCCAATAATCTACCTTAAAACTAGTGACCCCTGTACTCTGCCCTACACACCACTAACCCCAATACTCTACCCTAAAACTAGTGACCCCTGTACTCTGCCCTACACACCACTAACCCCAATACTTTACCCTAAAACTAGTGACCCTGTACTCTGCCCTACATACTACTGACCCCAATACTCTACCCTAAAATTATTGACTTCTGTACTCTGCCCTACATACTACTGACCCCAACACTCTACCCTAAAACTAGTGACCCTGTACTCTTCCCTTCATACTACGGACCCCAATACTCTACCCTAAAATGAGTGACTCCTGTACTCTGCCCTACATACTACTGACCCCAACACTCTACCCTAAAACTAGTGACCCTGTACTCTGCTCTACATACTACTGACCCCAATACTCTACCCTGAAATTAGTGACTCCTGTACTCTGCCCTACATACTACTTACCCCAACACTCTACCCTAAAACTAGTGACCCTGTACTCTGCCCTACATACTACTGACCCCAATGCTCTGCCCTCAAACTAATGACTCCTGTACACTGCCCTACATACTACTGACCCCAATACTCCGCCATAAAATGAGTGACTCCTGTACTCTGCCCTACATACTACTGACCCTAATACTCTGCCCTAAAACTAATGACTCCTGCATTCTGCCCTACATACCACTGACCCCAATACTGTGCCCTATAACTAGTAACCCCTGTACTCTGCCCTACATACTACTGACCCCAATACTCTGCCCTAAAATTGGGACCCCTGTACTCTGCCCTACACAATACTAGCCCCAATACTCCGCCCTAAAACGAATGACCCCTGTACTTGGTCCTTCATACTACGGGCCCCAATACTCTGCCCTAAAACTAGTGACCCCTGTACTCTGCCCTACACACCACTAACCCCAATACTCTACCCTAAAACTAGTGATCCTGTACTCTGCCCTACATTCTGCTGACCCCAATATTCTATCCTAAAATTAGGGACTTCTGTACTCTGCCGTACATACTACTGATCCAAACACTCTACCCTAACACTAGTGACTGCTGTACTCTGCCGTACATACTACTGACCCTATTACTCTACCCTAAAACTAGTGACCCTGTACTCTTCCCTACATACTACTGACCCCAATACCCTACCATAAAATTAGTGACTCCTGTACTCTGCCCTACATACTACTGACCCCAACACTCTACCCTAAAACTAGTGACCCTGTACTCTGCCCTACATACTACTGACCCCAATGCTCTGCCCTCAAACGAATGACTCCTGTACACTGCCCCACATACTACTGACCCCAATCCTCTGCCATTAAACAAGTGACTCCTGTACTCTGCCCTACATACTACTGACCCTAATACTCTGCCCTAAAACTAGTGACTCCTGCACTCTGCCCTACATACTACTGACCCCAATACTGTGCCCTATAACTAGTAACCCCTGTACTCTGCCCTACATACTACTGACCCCAATACTCTGCCCTAAAAGGAATGACCCCTGTACTTGGTCCTTCATACTACTGGCCCCAAAACTCTGCCCTAAAACTAGTGACCCCTGTACTCTGCTCTACATACTACTGACCCAAACACTCTGCCCTAAAACTAACCACTCCTGTATTGTGGCCTACATACTACTGACCCCAATACTCTGCCCTAAAACTAAAAACTCCTGTACTCTGCCCTACAGACTACTGACTCCAATGGAATGCCCTACATACTGCTGACTCCTGTGCACTGCCCTACAGACTACTGACCCCTATACTCTGTCCTACAAAAGAAAAGCCCTTGTACTCTGCACCACATACTACAGATCTCTGTACTCTTCCCTATATACAAAGAGAGAAAGTGGCTTTATACCACAAAGGAGCTTGGATGAAGCAATTTCTTGTTTATTGACACATGTCCAAGTACAAGGCACAACAGGGAAAATGTAGACGCAGTTCAAATGGACTCAGCGTGCTTGTTCAAGCTCGCAGAGTCAGTGTGAAATGCATCTACATTTTCCTTATTGTACCTTGTCCTTGGACATGTGTCAATAAACAAGAAATTGCTTCATCCAAGCTCCTTTGTGGTATGCGGCTGCTCTCTCTCTTTGTCTGCATTGTTACGATGGCGAGCCAGGGCCAGGCACCCACATTGAATTGCTGGTGCAGATTCACCTGAGCAGTGCATACATCCTCTTGGTATTCTTCCCTATATACTACTGACCTCTGTACTACAAAGTAGTGTTTAATTCATTCATGAGCCTCTGCAATTAAGCGCATGAATGGATGAAACATGTCAGAGGGGTGTGGCATGGGAGGAGGCAAAGCTGAAGCCTTTCTCATACATTAAAAAACAGGATGGCTGTCCGATGAGCACTTCTACTTTCTTTCCCGAGATGTGATAAATGATATACTATTTTACTAGAGTCTGA
This sequence comes from Pelophylax lessonae, assembly GCF_965119305.1. Classification (NCBI taxonomy): domain Eukaryota; kingdom Metazoa; phylum Chordata; class Amphibia; order Anura; family Ranidae; genus Pelophylax; species Pelophylax lessonae. The sequence continues at coordinate 43,759,747 of NC_138769.1, forward strand.
GCTTATCGCAAAATTGTATACACTAGCATGCTCATTTACTGAGGAAGCAGGCAGGACCCGAGCAACATATTGAAGTAAAGGATACCCAGAGATATAATGTATATGATATTCAGAATTGTGATATTTGATAAAATAATATGTGTATACCAACTAAAGATGGCTACGCAATGTATGCAAATGCTATGTTTTTAATTGTACAGAAGTATGGTGGACTTCCACATTTAAATGTATTGGAATAAATTCAGCAAAATTGAAAAAAATGCTTTATTTTTTATAATTATGATGTAATATAATAATATTTTACAGTGTTGATCTGCATGACAACCCCTTGCTCTATTTAAGAGAATCAGTGTTTTTGATATATGTACAATTTTACAGAACAAAAACCACATTCACAGTTAGAACCTTGACCCCAGTAAGCATTAGAAAATTGAATAATTGTTCCAAAAATGAAAACTCTTGAACAAAATTTTACTGGTGCTTGGCTACCTTTACACTTTCTGTTCTAAAGGTGACAACATTCACTTACCCTACAGTACCAGCACCACAGACAGGGCCAGGGTAAGGGGCCAGGTATAAGGCTGACAGGAGTAGTGGCAGCGGCATCGTTACTTCTGTCAGACCAGAGCTGGAAGCAGCAATCAGGGAGTCGGGAGGAGGTGCGGGCTGTGCTCTCTCTCTCCCTCCTCCTCATAAGCTTACACATAATGAAGGGGGGGGCGCAATTTGCCATCTTTGCTCTGGGTACTGGAGGATCTTTTCCGGCACTGACCACAGAAACAGTCCTCGACTTATCTCCATAACATAGAGGGATGGGGTTCTGTAGTCCACAGAGACAACTCTGACAACAGTGCACTTAATACCAATCAGCCCAAACAGGGAGCACAGTTATTAGCTCACATTGCATTGCATTGATTGAGCAGGTGTTATCAAAATGCTTTCAACTGTCTATTTAAGGGACCAAAAGTGAGTAAATTAGATTGTTAGGGTTTACATGCCCTTTAACCCATTTAGTGCCCCTTTACTGCTACTGACATACTGTATGTCATACATCAGTGGCAGCAGGTGGTTTTACAGCAGCCAGGAGTGTGTGTAAATCTGCCAAGCCAGCTCTGAGCTTTCAGATGGTATGGATCTGGGGCTAGCCACCTGATCACTTCCATAGACCCCCCAGTACATTCGCCTCCCCCATGTAACCCCCCCCCCCCCCACCATGTTTTCTGGTCTCTGCTGTCCCTTCTGTGGACCCCGGATTGGCATGGCCAGTAGCGCTGAGTAGAAGGGAGGGGGACCAGCAAACATTCATTTGCTGATCTCCCCTAGCTAGTAAAAAACTGGAAGCGACAAGGATTTCATCACTTCTGGTTCCTGTTGCCCTTTCCCCGGCCACTGTGGCATGCAGGGGAGACATGCTTTAAAAAAGAGACACTGTCAAAGTAATCATGCTATCACATAGGGGGCTATTGATCCCTGACTATTACAGAAATAGTCCAAACCTGATCTAATAGATATGTGGTAGTGTTGGACAAGATGAACTCATTGTGGAGAAGGTAATGGGATTGGCCGTGTTTGGGTCGTACTCTACTCCACCCCTGATAACAATGGGACTGTATTTAATCAGTAGATCAATGTATGGTTGTGTGGGTTAGGTATAGCTAGCCATATGACTTGGTGGTTTATTTCCAAAGTCTTTATGGGTTAGGAAAGCAAAGTACAGCCAATGCATTTCAGGGGATGTGAACCCCCTTCTTCAAGGCTTAGAAGACGCTGCACAAACTGTTAGCGCTATATAAATCCATATACTAATGATACCATAATATTGGGCAAAGCCTTGTGGTTAATTTCCAACTACATGCATTGTGGTTGACCACTCAGTGTTGTGTCTCCAGTAGCTTCAGGCTGGAGTTTCATGATCACGTAAACCAAATAATACCAGGAGATGAATAAAGCCTTATTTTCCATTAAAAAGTGAAACGTCTGTTTTAAGGGGATCAACCCTCTGATTATTGTACAAACATTTTGGAAACATATATTTGTCTATCTTTTTTTTTTTATAAAGAATTGACATAAAAGGCCTTAGCTATCATCATTCACTCTTAATATTAAACCATGGCGTATTGCCCATTCTTCTGACCATCCTATATGTAATAAGATATGGGATGGGGATCTGAAAGAATTCACTAAGCAGAATAGCTTGTGCGTAAACTATCATTGCTTAAGGTGGCTCACCACCATCCTATGCATAACAAACCAGATCCCAGGTATCATTGGCTACCATAGTAAGTGAAGTAGGTGATTGCTTATCTTACAGTGAGGAGAGTTGAGACAGTAGAAGGCTCCAGTAAACAGATCAGGTATTTGCACTTCAGATAGATCATGCTACAGTATCAGGATTGTAGACAGCTATTTATCTGAAGGTTGATGCAGTTAGCTGCAATAGCCTAAATCTGAACTCTCGAGACATGAAAAAACTACCTTTACAGTGGAGCTTGCTAGCTTTTTCCTAGGGTACCAATAAAAAGTACTTATACTTACCTTCAGGGCTTTTTTTTTAGTGAGAACTCGGAGGAACGTGATGCCGTCACCTCCAGCACTAAATGTACTGTATGTAATGGCAAGACGTGCTGGGGTGTGCTACAGCAGTGGTCTTCAGGGCCCACTAACAGGCCAGGTTTGCAAGATAACTGAAATACATCCCAGGTGATATCATTTGCTGCTCAGTTATTGCAGTACTCTAGTCTGCATCTCCCCAAGGTAATACTTAAAATCTGGCCTGTTAGTGGGCCTTGAGGACCACTGTGCTACAGGGTCTATTAATACTGGCTGCTGGGGAATCTGTTGTCGCTGGAGGGGATCTATTTTGCAGGGGGTCTATTGTTGCTAGTATTGGATCTGTTGTTGCTGAGGGGCCGGTTGTTGATTGGAGGGATCCACTGTTGAGGGAGTCTATTGTTGCTGGCTGCTTGAGGGTCTATTGATGCTGTCTGCGGTGAGATTTGTTGTTGCTGCTGGGGGTCTATTGTTACTGGGGGTGTATATTGTTGGAAGCGGTCCATTGTTGCGTGGGGAATCTTTTGTTGATAGGGGGGTTCTATTGTTGCTTGCTGCAGGGGAGCTATTTAACTGTTTTTCTTGTTATCATTGACACATTTCATACAAACTACTTAGCACCACACATGTTACTTGGTTCTGTATTCTCTAAAGGGGCTAAACTGGGAGGTGGGTAGGGATTGGAACCAAGGGATGGTGCTCAGAGGTGGGTAGGGGCCAGAGAAAAGGGGTTACCCTAAAGGGGGAGTTCCTGCACCTATTCTCTGAGAAAAAAAGCCCTGGTCACCTTATACCTTGATCGTCCATCAGCCAGCGCGTGGGGCCCCTTAAGGGATGGTCTTGCCCAGTTGAACTAGTGTTCCCATTGGAAGATTTTTCCCCTATTACTTTTCTGGAGACAAACCAAAATTTGGGATTTTCTTTTTCTTTCACTTTCAATGGCAATGGTAAACAGGGCGCACAAGCCACAATAAAAACTGACAGGGGTTCTAATCCCTCTCCACATATCCAAAACGTAACAAAATTTTGTCTTTAGTTATACTTAAGTTAGTGGTGAATTGATGTACAGGCTTGTCTTTCAAAACTGTTATTTTCTTCTTTTCTCTTTTTGGAGAAAACTTTTGCTTGTGATTTTAAATGACATAGTAAATATATCAACCCTTCATGGATGCTCAAGTTTTTACAAGGGCTTTGTCACTTTAAATTACAGGATATCTAACAGATATGGCTACTAACTTTATTAATAATCACATATTTACACGCTTCAACAAGGTTAAAGGAGACTCTGGGAAATCAGGTTGAGCCTGTTCTCTACTCAGCGCCGCACTGGAAATAACATTCCAGCCCCATAGCATTATTATACCGGCCCAACAGCATGACATCATTATTTTCTTGTTCATAAAAGGGAAAACCATGCATTTTAAAGCACATTTTAAGAGTGTATTATATATATAGATAAGACAGATATAAAAGCACATAGGGCTTTATTTATATAAGAGAAAATTCCAGTTAAAAGTGGTAAAGGTGCGGACATGGTACAGGAGGTGGTCATAGTACAGGAGGACATGTCAGAGGCTGCGGACATCATACAGGAGATGCAGGGGCTGCGGGCATGGTACTGGAGGAACATGTCAGAGGCTGTGGACATGGAGCAGGAGATGCAGGGGCTGCGGGCATGGTACAGCAATGCAGGGGCTGTGGGCATGGTACTGGAGATGTCAGAAGCTTTGCGGGCATGGTACAGGAGATGCAGGGGCTGCAAGCATGGTACAGGAGATGTCAGAGGATATGCGGGCATGGTACGGTACAGAAGATGCAGAGGCTGTGGACATGGTACAGGAGATGCAGAGGTTGCGGGCATGGTACAGGAGATGCAGAGGCTGCGGGCGTGGTACAGGAGATGCAGCAGCTGCAGACATGGTACAGGAGATGCAGCGGCTGCGGACATGGTACAGGAGATGTAGAGGCTGTTGGCATGGTACAGGAGATGCAGAGACTTCGGGCATGGTACATAGGGTTGCCACCTCATCCCTTTAAACCAGGACATACATTGATTACACAGGTTCTGAGGCTGATTAAGGTGGTAATTAAACTCACTTAGTGCCTTATCTGCATTATATTAGCCTCAGAACCTGTGTAATTCATATGTGTCCTGGTTTAAAGGGATGAGGTGGCAACCCTAATGGTACAGGAGATACAGAGGCTGTGGGCATGGTACAGGAGATGCAGAGGCTGCGGGTATGGTACAGGAGAGGCAGAAGCTGCAGGCATGGTACAGGAGAGGCAGGGGCTGCGGAGGGGTCTTACTTATGGATCTGTGCGGCGCCTGACATTTAAAAATGGTGCCTCCTGGCACCATCACGTTACTGCGCATGCGCCATCTGCCTGAGAATGGTCAAGTGTGTACGGGCTTTCCCGAGTGATTGCTCCAAAACAATGAGGTGTTAACACCCTTCTCCTGCGCTTGAAATCCAAGCCCCCCGACCACACTCCCCACGGGACTCACAACTGGCGTCTCAGATGGCTAAGGTCTTGCTGCCCAAAACGGACTGGGGTAGTCCATTGATACTAGAGGCAAAGAAAAACAAAGAAAGGGCGCACCGACCTAGCGCATTATGCTCATTAACAGGCTTTATTCATGCAACATTTAAAAATGGCTACTCACAGACATAGGTGAAAGTAGATCATATGTCAGGAATAGTCCATAAATTCGTCCATATCCGATGAGATGACGACTGACGCGTTTCGAAGCTTAACCTCTTCCTCAGAGCCGGCCTACAGGGAAATTTCCCGGTATCCAGTCCGGCCCTGTCTGTACTTACATTTTTTGCAGCAGCTGCTGACTAGTCTTCCCTGTGGGGTACAAAAAATATTTTCCTTACCCCAATGATAGCAATACAAAACTTGTTTTTTGGACAGAACAGGAGGCAGTCTTTTTTTATTTTAAATTTTGTTCATTTCCATTCAAAGTTTTGTATTGTAGCCTGCAGTACAGGGCCATTCCATGTACAAATGAAGAGATACAGAAGAGGAAAGCTATAAATAAATGTATAAAATAACACTGAATAAAGTTACATAAGTGTAAATGAAATAGTAGTTCCAGTGTTATTACTCCACAATTTCAATGAATCCCTGTCTGTGTGTTTGCCTCCACCAAATATAAGTGCACACTCACCAGAAGCTTAAGCTTGACTTATATGCCAGAGGTCGTGCCGCCATTCTGAGCTAAGTTTGGTGACATACTATGTAAGTTTATGTGCCTTATGTTTTCATATGCACTTTAAATGGACTGCTTGCACCATCAGTTGTAGAGTCCAAACACCATTCCCTGCTGTTTGTGGTTTGGTGGTGTTTTTAATTTGTTTTTTTTTTTTTATATATATTAAAATAAATACTACACTATGAGCGATTTTTTCTGCTGTCTGTCATCCTTCTGTCTGTCTTGATGTGATTGAGCAGTTTCCCTGATGACTTCAGGTTGAGGTTGACTTGAGGTTGGAAGTTCTACCACATCCATAGAGTATCAGATGTATCTTCATAAGGAAGACCATTGAATACTGAATGCGCTTTTGCTGTCCTATAACTTAGACAGCAACTGGTTCTGGTGAGTGTGCACTTATATTTGGTGGAGGCAACACACAGATGGTAATTCACTGACATTGTGGAGTAATAACACCAGAACTATTTCATTTACACTTATGGATTTTTATTTACTTTATTGTGATCTATTATGTTTGATTTAAAACTCAGTTTTGTTTAAGCACATTTGTATACTTGTTGAAGAGTATCACTATTATTCATACAGCACTGCTTTTTTTTTTAATGAGCTTTTTGTGTTTGTATATTCACACATATTGCATGCTGCTTTTTCCAGACCACTTAAGCGCTGGTAACTGACTTTTTAAATAAAATAACAGTAATTTAAAAAAAAAAAAGTAAAATTAAAAAAAAAAAAAATTAAAGCAGTTCTAAAGGTAATTTTTTAAGTTAAAATAATATACATGATATACTTACCATGGCCATGAACCTCCTCTTCTCTGTGTGTCCCCATAGCAAACTGCTTGCTATGGCAGCATACCTGCAGGCTCGCTTCTGACCCAGCTGTATATGTCCACACAGACAGCATGGTTTGCCCCCCCCCCCTCTCTTCTCATTAGATCTGATTGACAGCAGCCAGAGCCAATGTCTGTTATATGACACATCAGAGCAGCGGAATGGGGCTGGCACTTAGAAAGCCAACTTGCTGGTAAGATTGGGAAGCTTTTTCACTGGTTGTTTACATTTAAACTGCACTGGCGCTCCAATGCAACCAACTAAGGCCTGGTGCCCTTAGGCCACGTATTGGGCACCATGGATCTAAAGAACTGCTGCCTCTGACTGATGGTCCCCCCAGATATGGAGTGAGATTTTGTGCTGTCACCGCTGTTCTCCTTGACTAAAGAGGAAGCAGTACCTGCATCTGCAGTGCAAAGAAGCTTCAAATTCATCCAGTATGTGGATCTGTGCTTCCGTCAACTCTCCAGCTACTTCTTCATTCTTACCCGCAGTAGTCATCCGACCACCAGTCATCGTGGTGGCGGTAAGCAAAGTCCTGCCTGCGTGTTGGGCACCAGGGTCATAGACAATCCTCAATAAACTTTTTATTTTTATTTATGGCCCACTGGGAGGAGGATGTGGTGTTCCGTAATTTACCACCTGAACTTGTCTGTTATAGGCGGTATATTGATGATTTATTCATGGTATGGGAGGGTGACATGTGCGACCTCCAGATGTTCATGGAGAGATTAAATAACAACAATAAAAATATTGTGCTAACCTGGAATCTTGAAAAAGAAAAAATTGTGTTTTTGGACTTAGAAATTTACAAACAAGAAGGTACCCTTAACCTCTTGCCGACTGCCTCACGACTATATACAGGGGCCCCTCACAGGCAAAATGACGTAGGGGTATGTCAGTAGCCTGTGAGGCTCTAGGGGGCGAGCACGCTCCGCCAGAGGCGCGCTCCCGCCCCCGCTTGTTCGCGGACCCCCCCCGCGCACGTGTCCGGCGGACCCGATGTCCGCCGGTCACTCGCGATCGTCGGGTGGAGAGGGAGAAAGGCAGGCGGCTAATGTAAACAAAGCCACCTGTCATTCTCCCCTTTGCTATGCAGGATTGTATTTCTATGTTGTTACACAAACAGCCACATCCCTTCACAGTTAGAAACACGCCCCTTGGGACACACTTAACCCCTCCTTCTCCAATAAAGTTAACCCCTTCCCTGCCAGTGTCATTTTTACAGTAACAGTGCATATTTTTAGCACTGATTACTGTAGTAATGTCACTGGTACTCCCAAAAGTGTCAAAAATGTCAGTCAAGGGTCCGATCTGTCCGCCGCAATGTCGCAGTCCCGCAAAAAAAATCGCAGATCGCCGCCATTACTCGTTAAAAAAAAACCAAAATGACATAAATCTTTCCCTTAGTTAGTAAACGCAATAACTTTTGCGCAAACCAATCAAAATACACTTATTGCGATTTTTTTTTACCAAACATATGTAGCAGAAAACAAATTGGCCTAAAATGTTAAAAAATTTAGATTTTTACATTTTTTTGGGGGGAATTTCATATAAAAAAATGTGAAAAATATTGTTATTTTTGCAAAATTGTCGCTCTTTTTTTGTTTATAGCGCATGATCAAAAATCGCACAGGTGATCAAATACCACCAAAAGAAAGCTCTGTTTGTGGGAAAAAAGGATGTCAATTTAATTTGGGTACAGCGTCGCACGACCGCGCAATTGTCCGTTAAAGTCACACCGAATCGCAAAATAGGCCTTGGTCAGGAAGGGGGTAACATCTTCCGGGGCTTAACCACTTGCCGACCGCCGCACGACCATCTACGTCGGCGGTCAGCCCCTCACAGGCAAAGTGACGTAGGGCTATGTCACTAGCTTGTGAGGGTCTAGGGAGCGAGCGCGCGCCGCCGGAGGCGCACTCCCGCTCCCACGTGGTCACGGACCCCCCCCGCGCGTGTGACCGGCGGACCCGATGTCCGCCGGCCACTCTGCGATCGGCGGGGGAGAGGGAGAAAGTCAGGCAGCTTGTGTAAACAAGCTGCCTGTCATTCTCCCCTCTGTATGAGAGATGATCATATGGATCTACTATGTAGATCCGTTGATCACTCTGCATACAGTTGAAGCCACAGCCAATCACAGTTAGAATCACGCCCCTAGGGACACACACAGCCCCTCCCTCTCAAATAAAGTTAACCCCTTCACTACCAGTGTATTTTTACAGTAACAGTGCATATATATAGCACTGATTACTGTAGACATGTCACTGGTAACCCCAAAAGTGTCAAAAATGTCAGTCAAGGGTCCGATCTGTCCGCCGCAATGTCGCAGTACCGCAAAAAAAATCGCAGATCGCCGCCATTACGCGTTAAAAAAAAAACAACAAAAATGACAAAAATCTTTCCCTTTGTTAGTAAACGCGATAAATTTTGCGCAAACCAATCAAAATACGCTTTTTGCGATTTTTTTTACCAAACATAGGTAGCATAAAACAAATTGGCTGAAAATGTTAAAAAATTTTGATTTTTACATTTTTTTTGGGGGAATTTCATATAAAAAAAAGGGAAAAATATTGCTATTTTTGCAAAATTTACGCTCTTTTTTTGTTTATAGCGCGTGATCAAAAAATCGCACAGGTGATCAAATACCGCCAAAAGAAAGCTCTGTTTGTGGGAAAAAAAGGACGCCAAATTCGTTTAGGTACAGTGTCGCACGACCGCGCAATTGTCCGTTAAAGTCACGCAGTGCCGAATCGCAAAATACCCCCTGGTCGTTTAGCAGCCAAATCCTCCGGGGCTTAAGTGGTTAAGTGGTTAAAACACGGAACTTTTTCAAACCGACAGATTGCATTGCTTTTATTCCACTGGATAGCTGCCATCACCAACTTTGGCTCTGCAATATCCCCCGAGGCCAGTTCCCCCATCTAAGACGAAACTGTGCTTCCGATGACGATTACTATGTACAATCAGGGATATTAGCAAAAAGATTCCTTGAAAAAGAATACCAACAGGAAGCTATCCAGAAGGAATTAAACTATGTCGGCAATACCAACAGAGAGAATTTACTCAACAAAACTAAACTTGATACAGTGGACACAGGGTTTCGTATCATTTTGGACTACAACATCCAACATAAAAAGGTTGAGCGTATAATTAAAAAACATTGGCCTATACTTAGGGAGGACAAACTTTTAGGCCCAGTCCTATCAAAGTACCCCAAAATCATATATCGTAAAGCTCCATCCTTGAGGGACAAAATTGCCCCAGGGGTTATTGATCCACCCCAAACCAAGGAGAATCATATATTTTCTTTTCTGTCTGGCTCATATACGTGTGGCAAATACGCAACATGCAAAAGTTGCAAAAAGAATAAGAAAAAGAGAAAATAATTTGTCGCTACAGCCACCCAAAAGACATATAAAATTAAACATTTAATTACATGCACCACACAAGGAGTCATGTATATGTTGCAATGTGAGTGCGGTCTCCAATATATCAGACTAACTTCTCGAGCACTCCACGTCCGAGTGGGGGAGCATGTCAATAATATTCTTAAAGGTCTGGAGACCCATAGTGTCTCCAGACACTTTAAGAAATTCCACCAAAAAAATCTGAGTGGATTACAATTTTGGGGCATAGAAAAAGGGAACCATCATTGGAGAGGAGGAAACTTTATCCGTCATCTGAGTCGCAGAGAGTCCTTTTGGATATACGAGACCAAAGTTTTGGTCCCCTCAGGACTCATTGTTGACTTTGATTTAAATTGTTTTATTTCTGATAGATAATTTTATTTATATAGTCTCAGTTTATTCCTTTTTCTGTAATATTATGCGGTTTATTTTATGATATATTTATCCATGGAATTTTTCAATCGATCTTTTAACTGAGTTTATTTAATATTGAGTGTAATTTATTTATTGTATTTTATTCTGAATACCATTTTTATTGTATAATATAAATTTGGTTTTAAAAATCGTGCTAAATGAGTCTGCCACCTAGAGGAAAGATATAATATGGCCGGGGTCATTCAGTGATACAAAAACATTGATACTGGTGATCATTGTATATATTTGATATATCCTTTTTTCTTAGAGATAGTGGCTCTATATAATGGTTTGCAAATTATTCCTCTGTGTATACCAGGTAAAGATTGCCAGGTTACCATAGAGTCACTGCCGGCCGGACTAGTTCCTGGTTCGGTGTCATTTTGTTTGTTTATACACCCGCCCATACTCTTTACATAAGCCTTCTAGCAAGGAGACGTTCGGTCTCCTAGGTAACGACGAAGCTGCATCAGGAGGTCGGGCGGAGTTTTGGCCAGTATTCAGGAAGGTCCGTGACTAGACATGACATCCCCGCTGATGAAGTCCCGTCCCTAGAGGACGTAACACGTACGGGGGAACGTCACGTGACCCGCAGCCATCTTGAATTTTTTCCTACAGGCAAACAGACACGCACGCACGCTTGCAGGCTCTGCAATTGTTTATTCAACAAAACATGAGTGTAACTCTTTTAGATAATAAAGCATTTGATCAAAACAGAGAGCACTAGATTTGCTTCCCTATCATTACATATGCTACGGTGACGCCCCATGGAGGAATTATTCCATCTATGTTGAGGACTCCGGCTACATATTGTGATCTGAGGTCTGGATACTAGCATTTGATCCTGAGTGTTGTTCAATGAGAAGAGAAGGAGTGGAGGTGGATTGCTGATTGGCTCAGACATTACAGGCAGTTTGACCCTGCAGGGTCTCAGAGATAAGGTGAAAGGCAGAGAATGACAGGTGGCGGGATCTTATGAGCACCCTTTTCACTTTGTGGACCAGGATACTGCTTGCTCTGAGATATTCTTTCATCAATAATTAGAACGACTTTCTCCTCACTTATCACTTTGCACCTGTTTGGGATTTGTCTCTAGCGTGCTCATCATATTTATTCATTAGGATTGCGCTGCACTTTATATATACATGTTCCAGGAGGTTTTTTAGATTGCCCTTGAGTGTACAGCTGCCATTCCGTCATCATTTGTACTTAGAGGTTCAGCGCTGAATATTTTTATATTATTTCATCCTCAACAAATGACTCGAAGATAAACTAAAAAAAAAAAAATATTTCCCTTGTTCTTCTATAACAGTTACCCAAGTTACTTTTGTTAGGTTCTTTCAAGTGCAGAAGGCACACTCAGTTATCATCTGCATGACAATTGATAGTATAATTACAGAGGAAGTTTAGTACTCATACCTGTAATTTTCGCTTACAGCACATACCAAACCACTTGATTCAAAGCTGATCTCCAGGCAGATATAAAGATGCAATTAATGCAAATCTGTGATCATTAATAAAACATTACAAAACACACGAGTTCCAATCATGCCTGTCCCTCACATGGCTGTTGTTCCATTTGGTGAAAATGTTCCTTTCATCCACCCCACACAGTACTGTAAGTGCAAAATGTCTAGCGCTTAGACTTGTAGTCGCAGTGCACTGAGAATAAGAGATTGCTCCTTGTACACATCTTCCATTCAAAAAAGCCTTGTAAACTTTTCACTGAATTCTGTAATTGGTGAAAGGGAGATCCTCAAACAGGAACAAGTCTGTTTGAGGATGCTACAAGTCTACAGTTTTTATTGTCAAAGAGAAAAGAAACCTGAATTTTTATTGAGTGTAAAGGTATGGGATAGCCCTGGGGTAGCCTAAATTTTTTTTACACAATTCTGAGTCAGAATTCAGAATTTCAAATTTAGAATTATGAGATTAAAAGTCTGAATTCTCAGTTTAAAAGTCTGAATTCTTAGTTTAAAAGTCAGAATTTAGAAATTCAGAATTTAGAAATTGAAAGTCAGGATTCTGAGTTTGAAACTCAGGATTCTGAGATTAAAAATCAGATTTTTGAGTTCTAAAGTCCAATTTCTTAGATTAAAAGTCAGAATTCTGAGTTTGAAAGTCAGAATTTAGAAACTGAAATTCAGAATTCTGAGTTTGAAACTCAGAATTCTGTGACTAAAATTCAGAATTCTGAGTTATAAAGTCAGAATTCTCAGAATAAAAATCAGATTGCAGAGTTTCAAAGTCAGAGTTTTGAGATTAAGGCCCCTTTCACACCTGTACGACTCCAAAGTTGCGCCGACTTTGGAGTGCAACTTTGATGCAACTTTGGATGGACGCAGCTTAGTTACAACTTTGACTTTGGCCAGTTTTAATGGACAACTGTTTGCACTCAAGTTGCATTGTATAACATACAGATATGACTTTTATGAAACTTCTGAGGGTTAACATTGAAGTCTAAGGCCCTCAAATTGCATGAAAGTCAGACCAAAGTAGGGCATGAACTACTTTGAAGTTGCTGCAACTCTAAGTTGCGCATATATGAATGGGTATCATTGGAAAACATTCGGAACGACATGTTGTGCAACTCTGATGTCCAAAGTTGCATGATAAGATGTACAAGTGTGAAAGGGGCCTTAACGCCAGAATTCTGAGTTTAAAAGTCAGAATTCTGAGATTACTAATTTCGGCTATACTAAAATGTAATAAAGACAATTCTGACTTTCAAAGTTAGAATTGTGTTTAAATTTTTTTAACATTGCCCAAACTTGTAATCTCAGAATTCTGACTTTGAAACTCAGAATTCTGACTATTATTCTCAGAATTGTGTTTACAGATTTTAGGATGGCCCTGGGCCAAATTACAACATTAAAGTAAACATTGTCATCCACAAAAGTAGAACTTACATCCCTGAATGAAGGTCAGATATTCTCAGGTTGCCCACTTAAACCTTTCTACATCTTCCAGGCAGACTTGTATAAAGTACTCAAAATTTCTACTTGAGTAAAAGTACAAGTACTCGATCAAAAAGTTACTTAAGTAGAAGTGGAAGTGCTCACAGAAAAAGTTACTTAAGTGGAAGTACAAAAGTATTCAACATTTTTTCTACTTAAGTATTGCAAGTAGTTTTTTCCAAAAAATTGCTACTTAAGTAGAAAAAGTAAAAAGTACAAGTAGTTTTGAAAAAAAAATTCTACTCAAGTACTGAAAGTAGAAGTAGAAGTACTGTGTTATGTAGTTATTAAAGAAAGAAGTCAAAAGTTTGAACATAATATTTGTTTTTATTACTTCAAATGATTTATTCAAATGATTAACCTAAAGGACAATCACAATTCCTTAGGCTGTAACTTTTTATAAACAAAAACAGATAAAGTCCCTCCCTTCCCCTTTTAAAGCATCCCTCCTTCTCTTCCCTGCCTGTTTTTTTTTTCTCCACAGCTTATTGGTGCACAAAATCATATATAAACCAATGTGATATACAACAATATATTCCAATAATGAAATAAAGGAAGAGTGTATGAAATCTAAGTCAATAAAAAGTTCAAAATATTGTGAATCTTCAAATATATATATCATATTCATATGTGACAAAAGATGAATATAATTTCATATCTGCTGTTAATGGGAAAGAAAGAAGTGAACCTCCCAACCAGGGCCGGCCTTAGGTGTTCAAGACAAGCGGCCTGTGCGAGCTGATCCTGTGGCGCCCCCACCAGCGCCCTGCACATTTTTTCTTGCACTTCATTTGACTTTTCTTTTTTATGATCACTACAAACTTGGCCCCCCTTACATTAGAGACCCCCCTTACATCAGAGACCCCCCAACGGAGCCCCCCTTACAACAGAAACCCCCCAACGGAGCCCCCTTACAACAGAGAGTTCAGAAACCCCCCATAGAGGCCCCACTTACATCAGAGACCCCCCACACAGATCACCCTTACAGCAGAGACCCCCCAGCCCACACAAAGAGCCCCCTTTACATCAGAGACCCCAACACAGAGCCCCCTTACATCAGAGACCATCCCCACACAAAGCTCCTTACTTTAGAGACCCCTCACACAAAGCCCCCCTTACATCAGAGACCCCAATACAGAACCCCCTTACATCAGAGACCATCCCCACAGAGCCACCCTTACATCAGAGCCCCCCATAGAGCCCCCCACAGAGCTCCCCTTACATCAGAGCCCCTCCACACAGAGCTCCCCTTACATCAGAGCCCCCCACATCAGAGCCCTCCCACACAGAGTCCCCCTTACATCAGAGACCCTCCACACAGAGCCCCCTTACAGAGACCCCCACACATCAGGGACCCCAACACAGAGCCCCCTTACATCAGAGACCATGCCCACACAAAGCCCCCTTACTTTAGAGACCCCTCACATAAAGCCCCCCTTACATCAGAGACCCCAATACAGAGCCCCCTTACATCAGAGACCATCCCCACAGAGCCACCCTTACATCAGAGCCCCCCATAGAGCCCCCCACAGAGCTCCCCTTACATCAGAGCCCCTCCACACAGAGCTCCCCTTACATCAGAGCCCCCCACATCAGAGCCCTCCCACACAGAGTCCCCCTTACATCAGAGACCCTCCACACAGAGCCCCCTTACAGAGACCCCCACACATCAGGGACCCCAACACAGAGCCCCCTTACATCAGAGACAATGCCCACACAAAGCCCCCTTACTTTAGAGACCCCTCACATAAAGCCCCCCTTACATCAGAGACCCCAATACAGAGCCCCCTTACATCAGAGACCATCCCCACAGAGCCACCCTTACATCAGAGCCCCCCACAGAGCTCCCCTTACATCAGAGCCCCCCACATCAGAGCTCTACCACACAGAGTCCCCCTTACATCAGAGACCCCCCACACAGAGCCCCCTTACATCAGAGACCCCCACACATCAGAGACCCCCACACAGAGCCTCCTTACATCAGAGACCCCCACACAGAGCCCCCTTACACCAGAGACCCCAGGCCCCCACACAGAGCCCCCTTACATCAAAGACCCCCCACACAGCGCCCCCTTACATCAGAGACCCCCCACACAAAGCCCCCTTTACATCAGAGACCCCCCACATCAGAGACCCACCACACAGAGCCCCCTTACATCAGAGACCCCCACACATCAGAGACCCCCCACACAAAGCCCCCTTTACATCAGAGACCCCCCACACAGAGCCCCCCTTACATCAGAGACCCCCCACACAGAGCCCCCTTACATCAGAGACCCCCCACACCAAAGACCCCCCCACACAAAGCCCCCTTTACATCCGAGACCCCCACACAGAGCCCCCCCTTACATTTGATGCAGGAGAGAGTTTACTTACCTTAGTATGGAGGCTTACCACGAGAAGGGGCGGGAGGAGGAGGAGAAGGGGCGGGAGGAGGGGGAGCCGACGATCTCTCCTCTGGCGTCCCTGGCCTGGAGAGGAGGGGATCTGTCAGTGGCGGGCACTCAGCCCTGCAGCTATAGAAGACACAGGCACAGCCGCACAGTGGAAGGTAAGCGGCGGTCGTGGCCTGTGTTAACTCTCTCCATGCCGCGGTCGCCGCTTACCTCCCACTGTGCTGCCTGATC
Source organism: Pelophylax lessonae (assembly GCF_965119305.1). NCBI lineage: Eukaryota > Metazoa > Chordata > Amphibia > Anura > Ranidae > Pelophylax > Pelophylax lessonae. Next base: position 43,775,755 of record NC_138769.1, read on the forward strand.
ATGTACGAGCTGCGATGGCCGCACGGCGCCCCTTTTGCCCATGGCGCCCTGTGCGGCCGCACAGCTCGCACACCCCAAAGGCCGGCCCTGCTCCCAACCAAGGAGAGTCACAAGCGTACATAGACATTTTTTCTGGTAAGAGGCTGATTTTGTTTTTTTCACTGAAAGTTAAGAGCACAGGTTTTGCAATTTTGTTTCACTGGATCTATTTTGGATATTATTTTGCACTTACCTTCATCTGCCGGGTAAGGGGGAAATCCACAAGGTGGTGGGAGTCTGCACCTATTTGGAATAGGTCCTGTTTGATTCCTGCACCTTTGAAAATATATTCATCTTGTTTTGTCACATATTTCAAGATTCACAATATTTTGGACTTTCATTTCATACACTGTTCCATTATTGGAATATATTGTATATTGCTTTATATACGATTTAGTGCACCATATATTTAATTTATCACATATTCATTTATTTTTGTCCTGGTTGCAGCTTTTTTACATATCAGCATCAGCAGCCAGCAGCGCACCCTTAATATTCACATTTATTTCTCCACAGCTTATTCCCTGCAGTGTGCATAAAGCAGTCATTTTTGGAAGTTACGCATTTTCTTTTCATCCTCAACTTGTTAGGGCAACTAAAAGATCTCAAAGGCCAGTAGGCCACATTCAAGTATTTCTTATGCAACAACAAAAGTGATTAGAGCAAAACATTGAGCTTAAACAAAAGCAGATCAAATATGCCCCTTTAAAGCATCCCTACCCTCTCTTCCCTGCTTGTGTTTTTTTTCTCCACAGCTTATTCCCTTCTTAAATATATTTATATGACTGCTTAATGCATACCAGTTTAAGTTAGAAATCTTTGGTTTATCCTCAAAAGTAGTTGGTTTTCAAAATTGGAACTAGTCAGTCTCGCTCTTCTAGGGCTAAAGACTAATCCTGCGATACTAAAAAGCCTCTCGCAGGCTGCTGATGCTGGAAGAGGTGTGTTTAACTTAACAGACAACTTGCACACAGCTGGAAAAGACTTGAGCAAGTCCATGTTATCTGCTGAACATGACAAGTACGCATCTAGCTGTTTGGCACTGTCTTGTGCCTTCGAACCCTGCATGCCAGAAAAGAAGTCGTCTTCATCAGATGAGCTGGACCTGTTGACCTCTGTACAGTGCAACGAGGGGTCTTCAATACTTCGTTTGATATATTCCATTCCTGAAATATAAGAGTGTGTTAGCTTAGCTAGCTGTTCATTTTATTCAATTGTATATGGTAGAAAATTAGACTATTAGTCAAAATAATGAAATCAAAGTGCTGACAACAAAGCATCTCAACTTGTCTGCATCAAGTGGTCTACTCTTCGCGCACTCCTCCTCATGAATGAGATGCATGGTTGGTTGTATGAAGTTAGGCCTAAGGGGTTTTGCAAGTAATTGCAGAGAAGTACTAAAGCAGAATACATGAAGGATCTTTGGTTATGGGGTTTCTTGCTTAAGTTTGATTTATATAGAATTATTGTGGAACTTATACAATAATAAGAGTTTCAACCCATGAAAGTAAACACAGATTTGACATGATGACATTGTCGGTAGATGATTTTAATGGAAATAATAGTGGCGACTTTATAATTCAAATAATTCCCTTAAACAAAAAGCCTTTTGCAGCATTTACAGCCTGGTGGCAGACCTTAGACAGGAAGGCTTGGCTGCCAATGCCATGATACCGCTATGCTAAAGAGGAAGTCTCCCATACTACCACATCATTTCTCACTCTAACATCATAATGCCCTGGTATGTTTGCAATATCTTCTATGCAGGACAAGCTCATGTGTGTTTGTTTTCATATATAAAAAAAAAAAAATTAAAAGTAATCCCCCAATATTTGAGCTGTACTGCTGTATGGTATGTAAATTTGTGATTGCACAAAAAATACACAATAATTCACCCATACTACACTATATATCTTACCCATTTTGATTGTCTCCTCCTCCTGTGTCCAATTTGTCCTGAATTTTGGAAGCAGAATAGCAGCGGCCACCAGCTCTGGGTCTTCCATCATAGGGCCAAAGCGATTCTGAATGCCCACCTGCAAGGCATCCACAAGTGGCTTGCAATACTTCAGAGGCATCTTGATCCTGTTCAGCTTGATTTTCAGGAGCTTGACGGTTGGGAGCAGCCACCCCATCTGGACATTGGTTTCAGCTTGCAAAATGTTAGTTGCTTGGGCGACTGGAGACATGACAGCAGAATACTCAGACAAGAATGCGAGTTCAGCTGGATTAAACCTATGAAGAAGACAAGAACATATAAACAATAAGAAACAAAAAACAGCATTGCTACATGATTGGATGTGGTGATTATCATGCAATGAATTTGGTACATCGTTCAATGTTAACCATTCAATTAAATGTTGTACAAGTAGACAATATGGACCAGAATTGAGTTTGAACAGAAAGAGTACCATAAACCATTTTTAAACTTACATTGGAACCTTCAAATCTGTGCAGAAAACTCTCATTGTTGCCTCTCCCTTTTCTTTCACTATCCTGAGCAGTCTCTCCACAGCCATGAAGACAGAGTTCCACCTTGTTGCATTTGGTCGCACGAGCTGGAGGGAGCAAGCATCTTCCACAATTTCAGCTGCTGTTGAGGATCTTGAACACTTATTCCAAAGTGCATTGCACTTGGCAAATGTTGAGTAGTATAATTTCTTGTACGCCTCATTGGACACTGCTTTGCTGGCATCGGCAGTGGCTATTAGGTTAAGAATGTGGCATGCACACCGCTGGTGCTTCGGGAGCTGGAACTCAAAACCATCATCCTCATCCAAAAGTGAAGATACATCGACAAACTCGACCTCCTCCTCATCTTTGTCTGCTTCTTCCTCCTCCTCCTCCACCTCAACTAGAGCACCAGCATTTCCATCTTCACCGAAGAGTTTGAAGGCTTTAATGAAGTTGGAGCCATTGTCCGTGGTTGTTCTGACTATCTTCCCTCGAATGTCATACTCAGCATGGATATCATTAAGTGCATTTGCCAGAAGGTCGAAAGTGTGAGAGCCTCTTAATCTTTTACAGGCCAGGGCCACTGAGCACCTTTTTAAACTTTCCGGGTCCAGCCAGTGAGCTGTGACCCCAATGAAACTACGCCGCCTGGCTGACCAGCAGTCAGTGGTTGTCGCGATGTGGTCAACAGTTTGCATGGCCTCAATAATCTTGATCTTCATCTGTTTGGCAGCATCATCAATCATAGATGTGAGTGTGATTCTTGTCATTATTTTGGTATTTGGTACCAGGTCTAACACAAAATCGCGGAAAGCTGCTTGCTCTACAATGTTGAAAGGCTGAAGTCCTCGGACAACATACTTCATGATTGCCTTGTCAATGGATCTCTGAGGCATTGTGCTCCAGCTACCCATTAATGTCGGCTGCTTGATGGAAGGGGAGGGAATCGGTGTCTTCTTCTTTCGCTTTGCAGATGTGAGTTCCTCGTATCTATTCAAGTGGCAGTCATGCTTGCTCTGAAAAGAGACCAAAAAATATATTGTTTTACCTTCACAGAATTATAAAGTTTTACGTGACTGAGCAACATAGCTAGGTGAGTGTATAACCCACACTATTAATAAAAAGCAAAAATAATTCAATTAAAGTCAGTTGTACTTATCCACCATAATTCTATATACAAAAAACTAAGCAAGAAACCCCCATAAGCAAAGATCCTTCATGGATTCTGCTTTAGTACTTCTCTGCATTCTTGCTGCAAAACCCTGTAGGCCTAACACTTGATACAACAAGCATGGTTCATGATGAGAAACATGAGTGCGCGAAGAAGACCACTTGAGATGCATGCAGAGCAGACAATTTGAGATGCTTTGTTTGTTGTCAGTCAGCACTCAGCACTTTGATTTCATCACCAAAAGTTTATTTTGACTAATAGTCTAATTTTCTACCATATAATTGAATAAAATTAACAGCTAGCCAACTTACTTTGCACTTTTTTTCCTGTTTTCACCTCACTCCAGTCTAAACTAGGCTAAAATATTTTTTAGGGAATTTTTCTACACATTGTCATATATAATTTTATATATAATTTTATAAATAACCTGAAATTACTGCAGTACACCAAGTTAAATCCTAGTACTAATTGGGGTGTCATAATGACAAATACCCAATAAAGAAGTACCTAGGTCCTAAAATCAATTGTAGAAAGGAAAAGGGAGGAGGAGGCATGAGGACTTTCTGGGTACACTAAGGCTACATTATGTTAAAAAATCATATAAGTTTATTTGGTCACTCTCACTCACAACAATATATTAAGAAAGTTCAGAAAGAGTAAGTAAGACACAAACAAGGTGTCTAAAAACAACACATATGAAGGAATACTCTCATGATACCACAAGGACACAGTGCCTAATGTGTAGATTTCTTGCCCAACATGCTTTGCGGTATCTTGTCCACTTCGTATAGGGGTCTTATGTTAACAGAGAGTTCCTAAACATCTAAAGAGAGAGCTAGTTGCATAATGCATTCAAATAAATCTATCAAAGAAATAGATAAGTTAGAGAAAAATAATATAACAACAATATATCAAAAAGCCACTCACCAAAAGAAGGTCAGGCATCAAGCATGCATAGCACTGCTATGCTTGACGCCTTTACATTACCTCTCTGACCTTCTTTTGGTCAGTGGCTTTTTGATTTGTTCTTATATTATTTTTCTAACTTATCTATTTCTTTGATAGATAGATTTATTTATAGCAGCAATAACATGACATCATTTATACATACATAGCTGGTGATGACATTCCTGCGAAGGAAGGTGGCCCCACGACGACGACTTAGCCAAGAAGATGGTCCAGGCCGGGCAGGAGGGGGAGGCAACCACCAAAACTGAGCGGAAACGCCTCCTAGACGGACATGGGAGTCCTATGTTGGAGTAAGAAATGGACAAATGGCAGTCAGAAAGTAACTAAGCATATTGGAAAAGTGTTACTAAATATGCATTTAATCGATTCAAAACATATATTAAAATGTGCAGTGCTGCACAGTCTGCACTCTGCAGACATCAAACAATTGTAAAATTAAAAGGGAATAAGGGATATAAGGACCAGGACCAGGAGAGAGAGAACTTTCCTCCATATTGTAAAAATAAATAGAAAGATATGTTCATCATGATCATTATGTTTGCCTCGCATCCCTTGCTAAACAAAAGCAGGTGCAAGCAGAAAAATATATGTATATATATATTATTTTTACACACACAGTAAAAAAGTACTGTTATATAATAATATCAGCAGACAGTCCAGTCAGCAGCACTCAGTCAGACTCAGGCTCAGCAGTGAGCACACTGCAGACAAAGACTCACCAGGGCAGGGAAGGAAGGAGGGATGGTAAAGAGCCAAAGAGAGGTGCCTCAAAAAAAAACTGGTCAATTAGAAAAGGAAGACCAGCAGCAGGTCACAAACAGAAACACACACTGTGGAAGCCACGGACGGCCCGGACGGGACCACATGGTCAGACTACCATGCTGGGCTCACTGCAAAGAAAAGAGAGTCATATAAAAGTTAAATGAGCCACAAGAAAGAGAGTGCCTGACATCATGATAGGATAGCAAGAGTGTGGACCCCGTCACCCCGAATGCATTTTTTACCAAGTAGTTTAACCACCTCCTCCGTCCCGTCCTGGGCCGTCCGTGGAGCCTGCTGTGCTAATGTCTGTGTAGTCGTGGCCGAGGCTGGCTGACAGGCATCTGCCGACATTTTATAGGACTCCGAGTCCTGTCCGGCCGCTCACGCCCATCGGCGTGTGACGCGGCCGGACCCGGACCCATAATGCGCATGCGCAGATGGCTAGCGCAGCTGACTGTCTGTACGACGGCAGGCGGGGAGGCAGATGATGGACATCTCCACACCCCCCGCCCAGCCAATCAGCACCCGGAAATTCGGAATGGAGAGCCATTCCGGCCGGGTTATTATGGTTATGGGCGCATCTGACCAGTCACACTCACCAGCGCTGCGTAACGTAACCATATAGCAGCCATGATGGAAAGGGGAAACAAGACACAAGACAGTACTTAACTTAATAACTAGTTACTTAACATATATTTTTCTGCTTGCACCTGTTTTGTTTAACAAGGGATGATCAACTGCAAATAGAGGCAAATTAATTGAATATGAATATATATCATGAACATATCTTTCTATTTTGGAGGAAAGTTCTCTTTCTCTCCTGGTCCTGGACTGGTCCTATGATCCCTTAACATTACAAGTTTGATACACTTTAATATAGGTGTTTTAATTATTAAATCATTAAATGCAACACATTTCCAATATTATGCTTTAGTTACTGTACCGTCCATTTCAGTCCAACATACATAGGACCATCAAGCTATAATGATGACAGTATAAATAAAATAAATGATGTTATGCTATGCTTTACTTTACATTACCAGGCTGAACGGCTCTGACCTTCTTTTTGGTCAGTGGCTTTTTTGATATATTGCTCTCTTATATTATTTTTCTAACTTATCTATATTCCTTTGATAGATCTTTGCTTTGAATGCAAGCTCTCTGTTTGTTTAGGAAGGACGTAGGAGGAAAAAGTCTCTGTTAACATGATAAGACCCCTTGGCCCTTACGAAGCGGAAGCGGAGAAGATACCGCGAAACATGTTGGGCAATGCCAATGCCAATAGGCAGCAACAGGGCAAGAAATCTACACATAGGCACTCCACTGTGTGTCCCTTTGTGGTAGTCATGATGAAAGTATTCCATTCCTTCATTTATCTGTGTTGTTTTTAGACGCCTTGTTGTTTGTGTCTTTATATATGAACTTTTTTAATGTGACCAAAAAAACTTGTATGATTTTTTTAACATAATGTAAGATTAAATCTTACTGGATGGGTCAAAAACACGATTCAACGCTGCGTCATAGCCTTTATGAAATTTATGACAGCTAGTTAACGCGTTAACGTTAAGCATGTCGCTAACTCGCTAATCGCTACGCTAAAGGGCTTACAGTTACAGCTGATAGCTCAAGCTGGTGTGATTTTGATATTTGTAAAAAATTGTAACTTACCTTGATATGTTTCTTCAAATTCGACGGTGAATTTTTGAAGGCCAGTATTTCACAACCTTTCGGGCGGCAGAGTAAGCACCTCATTCTATATGACTTGTCTTTCACACCGACATATGAGAACATCGACTCTAAGTAGGGCCAGGGGTGGTCTCCTTCATGAGCTTCCTCACTCTCACAGCCAGGCAGATCACTTGAAGTTGAAGGGCCAGGGGTGGAAGGTGGTGTTTTTGGTTCGTCCATCTTTTCAGCTGAGGCAGAATGAGCATGCGCAGTCTAATCACGGAATCCGCGGATTGATTTGATTCGCTTGATGATGGATGATGATGTGCCAGGCCAGCTTCACAATCACAAACCTTAACCTACAACGCTTAAAAAGTGAAAAATGCATCAAAAACTACTAACAAAGTGGCTGTGCTAAAAATGCTAATAAAGTACCTGCAAATGCAATTATATAATAATAATATATATTCTTCTTGTATTCAAAATCAGATTAATCGTCCACAGTATCAAAAATAAAGTGACATGTCTGTGCTAAATGCAGTGCAAATTATTCCCACAATGTAAATTTAATTCATATAAAATATATTATATGACAATACCACAATAAAATAAGTTGTGATTGTGAATAAGTTAGGTGCAAGATTAAGTGTGTAAACTAAACTTTATAAGGAAAAGTCCATAACTGAATTCCAGTGTGCAATCTAAGAAGTGCTGTCACTTGCTGTCAGATGCTTCCACCTTTCTTCTGTGATCTGCTCAAGTAAAGTGGTGGACTGGATAGCCTCTCTCAGTCTCACCTTAGGAGCAGCACTGGCACTGCACTGGTTCAAAAACCTGTCTATATATATTATTTTCATTATAAGAACTTGTCAGAACATGCTTCCACCACCTGTCCTGAGTCCTGACTCCTTCACACTAGTGCTCATTTGCTTTGCTCAAGTCAAGTGCCTGTGCCACTGCCAGTGGCCACTGCAGTGCGGGCACAGCCGCACAGGCAGAGGCAGGCCGCAGGAAGCACAGGCACCAGTCCACCTCACCCACACACACAACAACACTTATGGTCCAGGTGAGTCCATGGACCATGGATGATCGGATAAATAATCATCATAGCCATCACCGTCATCTTGGTTCAAAAAAGCCACCCAGCCGCCCATGACCCGGGCCGGCCCAGGCCGTGCCCGTGTGTGTGTGTATATTAATATAATATATATATTTTATATTGATATTTGATTCTCAAATGGCACATTGCCATGGTGGCAGATGGCAAGGATTAGGCCCTCTCAGTCTCTCCACGGTCCACCTCACTCACCTCACCTCATAGAAGAAGAAGATGAGAGAGATGCCAAAGAAAATGCTCCGAGTCCTGCTCCCGCGTCACAACTCCTCTCAGACTCAGTAAGGGCCCTAAGGGGTGGAGTCTGAGTGACACATCACGTTTAGAGGCGGAGAGACCTCAAGCGGGAAGTGGCAGCACGGCTCCTCCAGTGCGGTCTCTTAACTTGATGATCATGATGACGACAGTGATTCCGCGGGCCGCGGCGCGAGCGAAGCTGTGGGATTGATTGAATTGAGTTGTGCTGCCTGCTACACGCTACTACCTACTACTACTACTAAATTGTGAGTCAGTATGTATATTTATTTCATTTTTATAAAAGCGGACCGGTATTGTTGAGCTGAGCACTACACTAGATCTCCTGGCTGTCACTTTGTCACATGTTGGGAAATCACAGTGGCTCGGCTCCAGAAATGGCGGGTGTCCCCGTCATCCTGCCAGGGCCGCCAAGAAGTTCATCACCTAAAGCAATCTTATCTTTAATCTTACACACTTCAACTTGTTGCACGCACCTGACCTGACCCTAAGTCACCTAACTTATTATTTCATAACTTATTTTATTGTGATTTTATTTTCATATTTTATTTTTATATGAATTGAATTTACTGTTACTACATTGTGGGAATAATTATTTTCAATGCATTTAGGCTTTAGCACTGTTGTTTTTTTTGATACTGTGTGGACTCGAAGTGTGGGCAGGGCACACTGGGGGCAACGATGATATTATATCGATTGCACAGGCACTTTATTCGCACAGCCAAGTTGTGTTTGTTAGTAGTTTGTTTCTTGATGCACTTTAAGCGCTGCCGCTGTAGCACCTTTGTTTGTTTCATATTTTCTTTTTATTGGAAAGATTTGGTATAGCAGCTTTTATTATACACTGCCTTTATTTTCGTATGCGCTGATTTACAAATGAATGACATTATACACATTTTTTGGAGCTTTATGCAACCTGCCATCTACTGTTCTGGCAGTGGTAATTTTTTTTAAAAGTAACGAGTAACGATGCAGCACAAAAAAAAAATATCGGAGTAGAAGTATCGAAATCATCGGAAAAATGTAGTGAAGTAAAAGTAGAAGTAGGAGAAAAAAATTCTACTTTAGGAAAGTACAGATACCGCATTTCGGTACTTAAGTACAGTACTTAAGTAGTTCTACTTCGTTACTATACATCTCTGCTTCCAGGGCATTCCAAGAGCCCTAAATGTTATGGTAGTTTAATATGCAAATACCAACTGAGAAAGTAAAGTCTAGGCATGGTCTACCTTCTCCATAATTCTACACACTTCCTCGCACACAACACACACACACGCACGTACATTCAAAGAGGACCTGTACAGTGGAATGTATGCCTAGAAAAGGTAGGCAAGAGGCAAAGGACTAGTCTCCAGTGTTGCCTGCGGTTCGTCTGCAGAAGAACTTTACTCCAATATTGACTTACCATGCCATGTTCTGCCCTGTGTCTGTGCAGAGGCAGCCATTTTTGTAGAGGCAGAATTTTGCTTCCTCATGTCAAAGCTGGTTCCCTTATAACTAGTGATCTGATCTGTTCTTTAGCAAGGAGAACAGTGAGTAAAGTGAGTGTACAGAACACCTCCAGGTTGCCATATTGTATTTCACAGAAAATTACAGCGGCTGCAGATTGAAAAGGAAAGGTAATTTTAATAACATTTAATTACAACATGACCTTTTGTCACAGTGGTATACTCTAACTATTTAAAAAAAAAATGTATTTGCTATTTTTTTTCCCACGAAAGTGGAGTTACCCTTTAACCACTTAAGGACCTGAAGGTTTTACCCCCTTAATGACCAGAGATTTTTTGCAATTTGGCACTGTGTGACTTTAAGTGGTAATTGCACAGTCACGCAATGCTGTACTCAAACAAAATTTATGCACTTTTTTTTTCCACAAATAGAGCTTTCTTTTAGTGGTGTTTGATTCTCTATGCGGTTTTTATTTTTTGGGATATAAAATACAAATTTTGAGAAAAAATGGCATTTCTACTTTTTCTTATAAAAGAAATATCCAATAAACTCAATTTTTCTCATACATTTAGGCCAAAATGTATTTAGCTACATGTCTTTGATAAAAAAAAAAAAAAATCAATAATTAATAAACATATGTATATATTGGTTTGCACAGAAGTTATAGCGTCTACAAACTATGGTGTATATACTGGAATTTACGCAGCTTTTACTTTCTGGCTGCCTATCTCATTTCTTAAAGTGCTAAAATGTCTGGGCAGTACAACCCCCCCCTCCCCCCAAGTTACCCCATTTTGGAAAGTAGACATCCCAAGGAATTTCTTGAGAAGCATGTTGATCCCATTAAATATTACATTTTTTTGTCACAAGTGTTTAAAAAATGACAACAAAAAAACAAAGTTTGACATTGAAATTATATATTGCTCACCCATGCCATGGGTATATATTTGGAATTAGACCACAAAATACATTCTGCTGGGATACTCCATGTGTGAGACTTTTTGGCAGTCTAGCTGTGTACAGGACCCCAAAAACCAATCACCGCCTTCAGGGTTTCTAAGGGCGTAAATTGTTGATTTCACTCCTCACTACCTATCACAGTTATGAAGGCCATGACATGCCAAGATAGCGCAACCCCCCCCCCCCCCCAAATTACTTCTTTTCACAAAGTAAACACCCTAAACTATTTGCTGAGAGGCATTTTGAGTATTTTGCAGATCTCGCTTTTTGTCACAAAGTTTTAAAAATTGATAACAGAAAAGAAAAATACATGTTCACTTCCTTTATTCATTTTCCAAAACAAATGAGAGCTGCAAATTACTCACCATGCCTCTTAGCAAATACCTTGACGTGTCTAGTTTCTGAAAAGTGGTCATTTGGGGGATGTTTTGTACTATCTTGACATTTCATGGCCTCCAAAACTGTGATAGATAGTGAGGAGTGAAATCAACAATTTACACCCTTAGAAACCCTGAAGGCAGTGATTTGTTTTCGGGGTCCTGTACAGGGCTAGACTATCAAAGAGTCTCACGCATGTGGTATCCCCCTACTCAGGAGAAGCAGAAGAATGTATTTTGGGGTGTAATTTTTGTTATTTTCCCCGAAACTTGTGGCAAAATATAAAATATTCCATGAACTCAACATGCCTCTCAGCAGATAGTTGGAGCGTCTACTTTCCAAAATGGGGTAATTTGAGGTGGGGAGGGGGGGGGGGGAAGGGGGTTGTGCTACCTTGACATGTCAGGGCCTCCAAAACTGTGATAGGTAATGAGGAAGTAAAATGAGCAATTTACTCCTTTAGAAAGCCTGAAGGTGGTGATTGGTTTTTGGGGGTCCTGTACACAGTTAGGCTCCCAAGAAATCTCACACATGTGGTATCCCCATACTTAGGAGAAGCAGCAGAATTATTTTAGGGTGTCATTTCATATATACCCATGGCTTGTGTGAGCAATTTATCTTTTAATGACAACTTTGTGTAAACCAAAAAAAAATAATTGTCATTTTCCTGAAACCTGTGGCAAACTATAAAATATTCCATGGACTCAACATGCCTCTCAGCAAATAGCTTGGGTGTCTACTTTGCAAAAAGGGGTCATTTGGGGGTGTTCGAACTGTCCTGGCATTTTATGACCAATATTAGAAGCTTATGCCACACAGCCCTCGTCTAACCACTTGAAGAGCAAGCCTCTTCTGACACTTTTTGTTTACATGAAAAACATTTTTTTTTTACTAGAAAATTACTTTAAACCCCCAAAACAATATATATATATATATATATATATATATATATATATATATATATATATATATATATATATATATATACATATTTTTTTTTTTTAAAGCAGAGGTCCTACAGAATAAAATGGTGAGTGTTGCAATTTTTTTTGTCACTTTGGATTTGCGCAGAGATTTTCCAAATGCTATTTTTTGGGGAAAAAAAAAAACTTTTTATAAATTTGATGCACAAATACACTATATATTGCCCAATTGTTTGGTAAAATATAAAAGATGATCTGGTTGTCAAAAAAATGTAACTGCTAGCGCTAGCAGAGATCAGGTCTGACTCTAACGCTGAGGTTTTGTGTGCTGTGTATCGGAAGTGACAGTGATCTGCTGAAACTGCACTTCTTGGGGGCTGGGCGGAGGGGCTAAACGCAGGTGCTGGCAGGTGTCGGGGCTGATCCTGCTAATACTGCATTATGGGAACACAATATTATACTATTGGGGACACTAGTATAGTTCTGATCTGATCAAAGATATTGATCCATTCAGACACTATAGTAGTAATGAAGGTGTGTAGTGTGTGTGTGTGTCACTTACAATGAAAGGGTTACATTTTATTACTAAATATGTGGCTGGCAATCTGACACTATTCTGGATTGACGCTAAGGTTAACTCTGACTGACGTCACCTGTGACACTAATACAGTGATCAGAAAAAAGATCTGTACACTAGAATAGTGACACTGTGACAGGGCAGGGAAGGGGTTAACTGGGGGTGATCAGGGGGTTAAATATTTATAAGGGGATATATGGGACCCTAAACTTATCTGTGACTGCCGCTAAACCACCACTAACTGCCGCTCACTAACTGGCCTCACAAGTGACACTAATACAGTGATCAGTAAATTATCTGTATACTGTATATAGTGACACGGTGATAGGGAGTGAAAGGGTTAACTGGGGGGGTGATCAGGGGTGATAAATGTGCCTATGTGTACTGGTGTCAGTGTAGTGTTTGTGTACTCACGGTAGATGTTCTCTCTTCTCACGCTGGAACTGAAAGTGGGTCCAGGAGAGGAGATTGCATCATTTCCTGTGCCTGTCTTTATATTACACAAGCACAGGAGGTTCTGCCATTGGTCAGAACCGATCACCAGGTCCAGGCCATAAATGATTGACCTGGACCTGATGACTGATTGGTTCTGAACTAAATCAGATTATTGCAGGGATGGCATGCGTGCGCGCAACTAATGTACAGGTACGCCGATTCGTACAGCCGAGCCTCCTTGCCTTAGTAAAACTGCGGCGGGTGGTCGGCAACTGTTTAAGGATGGAAAGGGTTTGATATTTTTTCCTAAAAAACTATAATCTGATCTTTTTTTGCCATTAAACAATCTAAAAGCTGTCATAGTCACATTGTCTGTCTTTTAAGGCTCTGTACTGAACATGAAGTATGACTCCATCTTACAGCAACGCAAATCCCAAGCTTTTTAAAAGACTATTTAACAAGCTGAATCTATGTGGAATTCTGGCTCTGCAGTCTTCTTGTGATTTGTACTGCGAGTCAACTGAAAAAGTCCTCTCTGGAATCTCAGAGCTCTGCAGGGACAGGGCACACCTTCCTATCGGGGAGCAATTTATAGATCATTAGCTCTGACTATCTTGCAGTATTTTCTTAAAAGGGTAACTCCACTTTCATGGGAAAAAAGTAGCAAATAAATTATCTGTGAAATTCAATGCAATATGGCTACCTGGAGGTGTTCTGTGCACAGAATGTATACTGACCACCCCAGAAACATAATTTCCTGCTTGTGTGATTGGCTCACTGTTGTTCCCAGAGGCCTGCACTAGGATACAAGTTAGATATCTGGCATCTCTTACAACAAAAATGTCCTTTTTAGTGAGATACTCCCAATAGGAACACGTCTAAAGGGACGCAGAACCTGCAATTTTCCTCATTAGAGCCCTGCAAGTGCAGCAGCTGCTTGATACTTGTGAAGCCACTCCCATTAGATTCACTTACCACATGGACACAGACAAACACACAGGGATTTCTTCAGAATAACAAAAGGTAGGAATCTGCAACAAAGTTTGTTAACATCATTGTAATGTACAGAGATCGCCAAGAGGGGAATGTTTTTTCTCTATAAAAGTGGAGTTACTCTTTAATTTTTCATGTTTCCAACGAAATACAGTATGCAGCAGCATTTTCCAGCCTCTTTTTAGTCGCGACACATTTTAAAATTATGCAAATTTCAAGGTACCCCAAATTGAAATGTAAATAACACAAATGTTGCTTATCAACGGGAAACCTGAACCTTGGACAATACACACAACCACCGTGATGAAATTAACTTCACATCAGAAGCCTCCCTTCATGTCACAGGTCCTCCTGACTTATCAGGGGTCCCCCATCACTTCAGAAGCCCATCTTCACATCAGAAGCCCCCCGTCACATCAGGGGTTGCTCAATCACATCAAAGGCCCTCCCCCCCATCATGTCAAAAGGTCTCCCATCACATCGGAGGTCTCCTATCATGTCAGAGCTTTCCTCATCACTTCAGAGCCTGACTGAATACAAAGCATTTTCTGATTGGATGAGGTGGAGAGCGTCACATTACTTCCCCGCCTCTCCAGCTCATCCAATCAGAGCTTTCTTTGTAGTAACCCAGGATCTGGCTCCAACCACCACTCTTCACCTATAGCCAAAATAATACATTTGGGGGGAATAACCCTTTATCAAAAGTTATCTTCTCTCATGTTACTGTAGTGCTACCCTCATAGAAGCTGCTGTAATTTAACTGGTGCTTTTGAAGAGTTCAGAGGCAGCCAGGCACACAGCAACATTTCACTCATTCTAGATCAATAATAAGTCTAGGGGATGTCTTTTAGGATTGATATTGCTGAAGAGCCTAAGATAGGATGTGGGGTGACATGGGATACTCCACATTCCCAGATTATTTGCAGGAGGACACTGTACCTTTACTATGTCTCCCTGAGCAGTCTCTTTATAGGAGCAAGTCCAGAAGTTAGAACTAGGTCTCTTTGAAAGAGCTATCCCAGCCAGGAATACTATTGGCTTTTCCACTCCAGGGGTACAGCACACAGTCACAAGAACCCTGAGCTCAGGTCAGTACTCACAATGTCACAGGATCACCGGTGGGAGCTCAATGAATACTAGCTGCAAAACAGGGCAGCTGCTGCCATCCCAACCCAGACAAGTGGATTACCTCCAACAGGAATTAGAAACCTGCTGCTCTAAATCTCAGACTATTTATATGCCTCTCTTGCCACCTTCTGGACACATCTCCCCAGGGATTGGATGGAGCACAATAAATATTCAGGCTAAGATTTGCTGTGCTCAACCCTAAGACTCCATTAACACCTAATCGTACTGCCGCGACACCTGCTGCACCACATTTTTTGAGCTTTTTTGTGGCGCATTTTTGGAGCGGCACAGTTCATTTGCATGGGCCTCCCTCCATTCCAAAGAAGCTAATTTGCCAAATTTTGGCAAAGAGCCAGAGGGGTTTGGGGGTGCAATTTATTCTGTGATTTTAGCCTGTTTTGTCGCAGGACATTTGTGGCAAAATGGCACTGCGTTTGGAGTGCCATTAACCACTTTACGTCTGCTCACAGTAATATTACTGCGGCAGAGTGGTTCGTTATCGTCTGACGACGTAGTATTAACGTCGTCAGACACTCCCCCTTCTGGGCGGCGCTTGCGCGCCGCCGGAGGCTCGCTCCCGCTGTTTTCATTCACAGCGGGAGTCGGGCCAGGGGAGGAGCAGCGGCGATCGCCGCTGCTCTGCCCCGATCGCCAGGGATCTAGTGTGGAGTTCCGCCCGCTGTGTGTAAACACAAGCGGACGGATCTCCATAGTGACAGGGAGTGACAGATCGGACTGTTCAGCATAGCTGGACATCCGATCTGTCCATGACTCACTCAGTCACCTCCCCCCCTACACGTCAGTAACCACCAGGCATACATTAACCCCTCCCTCTCCAATAAAATTAACCCCTTCCCTGCCAGTGTCATTTTTACAGTAACAGTGCATATGTATAGCACTGATTACTGCAGTAATGTCACTGGTACCCCCAAAAGTGTCAAAAATGTCAGTCAAGGGTCCGATCTGTCCGCCGCAATGTCGCAGTCCCACAAAAAAAATCACAGATCGCCGCCATTACGCGTTAAAAAAAAAACACCAAAAATGACAGAAATCTTTCCCTTTGTTAGTAAACGCAATAACTTTTGCGCAAACCAATCAAAATACGCTTATTGCGATTTTTTTTACCAAACATAGGTAGCAGAAAACAAATTGGCCAAAAATCTTTTAAAAAATTGGTTTTTACATCTTTTTTGGGGGGAATTTCATATAAAAAAATGTTAAAAATATTGTTATTATCAAAATAAACGCTCTTTTTTTGTTTATAGCGCAAAAAGTAAAAATCGCACAGGTGATCAAATACCACCAAAAGAAAGCTCTGTTTGTGGGAAAAAAAAGGACGTAAATTTCGTTTGGGTACGGCGTCACACGACCGCGCAATTGTCAGTTGAAGTCGCACAGCGCCGAATCGCAAAAAGTGGCCTGGACGGAAGACCGCAAAATCCTCCGGTGGTAAAGTGGTTAAGAGATAATGGCATCACAAATGTGCCCCGTGTTTTGCTGCGATTCGGAAGTCGCTGGCAGAATTGCGCAATTCCCCTCACGATTCCAGTACCTTCAGGTATGATTGAAGCCTAAATGTTCCAGGAGCCTATGGAAGACAGGGGAGAGTAATCAAACCTGCCAACCCCACCCAGACAAGTGGATTACCTCCAAAAGGGTAATTATGTACCAAAGCAGCCTGCTATGGGGGAAAGCTGCTTTGGTACATGATTACACCTGAGCCAAGCTGCACATGGGGGCACCTGAGCCTAGCTGCAGCTCTGTGTGTCCATTCAGACACAGAGCTGTCGTTTGACCCTGCCCCTCTCTCTCTCTCCTGATTGGCTAACTGACTTTGATTGACAGGAGCGGGAGCAGTGGCACCGCTGCTGTGTCTCAGCCAATCAGGAGGTGGGGTCCTGGATGGCTTAGGGACTTTTGGACATTGCTGGATAGAGATGGGCTGTACACAGAAGGCTGTTAATCCTAATGCATGGAATGTATTAAGATAAAAAAAAAAAAAAACCTGCCTTTACAATCACTTTAGCTGACTTCATCTGCAGATCGAAGTTCATCCCTTTTAACTGTAGATGAAGAAAAACAGTAAGATGGAAAAAGAAACATTGTTCGGCTGAGCAATGTTGTTGATAAACTTTGCTCGCTGCTTTTTTTTGCTCCAATTTTTGGGACTACAGTTTATACTTCAGCTGTCAACAGGGGAACCCCACTGACAGCTGAATGAGTCATCAGTTGTTAAGGATGCTTAGTATTGGCACTGATATCGGTATGGGTGCCCCCCTACACCAACGTAAAGCCAGCTTAATTTTCATCTTTTGCACACAAGAATTCCCTGTCCTTCATCTCCCAGGCATTTTCTGTTCTCAGATTCTTTGTATATCCTCTGTTTTTTTAAATCTCGTTCTCATCTGTTGATGAGATCTAAATGCGCGGAGATCCGCTGCCCCAGTTCGCTGTTAACAGAGCAATTGTTTTCCCTCTCAGCTTCTATTTTTACCCGTCTGATCGCCCAAACACTTAGAAGTGCGTCATCTTCCATTTGTGTGCTGTGGAATATCATTTGCATTGAGAACCATTAGCAAAACTTTGTGTTAAAGTGTCTGCAAACCTGGAAGAGGGGAGGCAAAGGGAAAAAATGGTTCTGTAATGCTGTCTGCATAGGGCTGTACTGGGAGGAAATAGGAACATGGATGGAGATTTTACCCTCATGCAATGTTTAAAGCACAACTCTAGGCAATTAGCTGAATATATTGATTAAATATACCGTTGGGAGCTGTTCTTTTTTCAACCCCAATAACTATGTAACCTCAATCAAGCTGCAAATGGTGAGTATTATAAATGTTTTTTTTTTTTTTTATAAGAAGAGTGGTTGTAAATCTCAGACATGAAATGTGAACAAACCATATCCCTCTATAGTGTGTACTTGTCTCAACCCAGAGCACTAAGTGTAATTTCTGTCTGCTGCTTCGTTCCTTTGCTATCAGCAGGATTCACTTATGACAGGTTTTCCTGACACCAAGAGAAAAAAAGGTGACGGGGAGGGAGCTCCAGCACACAGCCTGTGAATGACAGCTTCAGTTTCTGTGTGCTGTGTGAATGGAGGCATGTCCCTTCCTGCCAATCAGCTGCCAGGACTCTCCTTACTGACCTCTGCAGTGGCTAATTTCTGTTCCCCGCCCCCTGTTTCTGACAGCTCAGACAAGCTTGAGAAATTTCAGAACGGATTTAGAGAAGAGAACACTGCAGATAAACAGGTACAACTTATGTAGGAAGTTTTGTTTTATTTGTGTATCATCTGAGGCCAAGCAATTCACTGGGTATATGTAAGGTTTTACAACCACTTTAAACATTTACCTCTAATAACAAGCCAAACCAATGAAAGATGGGTTCTGATTGGCTGCTATCTTAGTGCTTTTCTCCTTATACTGTTTTAGTATAAAATTCCCCTACCCCACTGTATTCATTTCAAAATACTAACTACAACAAACAAGGCCATCCACAACATCGCCCCAGCTACATCACCAACCTTATCTGCAAATATTGCCCAAATTTTCCTCTCCGTTCCTCCCAAGACCTCCTACTTTCAAGCTCCCTAGTTACCTCTTACCATGCTTACCTCCAGGACTTCTCCAGAGCCTCTCCCATCCTCTGGAACTCCCTGCCCCAGTATGTCCGTTCAGTCCCTACCCTTTCCTCCATTAGGCAACCCCTGAAAACTCACTTATTCAGAGAAGCCTACCCCACCGCCAGAGGCTGACTGGCAATTTTCGGCCCAGGGGGCAAGTACAAACCAGAAGCCCAAGGTGCAGCAACTCAGTCCCCCTCCCACTCTCCCTCTTCCCTGTCTCCTCCTTCCCCCATTCCAGGCCGAAGCTTGACTCCAGGTACTTTCTACTCAGTGCCGAATCTGGGTTCCCGACCTGGCCAGCAGGAAGCAGTTTGGGGGGGGGGGGGCTGGGACAGCGTGGTCGGGGCTGCCTGGGGGAGGAGAGTCTCTAGTGGGGCATGGAACCAGTCTCTGCTCAGACACAGTTTACAACATCCATGCTGGGGGGGAGGCCTGTGCTCTGTCCTTGTCTTCATCCTACACTCAGTAGGTCAGCAGTGCAGACTTTTTACTGTTCTTCACCAGGTATCCTTTAGGCATGTCTGGGGCATCAGAGCAGCCCCGGGGGGAAATTGCCCCCCTGCCCCCTGGCCCAGTCCTCCCCTGCCCACCGCCACCTAAGAACTGTACCCGTGTCAGCTTGTTTAGATTATCCCCCACAGATTTTACCTT
Organism: Pelophylax lessonae; assembly: GCF_965119305.1. Lineage (NCBI taxonomy): Eukaryota > Metazoa > Chordata > Amphibia > Anura > Ranidae > Pelophylax > Pelophylax lessonae. The sequence continues at coordinate 43,795,306 of NC_138769.1, forward strand.
TTGTACTACCTCACCCCTCCCTTTAGATTGTAAGCTTCATGAGCAGGGCTCTCCTATTCCTTCTGTCTTGGTCTCGTCAGAAAAGCGTCCAAACCCAGTTACATTTTGCAAAAAACCTACGTCAAGTCTGCCAAAGCATTCCTACCAAAAATCTTTTGGCCATAATTTCAAAAAGTGTTTGATGCAAAACCAACACTGCAAAAGAACACCATACCCACAATGAAGCATGGTGGTGAAAGTATTATAATTTGGGGTTGTTTTCCTTCAGCTGGTTTTTCTTCAGCTGGGGCTTTAGTCAAGGTGGAGGGACTTATAAAGAGTTCCAAGTATCAGTTAATTTAGGCACAAAACAATCAGGATTCTGCTACAAAGCTAAATATGAACAGGAATTTCACCTTTCAGCATGACAACGGCCCAAAGCATACGTTTGGATTGGAACTACTGAAATATTCTTCAGCCAGTAGGTGGCTTTTCTCTGTTATTAAGTTCCTGTTTCCTGTCTACAGTTAAGCAGCAAAGCCCATGTGGACTGTGCACTGTCTGTTCTGCAGGGATATATACAGAATCTTTAACAGGTTATGTGCCCAGGCATAGCTGAGACACCCACCCAGAGAAAAGATGAAAACCCAGTCATTGCCCAATTATAGCCAGCTACAACATATAAGTGCAAGATACAGCAACAGAAAGAAGACTGCAACAGAATAAAATAAGAATAGCAACAAAGCTTTCATTTGCTAATCTGACAAACCAGAATTACCAGTCTTGGAAATTCAGTCTTAGTATGCTGATGCCTTAAGAGTTTCCTTCACTGGAACTAAGGGGCCAAGCCCAACCCCTGAAAAACAACCCCACACCATAATCCCCCCCTCCACCAAATGATTTGGACCAGTGCACAAAGCAAGGTCCATGAAGAAATGGATTAGCGAGTTTGGGGTGGAGGAACTTGACTGGCCTGCACAGAGTCCTAAACTCAACCCGATAGAACACCTTTGGGATAAATTAGAGCAGAGACTGCGATCCAAGCCTTCTTGTCCAACATCAGTGCCTGACCTCACAATTGCGCTTCTGGAAGAATGGTCAAAGATTCCCATAGACACACTCCTAAACCTTGTGGACAGCCTTCCCAGAAGAGTTGAAGCTGCTATAGCTGCAAATTGTGGGACAACTCAATATTGAACCCTACAGACTAAGACTGGGATGCCATTAAAGTTCATGTGTGTGTAAAGGCAGGCGTCCCAATACTTTTGGTCATATAGTGTATATGTAAGTGTGAAACTGTTAAATAAATGTGGAAAGGATTACAAAAGGTGCATAAAAAAGCTAATCTCGGCAGTACACTGCATTTGATTAGAAAGCTTTTGGGTTCACATATATGCGAATTGGATACTGTACGTTTTAAGCCACATCCAATTTGCATGACGTGAACGTGACTGGCTCTCAATGAAGCCAGTTCACACGTGTCCAGGGCAGCTGCGGTGCAGTTTCAAAAAGCGCCCTGTGTGTTTTTGGGTCCGGTTCAGGTGCAAATTCAGGCAAAAATTTGCACCTGAACCGGTGACCAGAAACGCACAGGGCGTTTCCCAAAACTGCACTGATAGGCAGCACTGATGGGCACTGATAGTCGGCACTGATGAGCAGGCACTGTTGAGGCACTTCACAAAGATCCACAGATAACCGGGGAATACCTCTAAGGCTACATTCACACCTGAGCGTAGCGTTTTCGCACGTTTTTACCTTGATTTTACAGCGATTTTTACCGCGATTTACAGGCGTTTTTACAGGCGTTTTTTGTGCAGGCGTTTTTAGATTGAATAGAGACCAATGGAAAACGCCTGTAATCTGCCCAAAAAGAAGCTCATGTACTTTTTTGAGCGTTGGGCGTTTTGCTCACAGCGTCAAAACGCTCAGATGTGAACAGGGGCCATTGAAATGAATAGGATTTGTCTTGTTGGGCGTTTTGAGAGCTGATCCTAGAGCAGAAAAACGCCCCCAAAACGCCCCAAAACGCCTACATGTGAACGGAGCCTTAAAGCGGAGTTCCGGGCACAAAAACGATATTTTTTTTTTGTGCCCGTCCGCTAGTTCAGCCTAACCTGAAAAGGAATTGGATAGTTAGTTTTTTTTTAAAAAAAAAACTCACCTTGTAATTGACGATCGTAAATACTCACCTCAGGGTACTTCCTCCCTCGGAGCCGCGGCTCACCCCGTCACTTCCTGCGCTGCGATGATTCCTGGGAGCTAAACGTCATCGCTCCCAGGAATCAATGCGACGTCACCGGCCCCGCTCGTCATTTCCGGGCGACGCCGCATTCCCCTGCTAAACAGCTTCTGGGCATGCTCAGAAGCTGTTTAGGAATGCGGCGTCGCACCGGAAGTGACGAGAGGGGCCGGTGCGGCGCATTCTGGGAGAAGAAGACGCGGAAGAAGACGCAGAAGAGGACCGCGCCGTCTTCAGCTGCCCACAAGAAAGATGGAAACGCTGTGGAAGAAATTTTATAAGTAAGTATTTCTTCTTGCAGGTAAGTGCGAACCGGGACAGATCAGAGGCTAGCCATTGTGGAATGTGCTAAACCTGACTGTCCCGGGGGTATGTTCATTAAAAAATGACATCTGTGCCCGGAACTCCGCTTTAAGGTTAAAGGCTATAACGGTTATAAATTAAAGGTGAGAAAACATAGCAAGGATCAGTCTACAGATGGATAAACAAATAAACATACCACATTAAAACACACAGTCTAGAAAACGCAGGGTACAGAATTTCAGTATTGGATGGTAGCAAGCAAAGTTGGACACATACCTGTGGAGAGACAGAGAAGAAGGATTAGATGACACATTGAGATGATTTGTGCAGATTCAGAAGTGCATCCTACTTGTAGAAATCACCCCCACTTCGAGAAGAGAGCCCCCCGAAAGCAAATGTGACTTCCCCCGGCAAATGTAATTTATATCTTTATGTTTGAAGCCTCAAATGTGGCAAAGGGTCGCAAAGTTCAAGGGGGGGGGGGGGGGCGAATACTTTTGCAAGGCACTGTATATATATATATATTAAATGTTGGCAGCTGTGCTAGCGTACTGGAGATGAGGTTCAGATTCATATACTGTACAATGCAGCTCTCCTTTGGAGGTGTCGTCAGGCACCGGATATTCTGATGCACCAATAAAAAAAAAAATTTGTGGATACTGTGCTATAAATACTAGATTTATTCTATGTCAGAGAGTTATAGAAAAGTTGAGTGTAACTTTAATGTTGGTTCCAGAGGAGTCATTCAGATTTAAGCTTTCGAAAGCAATTTTGACCGCCCAACGATGCCACCAATGGAGGGAAACAATGACACCTGGTGGACAAATTGTTTTTTACATTCCTTCCACAATCGAATTTTTTGAGTACTAGTAATAAAATAAAAATAATATATTTCTGAACTCAGTTATTTTTCTTCTTTCTTATATTTATTATTTATCAGAGAATGATTCACTTCAACCATGGATGATACTATTCTGCCAGAAGAGGGGCACTCTAGGATGGAAAGGTGGGCTCATATATAGAGTTGACCAGAAGCCACTAGAGAGGTTGGTCATAGACAAAGGGGGGATTTACTAAAACAGTAGCATGCAAAATCTAATTTTTAGAGCCAACAGTCTAACTAGCCACTGGATTGCTTTTACAATCAGCAGGAGGGGACGTCCCCCTCCCTCCTGCCTCCGTTCTGGAATCCCCCGTCCCACCGGGAATCCTGATTGACCAGCCGGTGCTTCCACTGACGGATCATAGAGCCTAGCAAAGACCTGATCGGCTTTATGATAGAGAAACCCAAAAGCGATGATGTCACATCACTTCTGGGTGACCCAAATGTAAACAGCGCCATTTTCAAACAACAAAAACATTTGATTTTACTGATCTTGTTGTGATCAAATGCTCTTAAAGCGTAACTTCACTTTTGTTGAGAAAAAAACATTCCCCTCTGGGTGATCTCTGTACATTGCAGGGATTTTAACAAACTTTGTTGCAGATTCCTACCTTTTGTTATTCTGAAGAAATCATTGTTTGTTTCTCTGTGCTGAGCGGGTCAAATGGGAGTGGTTTCATAATTATCAATCAGCTGTGGCAGCTGCAGAGTGCTAATGAGGGAAGCTGCTGGGTCTGCATCCCTTTAGACGTGTTCCTATTGGGAGTATCTCACCAAAAAATGACATTTTTGTTGCAGGGGATGCCAGAAATCTGACTTGTATCTTAGTGCAGATTTCTGGGAAAATTGGTGAGCCAATCACACAAGCGGGAAATTATGTTTCTGGGGTGTGGTCAGTATACATTCTGTGTACAGAACACCTCCATGGAGCCATATTGCATTACATTTCCAGAAAATTACAACAGCTGCAGATTGAAAAGGAAACGTCATTTTTAATAACATTCAATTACAATATGATTTGTGCTGTAATTGTATACGCTATATTGTTTTTTCTTTATTTGCTATTTTTTTTTCACACAAGTGGAGTTACCTTTAAGTGCCGAGGAGGGATTTGAGGTCTTGAAGAGCCCAGATCCATCCATAAAGAGTACCTGTCACTGCCTATTGCTGTCACAAGGGATGTTTACATTCCTTGTAACAGAAATAAAAGAGATAAAAACATAAAATGACTGTGTGAAAATAAAAATAAATAAATAATTTTAAAAAAGTGTAAAGTTCCCCTGTCCTCCCGTGCTTGTGCGCAAAAGCGAAACACAAGCGTCAGTCCCACACACAGGCAAACAGTAATCGTCACACACGTGAGGTTTTAACGTCAAATCATGGGCGTATTTTTTTCTAGCATTAGACCTCCTCTGTAAATCTAAAGTGATAACCTGTAAAGGCTTCTTAAGCGTCACCTATGGATATCAAAATGTACGTTGTTTGTCGCCGTGGCAATTTTAAAGCGTGTTATGTTTGGTATCTATCTATTCCACAATAACATTCTTTTATATTGTAAAATTATTTTACAAAATTGGGCTATGTATTGTGTTTTTTTTTTCCAGTTCATTCAAATAATAAAAAAGTGTATTTTGTCCCCAAAAATTGCATTTGAAATACCGTGTGACAAAAAATTGCAAAACCTGCCTATTTATTCTCTGCTTTAACCACTTGCTGACCGCCGCCCGACTATATACGGCGGCGGTCAGCCCCTCCCAAGCAAAGTGACGTACTGGTACGTCACTAGCCTGGGAGCCTATAGGGGGCGAGCGCGCGCTGCCGGAGACGCGCTCCCGCCCCCGCTCGTACCCAAAGAAGCCGGCGCGTGTGACTGGCGGACCCGATGTCCGCCGGTCACTCGCGATCGTTGGGTGGAGAGGTAGAAAGGCAGGCGGCTAATGTAAACAAAGCCGCCTGTCACTCTCCCTTGTGTAAAAGCACAGATCACTTGGTCCTGCTATGTAGGACCGTTGATCTGTGCTTTTACACACAAAACCACATCCAATCACAGTAAGAAACACGCCCCTAGGGACACACTTAACCCCTCCCTCTCCAATAAAGTTAACCCCTTCCCTCCCAGTGTCATTTTTACAGTAACAGTGCATATGTATAGCACTGATTACTGTAGTAATGTCACTGGTACCCCCAAAAGTGTCAAAAATGTCAGTCAAGGGTCCGATCTGTCCGCCGCAATGTCGCAGTACCGCAAAAAAAAAATCGCATACTCGTTGAAAAAATAACAACATAAATGACAAAAATCTTTCCCTTAGTTAGTAAACGCAATAACTTTTGTGCAAACCAATCAAAATACGCTTTTTGCGATTTTTTTTACCAAACATATGTAGCAGAAAACAAATTGGCCTAAAATGTTAAAACATTTTGATTTTTACATTTTTTTTGGGGGGGGGGGGGATTTCATAAAAAAAAAAGTGAAAAATATTGTTATTTTTGAAAAATTGTCGCTCTTTTTTGGTTTATAGCGCATGATCAAAAAATCGCACAGATGATCAAATACCACCAAAAGAAAGCTCTGTTTGTGGGAAAAAAAGGACATCAATTTAATTTGGGTACAGCGTCGCACGACCGCGCAATTGTCCGTTAAAATCACGCAGAGCCGAATCGCAAAATAGGACCTGGTCAGAAGGGGGTAAAATCTTCCGGGGCTTAAGTGGTTAAAAAAAAAACAAAGAAAAAAAAATAATAATGGTTGGAGGTTCTAAGATATTTTATAGCAAATAATGTTTATTGTTACATGTTAACAAAAAGTGCCAGAGACAGCCTGGTCTTCAAAGCTGAAGTTAGAAGCTGATTGGCTACAATGCATTCTGAGTACCCCAGTTTCTATCTATCTATCTATCTATCTATCTATCTATCTATCTATCTATCTATCTATCTATCTATCTATCTATCTATCTATCTATCTATCTATCTATCTATCTATCTATCTATCTATCTATCTATCTATCTATATATATACTGTATGTATATTTATATGTATATTTATATGTATATATATATATATATATATACACATATACAATATCTCACAAAACTAAGTACACCTCTCACATTTTTGTAAATATGTGACAACACTGAAGAAATGACACTTTGCTACAATGTAAAGTAGTGAGTGTACAGCTTGTATAACAGTGTAAATTTGCTGTCCCCTCAAAATACCACAACACACAGCCATTAATGTCTAAACCAATGGCAACAAAAGTAAGTACACCCAAGTGAAAATGTCCAAATTAGGCCCAATTAGCCATTTTCCCTCCCCGGTGTCATGTGACTCGTTAGTGGTGTGTAAATTTGGTGTTATCGCTCTCACTCTCTCATACTGGTCACTGGAAGTTCAACATGGCACTTCATGGCAAAGAACTCTCTGAGGATCTGAAAAAAATAATTGTTGCTGTACATAAAGATGGCCTAGACTATAAGAAGATTGCCAAGACCCTGAAACTGAGCTGCAGCACGGTGGCCAAGACCATACAGCTGATTAACAGGATAGGTTCCGCTCAGAACAGGCCTCGCCATGGTCGCCCAAAAGAGTTGAGTGCACGTGCTCAGCGTCATATCCAGAGGTTGTCTTTGGGAAATAGATGTATGAGTGCTGCCAGCACTGCTGCAGAGGTTGAAGGGGTGGGGGGTCAGCCTGTCAGTGCTCAGACCATACGCCGCACACTGCATCATATTGGTCTGCACGGCTGTCGTCCCAGAAGGAAGCCATTTTTAAAGAAAACAAACAACAGGAGCGCCACTCTACTGTAAGTGCAGTATTGGAAGGACTGTAGTTTTATTAAACAAATGAGCAACTTACAGGATATAGGAAGATATGTGCGTGTCAGACCCTCAAGGGGTCAGAGAGGCTACAACACAAGCAGCGCGTCTGAGGCTCAGCAAGATCCGCACGAATGTCGGCTTGGATGGTGAGGAGAGCAGGAGGCTTCTAAACCGCCACTACACAAAACCGCCTGTGTAAACCACCAGGTTCCTGGTTGGGCGTGACGTCAGCCCAGGGTGCATGGACTGGGTGTGGCTTCTTCTAAAGATGATGAACAAGAAAGCCCTTGTGGAAGACAAGCAGACTAAGGACATGGATTACTGGAACCATGTCCTGTGGTCTGATGAGACCAAGATAAACTTATTTGGTTCAGACGGTATCAAGCGTGTGCGGCGGCAACCAGGTGAGGAGAACAAAGACAAGTGTGTCTTGCCTACAGTCAAGCATGGTGGTGGGAGTGTCATAGTCTGGGGCTGCATGAGTGCTGCTGGCACTGGGGAGCTACAGTTCATTGAGGGAACCATGAATGCCAACATATAATGTGACATACTGACGCAGAGCATGATCCCCTTTCTTCGGAGACTGGGCTGCAGGGCAGTATTCCAACATAATGACCCCAAACACACCTCCAAATGACCACTGCCTTGCTAAAGAAGCTGAGGGTAAAGGTGATGGACTGACCAAGCATGTCTCCAGACCTAAACCCTATTGAGCATCTGTGGGGAATCCTCAAACAGAAGGTGGAGGAGCACAAGGTCTCTAACATCCTCCAGCTCTGTGATGTTGTCATGGAGGAGTGGAAGAGGACTCCAGCGGCAACCTGTGAAGCTCTGCTGAACTCCATTCCCAAGAGGGTTAAGGCAGTGCTGGAAAATAATGGTGGCCACACAAAATATTGACACTTTGGGCCCAATTTGGACATTTTCACTTAGGGGTGTACTCACTTTTGTTGCCAGCGGTTAAGACATTTATGGCTGTATGAGTTATTTTTAATGGACAGCAAATTTACACTGTTATACAAGCTGTACACTCACTACTTTTTTATGTAGCACCCCCCTCGTTAGGTGCTAGTGAGAGAGTATTGTTTTTGGCTTTTTCTGCCTATCAGAGGAGCAGCAGGCAAATCTTTAATGCTTTCTGCCTTCCCGGAAGCAGGATCTGTGAGTTAGGTCTGCTCTGTGTGCTCAATGTGTGTGTTAGGAACACTCTCTGTGCACACTGAAGTGCTGTCATGAATCTGTCACTAAAGAGTTAACTTAGTGCAGACTAATTGCACTAATTGGCAAAAGGCTGGCCTATTTAAACACCTCAGGAACACTGAGCCTTTGCTGTCTTGTCTGCAGCTTTACCTGTACTTCCTAAACCTGAACCTACTGTTTCCTGTTGACTTCCTGATCGACCTCCCGGCTTGTCCACTACTTTGTCTGCTTGCTGCCTGCCCTGACCTTGGCTCGTTCCTGTGACCACTCTCCTGCCTTATCGTTGTCAGCTTATCTGCTTCAGATTCTGGACTTGTTCACCTCCTGGTGGGGAAACCCTGAGGACCGCGACCTGGTGTTCAGCACGCAACAAAATCCATCCTCACCATCAGAGGCCCTGGTGAAGACCTGCTGTCACTTAGACTCCGCACCTCAGACTAACCCGTGTCTACCACCAGTGTGACCCGTCCATGTTCCTGTTGTACCAGATCCCACGAGGCTACCTCTGCACGTCAGGCTCAGCCACTAGCACCATTACAGTACAAGACAGCCATGACGGAGCCTGCAAGAGGGGCCTCTCCTCTGGACGAGATCTGCCAGCACTTGGCAGCATTGTCGCAAGCAGTCAAGTCGCTCCAGGGCGGCTATGTGCACTTGGAGGAACGGTTGCGCTCTGTGACTAACCCAGGGAACCCTCCTGTTTCTTTGGTACCCCTAACTTCCACGACACCAACAGATTCGGCCTCAGGACCCACAGTGGTGATTCTACCACCTGAACCCAGGGTTCCTACACCAGAGCGATTTTCAGGAGATCGGGGCAAATTTAGGGCGTTCCATAACGCATGCAAACTTTATTTCTCACTGCAGCCCCGGACTTTCTCCTTGGAAGCCACCATGGTTGGATTTGTCATCTCCCTACTCTTGGATGAACCCCAGTCCTGGGCACACCGACTTCTTGAAGAGCGCAGCCCACACCTAGACTCCTTGTCTTCTTTTTTTCGTGCCATGGCTCAATTATACGATGATCCACAGCGCACTTCCACAGCGGAAGCTGCTCTTCATGCACTCCAGCAAGGCCGCAGAGCAGTAGAGGAGTATGTCACGGATTTTAGACGGTGAAGCACTGATACCCAGTGGAACGACGCAGCGCTACGTCACCAGTTCCGCTCAGGCCTATCTGAGGGTCTGAAGGACGAGCTAGCCCGAGTTGGCGTTCCAGACACCCTAGAGGCATTGATTTCACTGGCTATCCAGATAGATCGCCGGCTTCGTGAGCGCCCTGTGGAAAGGTCTGCCCAGCACCCCCGCCCGTTCTGGATGATGCCGTGGTTCGCAACTCCGGCTCATGTCACCTCCACCAGGCCCATTCCGGCCAACCCGGCTCCTGTTAGCTTCACACCAGATGCCCCAGAACCCATGCAGCTTGGAGTTATGCGGTCTACCCTAACCGCTGAAGAACGACACCGCCGGCAAAAGAATAACCTCTGCCTATACTGTGGTGAAGCCGGCCATTACGTACTGTGACAGGAAGTCAGGTAAATCTGTGAATGTAGTCACAGACATTTCAATCTGGATTGGAAAGTTCACCAATTACTATAGGGTGTCGGCTGCAGAGCTAGCCAGCAGGACGTTGAACAGATTTCAGCTGTTCAGAATGAGGAAATGAAGGCCTCTATAATTTGTTTAAAGGAAGTCTAAGGATTTTTGCCTCCTGTCGCCGTGTGGGCTGGGAGAGGAGGACAGACAGACGTGTGCCCCCTGAAAGCTGTGTGAGCGTGGGGAAGACCTCCGGAAGCGATGTGAAGCTGAGGAGGGTAACAAGTGTGAAGACTACTCGAAGTGAGGTCTTGGATCGTTTCTAGGTGAAAAGAAACCAATGGACATTTACTGTATGAAGGGGAAATTAAGTAAGACTGAAGACTACTCAAGGTGAGGTCTTGAACTATTTCTATGTGGAAGAAATAGATGAACTGTGTTCAATGTGAAGAGGAAAAGGGACATGTTCAATGTGAAGAGGAAAAGGGACATGTTCAATGTGAAGAGATAAAACATGGACTATTGAGAGTCTGCTGTGTGATCAGCCAAGTCTGCCCAACAGTAGGTTGGGGACAGACTTCATTAGATAGGTTCCAGTGTGTGAAGGTAGCCGCCCACAGAGGCAAGGATTTATTTTGGTGTTATATTTTATTTTGCTGTTTTTTGACGCTTGCAGTCTGGGGAAGAAGATTGCATTAATAAACCAAACTGTTGTTTGCAACCACTTCTTGGATATCTTCTTGTGAAAACGCACCCCCCAAGGGGTCATCCACGCCTACCACTAAGTCAACCCTTACATATGGTGGAGGTATGCAGTGGGCGGAAGCAGAGATCCCTGCAAAGAAGTGCATATGTTTGATGAACGTTGTCTGGTGCATGAGATTGCACAATCTATGTGTGCAGGAGAGGAGATCCTGAAAGAAAAAAAAAAAAATTTTGATGGACTTTGTTTTGTCTGGTGCATGAGACTGCACATACTGTGTGTACAGCAAAGGAGATCCTGCAAGAGAGAGAAAAACTACTAAGTTTTAAAGAGACAGTGGTCTCAAAATTTTTTGCTGGACTGTGAAAAATTTATTGTGGAGTTATTGAAGATGGGGCGATCAAAACGCCTGAAAGATGCAAAGATAGCTGAAATGAGAGACCGGATTCTATGGATGGAGGGGATGCTACCGTCTGAACAAGCCCCATCCATGCCTGAACAGAATCTGCTAAAGAGAAAGGTTGTTGTCCCTAGCAACACTGGGGCAAATGAAACTGCTATGGAGACGCAGTGTTCTCAGATGAAAAGTAAACCCAAAATGGGGGAGATGCTGAAACAGCGGAGCTTTGCAGCTCAACAAGAGGCTCACCAAGAGAGCATGGCAGGCTGGAAGCAGAGACGCCATTAGCAAATGGAGGTCATCGGTTTGGAGGAAACCGAGTATATGTGCAGGGCTGAGCTGGATGCCTTGCAACGGAAAATGGAAGAAAAGGAACGAGCTCTGGAGTTGCTTAGGATGGAGCATAGAAACTTGCAGGCTCAGGTGTTCCAGTGGGAAGAATCCACTGCTCTTCTTTTTTCCGAGTTGCAAAAACGCAGAGAGACTATAATGGAGAAAGATATCCTCCTCATGGAGAAGGAAACTGAAGTTAAGACTTTGCAGGAGCAAAATATGGGTGAAATGTTGGAGTTGCATAATCAGCTGAAAAAAAGTCTTCAGCCTTTGGAAGCTAAAAAAAATGACCTGCAGGGGGCGCAGGAACAGAATGTCGCTCTGAAAACGACATTGTCTCTCAGCGACAAGGAGAAAAGTGAGAGAGAGGCTAAATTACTGAGTACTGTGTATGAGCTCACCACTTTGAGCAATGTGGTAGATGAATTGCGTACGGACTGTGAAAGTTGGAAAGATGAAGCCCAACGTGTCCAGCAGCAGTTAAAGCCTGTGTGGCAGAATTACAGTCTCATTCCCAGAAGCTAGCCAATGAGGTGAAAGCTCTTATGCAGGGAAAAGGAGATGCTGAACACAAGAGAAAAAAAGTAGAGGCACAGCTGCAGGAATCGCAAGTCAAGGTGTCAGAAGGTGACCGATTGTGTGCTAAGCTGTCAGAGAAGGAAAACCGACTGCAGGTTGAGTTGGACAATGTCACAAATCAGCTTTCTCAAGCAGACAGCAAATCTAGAGAAATTGCGGAAGATTTTTCTATCTTGGAATCGCAGCTGCAAGACACGCAGGAACTCTTACAGGAAGAGAGGTGTCAAAGGCTGAGTTTTAGCACAAAGCTCAAACAAATGGAAGATGAGAAAAATGGCTTCCTGGAACAATTAAAAGAGGAGGAGGAAGAAAAGAAAAACCTATCAGAGCAAGTCACAACATTGCAAGCTCAGATAGCAGATATGAAAAAACGCATGGAAGAAAGCGTTGGTTCATTTGAAAATGTGAAAAAAGAAGTTTGATCAGATGCTTGGTGAGGAGAAGACTGTGTCTGCAAAATATGCAGAAGAACGCGACCGTGCAGAAACAGAGGCGCGTGATAAAGAGAGCAAAGCCCTGTTCTTGGCTCGCTCCTTGGAGGAAGCTCTAGAGTGTAAGGCTGAACTAGAAAGTGTTAACAAACAGCTGTGTACAGAGATGGAAGATTTGGTCAGCTCCAAGGATGATGTTGGGAAAAGCGTTCAGGAGCTAGAGGAGTCTAAGCGAGCCTTAGAACAGCAAGTAGAAGAGATGAAGATTCCGTTGCAGGAACTGGAAGAGGAATTACAGGCAACAGAGGATCTGTCCCAAAGAGGGGATAGTGTGCCTGATGCAGTTTTAAAGGGATCAGTGTTTTGGGGTCTGTCCTGAGTGAGCCTCAGAAATGTGATGACATGTGGCTTGAATCACCCCTTTGGAATAAACCGTTCCTTCAAAAACTTCAAGCATTGGAAAATGTATCATTAGAGCTTCAGCAAACAAAGGAGCTTTGTAAGAAATGTGATGATTTCTCAGTTCAGGCTGAAAACCTAGTGGAGAAAACTAAAGCGGAGAAAACTAAAGCAAGTGTTATAAAGCTGGGAGAAAAAAGCAAACGCCACCTAGTGGAGAAAACTAAGGCTGTTGGTGAAAACGTGAAGCAAATGAATAAGTGCATTTCAGGGAGTATTTCCAATATGGAACTGGTGAAAGACAGGTGGCAGAAGTTTGAGCGTGATCTTGAGATACATTCCATGTGGAGTTCAGATAAAGAAAAGGAACTAGGTGACCTTGAGCGGTCAAATAGTTCAGCAGAAAGTGCATTGAAGAAACCTGTAATAGACTGTGTTGTTGCCTTTGACCCATGTGTTGGTGGAAGGAAAGTTGATGATGTCTCTGGAAAAAGGAACAGGGGTCACTTTGAAGAAATGTGTGACCGCCTGTTGTTACTCCATACAGCTGTGCACAATCATTGACTCAAAGAGTCAATGATTGTGCACAGCTGTATGGAGAGGCAACTCAAGTCACAGAGGGACGTCAAGAGTCCCTACTTGGAACAAAGCTTAGTGAAGCAGAGGTTCTCAAAGTTTTGTGGAAAACATTTATGGATTGCAGAGAGAGGTGGCTCAAGAATTTTGAAGACATTAAGACTAGCCCAATTGAGTTGCCTATGGATCACGGTCCTCCATGGCGGATAGGACAAACTTGTATGCAAGAGAAACTTGAGAAGAAGCGAAATGAGGCTAAAAATGCAGTTGAGGAATGTGTATATGAGATGAGAGACAAACTGTGTGACATTTATGAGAAATCTGTCAATGAAGATGACAGAAACAGTTTCATCCGGAAGCTTGAGGATACTAGGAGGCTTATCAGTGAGAGTCAAGAGCAGTGCCTGACACATGCGTGCCTGGAAATATGTGTCCCAACCCTAGGGTTGAAACAAGAGGGGGGGGGGTATGTGACAGGAAGTCAGGTAAATCTGTGAATGTAGTCACAGACGGGAGATACATTTCCATCTGGATTGGAAAGTTCACCAATTACTATAGGGTGTCGGCTGCAGAGCTAGCCAACAGGACGTTGAACAGATTTCAGCTGTTCAGAATGAGGAAATGAAGGCCTCTATAATTTGTCCAAAGGAAGTCTAAGGATTGCTGCCTCCTGTTGCCGTGTGGGCTGGGAGAGGAGGACAGACAGACGTGTGCCCCAATGGACATTTACTGTGAAGGGGAAATTAAGTAAGACTGAAGACTACTCAAGGTGAGGTCTTGAACTATTTCTATGTGGAAGAAATAGATGAACTGTGTTCAATGTGAAGAGGAAAAGGGACATGTTCAATGTGAAGAGGAAAAGGGACATGTTCAATGTGAAGAGATAAAACATGGACTATTGAGAGTCTGCTGTGTAATCAGCCAAGTCTGCCCAACAGTAGGTTGGGGACAGACTTCATTAGATAGGTTCCAGCGTGTGAAGGTAGCCGCCCACAGAGGCAAGGATTTATTTTGGTGTTTTATTTTATTTTGCTGTTTTTTGACGCTTGCAGTCTGGTGAAGAAAATTGCATTAATAAACCAAACTGTTGTTTGCAACCACTTCTTGGATATCTTCTTGTGAAAACGCACCCCCCAAGGGGTCATCCACGCCTACCACGGAGCTAATCCCTTACAGTACGTTCTTGCCCAGTAAAGTTACGCAAGTTCCTCTCCATCTCTCCTTCAAGTTATCCAGCATCCGCTGCCAGTGCTACTCACTTAGAGCTCCCTGTTTCGTTTCAACTACCGGGAGGTACAATACCAGTCACCGCAATTATTGATTCTGGAGCGTGCAGCTGTTTTATTGATCTCACGTTCGCCATCCAACAACACATCCCTCTTCAAACCAAGACTCAAGGACTTTCCATTTTTCTTGCAGATGGGTCTCATATTAAGTCTGGACCTGTGACTCAGGAGACCCCTCCACTTCCTATGGTCACTTCTTCAGGTCACAAAGAGCTACTCAGCCTTGATGCTATTGCTTCCCCTTTATTTCCGGTTATCCTGGGATTGCCATGGCTGCAGGCCCACAACCCGCAAATCGATTGGATGACAGGAACGATCAAATTTCAGTCTGATTACTGCATAAACTCCTGTTTACCGGTCTCTCTCAACCCTGCCAGTACCCTGCTCTGTTTGGACTCTGACACAGATCTGCTTTCTGCTGTGCCTAAGCCTTATCATGGCTACCTGGACGTTTTTAGTAAACGGGGGGCCGAGACCCTTCCTCCTCATCGCACATACGACTGCCCGATCCAGTTACTTCCTGGGGCCGAGATTCCATTTGGTCGTATCTTCCCTTTGTCAGAACGGGAATTGGAGGCTCTGAAAGAATACGTGGATGAAAATCTAAAGAAGGGGTTCATTCGTCCATCGACATCCCCAGCAGGGGCAGGAATCTTCTTCGTGGAAAAAAAGGACCACTCTCTCCGCCCCTGTGTGGACTACCGGGAACTAAATAAGATCACGGTCAAGAACCCTTACCCTCTTCCCCTGGTACCAGAACTTTTCCAAAAACTGAGGTCAGCCTCCATTTTCACTAAGTTAGACTTACGTGGATCCTATAATTTGGTCCGTATTCGTGAGGGGGATGAGTGGAAAACAGCGTTTCGCACCAGGTTTGGGCATTTTGAATATCTGGTGATGCCCTTCGGCCTGTGCAACGCCCCAGCAACCTTTCAACATTTTGTAAATTATATTTTCAGAGACTGGTTAGATATCTTTGTTATTGTCTACCTGGACGATATCTTGATTTTCTCTGCATCCCTGGATCAACATCGGGGACATGTCAAAAATGTCCTCGGCAGACTCCGCCAACACGGATTATATGCCAAGCCTGAGAAGTGCAAATTTGAATGCCAGAGTATTCATTTCCTAGGTCTCATAATTTCCACTGAAGGAATTAAGATGGATCCCCAAAAGGTCTCAGCCATCTTGGACTGGCCACCCCCGTCAGACAAGAAGGGGGTCCAGCGCTTCGTAGGTTTTGCCAACTTTTACAGGAGATTTATTAAGGGATTCTCTGACATCATTTCCCCCATTACACAGCTCACGAAGCAGAATACCCGGTTCAATTGGTCTCCTGAAGCCCAGACTGCCTTTCTAACCTTGAAAAGGCTCTTTACAACTGCTCCCATCCTGAGTCACCTGAATCCTGCCCTTCCTTACCTTCTCGAAGTAGATGCATCAGAAGTAGCCGTTGGGGCAGTTATTTCGCAAAGGCAGGGTACTAAAGATCTCATACATCCTATAGCCTTCTTCTCTCGTAAACTTTCCCCAGCAGAAAGGAACTATGACGTTGGCGATCGAGAACTTCTGGCCATTAAGGCTGCCCTTGAGGAGTGGAGGTACTTGTTGGAAGGGGCAACGCATCCTATCCTCATCTTCACAGATCACAAGAATCTTGAGTATTTAAGAGCTGCTAAATGGCTGAGGCCACGTCAGGCACGTTGGGCATTGTTTTTCTCAAGATTTTCCTTCCATATTACCTACCGGTCGGGATCTAAAAATGTCAAGCCAGATGCGCTCTCCCGCATGTTTGATGATCCAAAGGAAGTGCCAGTACCCGACACCATCCTGTCCGCAGGTAATTTCTTGTTATTACAGACCAACCTGATGGCCCAAATAAAGCAAGCTTCTGCAAAGAATCTCTGTCTCCCTGAGGTGTCCCTGGTACCCAGAGATGGGTTATTATGGCTTGAAGACAAGATCTTTGTCCCTGAAGAGGTCCGAGTGACGGTTTTAGGGTTATGCCATGACCACCCTCTGGCGGGCCATTTTGGTACTCATAAGACCCTGGATCTATTACAACGAACATTTTGGTGGCCAGATCTGGAACAGAGTTGCAGGGAGTACGTGAAGTCTTGTACCGTCTGTACCCGGAGCAAGTCTGTAAGAAACAAGGCGTGGGGCCTGCTCAGGCCACTACCAGTCCCTGACAGGCCTTGGAAGATGGTCGCCATGGACTTCATAGTGGAACTTCCCCCCTCAGAGGGCTGTTCTGCCATTTTTGTGGTCGTTGATCGCCTATCTAAGATGGCCCATTTCTTGCCACTCAGGAATACACCCACGGCCAAGGAGACCGCAGAAGTTTTTATTAAAGAGTTCGTTAGGCTTCATATGGGGTTCCTGCAAATATTGTTTCAGATAGAGGGGTCCAGTTTACCTCCCGCTTCTGGAAAGCTTTGTGCGACGCGTTGAAGATTGAGCTGTCCTCGTCTTCTGCCTACCATCCTCAGACTAATGGACAAACCGAAAGGACAAACCAGACGTTGGAACAGTATATCCGTTGTTTCACCACATTTGTCCAGGATGACTGGGTGGCCCTACTACCATTGGCAGAGTTTGCATACAACATTGCTAAATATTCTGCTACAGGGCAAGCTCCGTTCTTCGCAAACTACGGTTTCCATCCGTCCTTCTTACCGGACGTTCCCGCTGAACCCACAGTTCCAGCAGTACAGGATATCATTAGTTTCCTCAACCGCAATTGTAAACTGCTGCAGGATGCTATAATAAGGGCACAAGCAGCCTCTAAAAAGATTTTTGACAGGAAGAGGAGAGGGGAACTAATCCTTCAACCAGGTGACCAAGTATGGCTATCTACATGCATCCTCCGCCTAGCCTGTCCCTCAAAGAAATTGGCTCCCAAGTTTATTGGACCCTTCCCGGTCAAGAGGAAACTCAACGAGGTCTCATATGAATTACACTTACCTGATTCGCTTAAAATTCATCCGGTGTTTCATGTCTCCTTGTTAAAACCTACAGTCCCTAACTCCTTTCCGGGCAGAAGCTCGGAACCACCCGAACCTGTGATTGTCGATGGGGAGGAACAATATGAGGTGGAGGCTATTTTGGATTGCAGGAGGAGGAGAGGTCAATTACAGTTTCTCATAAAGTGGAAAGGTTACAGCCTGGAAGAAAATTCCTGGGAACCGGAAAGGAATATCCATGCTAAAGAACTGATCTACGCTTTCTTTCACAGTCACCCACAAAAGAAAGACCTATTGGGCACCCGGAGGTTGCCCTTAAAGGGGGGGGGGCAATGTTAGGAACACTCTCTGTGCACACTGAAGTGCTGTCATGAATCTCCAAATAAAGAGTTAACTTAGTGCAGACTAATTGCACTAATTGGCAAAAGGCTGGCCTATTTAAACACCTCAGGAACACTGAGCCTTTGCTGTCTTGTCTGCAGCTTTACCTGTACTTCCTAATCCTGCTGTTTCCTGTTGACTTCCTGATCGACCTCCCGGCTTGTCCACTACTTCGTCTGCTTGCTGCCTGCCCTGACCTTGGCTCGTTCCTGTGACCACTCTCCTGCCTTATCCTTGTCAGCTTATCTGCTTCAGATTCTGGACTTGTTCCCCTCCTGGTGGGGCAACCCTGAGGACCGCGACCTGGTGTTCAGCACGCAGCAAAATCCATCCTCACCATCAGAGGCCCTGGTGAAGACCTGCTGTCACTTAGACTCCGCACCTCAGACTAGCCCGTGTCTACCACCAGTGTGACCCATCCGTATTCCTGTTGTACCAGATCCCACGAGGCTACCTCTGCACATCAGGCTCAGCCACCAGCACCATTACAGTGTGATTCATTGGGTCTAGATAGTGTTTTACACTGGTCCAATAGGGAGGCATGTTGGACATTGGGAGGAAACCTGACCAATGGGTACACAGGCTTTGATACAGTCCCACTGATTGGCAGAGATCGGTTGGATTATGGGATACCGTATAAAGGCAAGGAGCACATGTGCTGTGAGGTCTTTGGCTGGTGAGCAGAGTCCCAGAGGGAGGGTGGCGGCTGCCTGGGGACCAGAGGAAAGGAACTGAGCCCAGAGGTCCAGGAGAACTGAATGGAGAGGTAGAGACACTGGAGACCCTCGAAAAACAGTATAGTGAGTACAGGAGATTGTGTCTAGGGGCCTGACCTAAGGGGGGGCCATGTCGGTGTAGGATAGTCAAAGGACGGGTGTCAGTCTGTGGAGTGAAAGGGTATACCAGGAGCGTGTCCTGAAGATAATCTATCCTATCAAGTTATCTGCACAGAGGCCCAATCTAAAATCCACCTAGTGGCAGAGTGAATCAGCAGCCTGGCTGCATCGCAAGTAAGAAGACCTCAACCATTGTGAATAGTTTGATTTGGAGTATCCCACTCTTCCCTTCTCCCATCCCTAATTAAATAAAAACAACAAAAAAACCAACTACATCCCCTAGACTGTTCATTGACTGAGCCAAGGAGTAAAGTGTTAAATTGTGCATACTGCAGTTGCTAATGGTAACCCAGGGGGACCCGAAGGTGAAGGATTCAGCAGTCCTCAAGGGGGCAGTGCTACATTTACATCGTAGTAAAGTGTAATTTCTTCAGTGTTGTCACATGAAAAGATATAATAAAATATTTACAATAATGTGAGGGATGTACTCACTTTTGTAAGGTACTTTATATGTATGTATGTATATATAAGAGAGTAAGAGAAGACTAGGATTCTGGACTTAAGGAGATACCTTCATGCCACATCTTTCTAAACTATGAAATGTTTGCAACCTACAATTAAGTGCTGCCACCTTCAGGGAATGGCTGAAGTGTGTATATATATTTGCTGGTATTGATTTGGTAAACATTCAAAGAAGAACTTTATGTATGAATATTTTACATAATTACATTTGCCCAATTTGGATCAATGTAACTAGATATATCATACCAGTGGGATCTCTTTAGAACAGCCATTCCCAACCAGGGTTTTGTGGAATCCTAGGGTTTCTCCACAGGTTGCTTGGGGTTCTTTAACCTTCCTGGCGGTATGATTCTTTGGATTTTAGGTGCTGAAAGCGGTACCATTATTTTGCATGTAATTCTTGTGAATGAGCAGCCCAAACCCGCTGTATACATATATATATATATATATATATATATATATATATATAATAAATGTATACATATATTATGTATATATATATTTGTCACCTTATGAGCTAAAGTGGGCCTTAAATGTGATCCCAGGCATCACCAGAGGACAGTACATAGTGTTCAATAGACACTCACCGGCCACTTTCTTAGGTACACCTGTTCAATTGCTTGGTAACACAAATTGCCAATCAACCAATCACATGGCAGCAACTCAATGCCTTTAGGCATCTAGACGTGGTGAAGATGATTTGCTGAAGTTAAAACCAAGCATCAGAATGGGGAAGAATGGGGATTTCATTCATTTTGAACGTGGCATGGTTGTTGGTGCCAGATGGGCTGGTCTGAGTACTTTAAAAACTGCTGATCTACTGGGATTTACACACACAACCATCTCTCTGGTTTACAGAGAATGGTCCGAAAAAGAAAAATATCCAGTGAGTGGCAGTTGTGTTGAGGAAAATGCCTTGTCGATGTCAGAGATCAGAGGAGAATGGGTAGACTTGTTCGAGATGATACTGTAGAAAACAGTAACTCAAATAACCAAGGTGTGCAGAATACCTTCTCTGAACGCACAAAACAGTGAATCTTGAAGCAGATGGACTACAGCAGCAAGAGACCACACCGGGTGCCACTCCTGTCAGCTAAGAACAATAATCTGAGGTTACAATTCGCACAGGATCACCAAATTTGGACAATAGAAGATTGGAAAAACATTGCCTGGTCTGATGAGTCTCGATTTCAACTGCGACATTCAGATGGTAGAGTCAGAATTTGGTGTAAACAACATGAAAGCATGGATCTATCCTGCCGATTATCAATGGTTCAGGCTGGTGGTGGTGGTGTAATAGTGTGGGGGGATATTTTCTTGGCACACTTTGGGCCCCTTAGTACCAAACGAGCAAAGTTTAACCACTTTACCCCCAGCCCTATTTCGGACACTTTTTGTTCACAAGTTAAAACCAGTATTTTTTCCTAGAAAACTACTTAGAACCCCCAAACATTATATATATTTTTTTAGCAAAGACTCTGGAGAATAAAATGTCGGTCATTGCAAAATTTTTTGTCACGCGGTATTTGCGCAGCGGTCTTTAAAACGCCATTTTTTTGGAAAAAATTTGAAAAATCACATTTCACTAATTTAAAAAAATACTAAACAGTAAAGTTAGCCCATTTTTTTTGTATATTGTGAAAGAACATGTCACGCCGAGTAAATAGATACCAAACATGTTACGGTTTAAAATTGCGCCCCCCCGTGGGATGGCGACAAACTACGGTCAATAGAGATCTCAATCTGCGACGCTTTAAATTTATTTAACGGTTACCAGTTTTGAGTTAGAGTGTAGCTCTTTTTTTTAAATTATTGCCCACGCTCTGGCGATCGCGGCGATACCTCACATGTGTGGTTTGAACAGCGATTTCATTTGCGGCTCGACTTGCGTATACGTTTTTTTTTGTGCGCGAGCTAACGGTGACGGGGGTGGCTAAATTTTTTTTTTTTTTTTTTCCTATTTATTTTTTCTTTTTTTTTAACTTTATTACAGGTTTTTAAAAAAAAAAAAAAATCTGATCACTTTTATTGCTGTCACAAGCAATGTAAACATCCCTTGTGACAGCAATATGTGTGACAGGTACACTTTATGGAGGGATCGAGGGTCTAAAAGACCCTAGACCCCTCCACTACACTTCCCTGTATGCAAAACGCCAAAAACGGCATTTTTGCATACAGCCGTTTTTTAAATCTGCCGCCTTTTGCGGCACGGTAACCCGGATGTGACGTCATGGACGCCGCCTCCGGGTTACGTCATCGGAGACCCGATCGATGCCGTTTCCGGCATTCATCGGGACTCCATCCAGCCGGCGGGCCGAACTTTTGGGAAGTTCAGATGTTCTGGCCGAACCGAACTTTTGAAAAGTTAGATCATCCCTAATTACAGGCAGTCCATCCAGTTATACACGGATCTCGGCCGTTTTCAGAGAAAAAACTTCTCCTCTGATCACCCTGTGAGAAGTGAAGTTCTCCACCTTCTAAACTGGGTGCCAGAGGAGATATTTTTTCTCTGAGAACTGCCGAGAAGTGAACTGAGAGAAAACTTCTCAGTTTAATAAACGTACACCTATATGTGAAGATAGATAGATAGATAGATAGATAGATAGATAGATAGATAGATAGATAGATAGATAGATAGATAGATAGATAGATAGATAGATAGATAGATAGATAGATAGATAGATAGATAGATAGCCCCTAAGTGAAAATGTCCAAATTGGGCCCATTTAGCCATTTTCCCTCCCCGGTGTCATGTGACTCATTAGTGTTACAAGGCCTCAGGTGTGAATGGGGAGCAGGTGTGTTAAATTTGGTGTTATCACTCTCACCCTCTCATACTGGTCACTGGAAGTTCAACATGGCATCTCATAGCAAAGAACTCTCTAAGGATCTGAAAAAAAAACAATTGTTGCGCTACATAAAAATGGCCTAGTCCAGGGGCGTAACTACAGGGGTTGCAATTGCAACCGGGCCCCATGCTCCAGGGGGCCCGTGCAGCTCCCCTGTACACCTGGATAGGAGGGGCGGCGGGGGCAGCATGTAGAGAAATCACTGTCCTCCTTTTTCCTCCTGTAGCTGCAGGAGGAAAATGGAGGAGATTGGTTCCTCTCTATGCTGCCCCCGCCACTCCTATCCAGTTCACTTGTGTTCTGCTGTCTCTGTGCTCCCCTTGTCCCCCCCACTGTGCTCCCTCCCCTCTCCTGCCGGCTGCTGCAGGGGATGTGTCACAATAGAGAACCAGGAAGGGGTCGGTAAATATGTAATTTACCAGCTCCTCCCTTTTCTGAATGGACAGAGTCATAGTCAGTCACATTGTAAAAAAATAAAATAAAATGATAAAAAATAATACAATTAAAATACCAAAAAAAAACCTACTGACACCAGTGGGGGAACTTCCAGGATCGCAAAGGTCACACTTGCAACCGGGCCCTGGCATTCCACCACCGTGGGGAGGCCCCAAGATGGCAGGAAGGGGGCCTACTGCAGAACTTGTGAAAGGGTCCTGCAACAAGAGTAAAGGGCCCCAGGATCAGTGGGAAGAGCCCCAGGCTTGAAGGGAAGGGCCCTGGTCAGGGGTCCGAGGGGGGGGGCCTTAATGGTTTCTTGCACCGGGGCCCTGAAGATTCTAGTTACGCCTCTGGCCTAGTCTATAAGAAGATTGCCAAGACCCTGAAACTGAGCTGCAGCACGGTGGCCAAGACCATACAGCGGTTTACCAAGACAGGTTCCACTCAGAACAGACATCGCCATGGTTGACCAAAGAGGTTTAGTGCATGTGCTCAGCGTCATATCCAGAGGTTGTCTTTGGGAAATAGACGTATGAGTGCTGCCAGCATTACTGCAGAGGTTGAAGGGTTGGGGGTCAGCCTGTCGGTGCTCAGACCATACGCCGCACACTGCATCAAATTGGTCTGCATGGCTGTCATCCCAGAAGGAAGCCTCGACTAAAGATGATGCACAAGAAAGCCCACAAACAGTTTGCTGAAGACAAGCAGACTAAGGGCATGGATTACTGGAACATGTCCTGTGATCTGATGAGATCAAGATAAACTTATTTGGTTCAGTTGGTGTCAAGCATGTGTGGCGACAACCAGATGAAGAGTACAAAAACAAGTGTGTCTTGCCTACAGTCAAGCATGGTGGTGGGAGTGTCATGGTCTGGGGCTGCCTGAGTGCTGCCAGCACTGGGGAGCTACAGTTCATTGAGGGAACCATGAATGCCAACATGTACTGTGATATACTGAAGCAGAACATGACCCCCTCCCTTCAGAGACTGGGCTGCAGGGCAGTATTCCAACATGATAACGACCCCAAACACACCTCCAAGACGACCACTGCCTTGCTAAAGAAGCTGAGGGTAAAGGTGATGGACTGGCCAATCATGTCTCCAGACCTAAACCCTATTGAGCACCTGTGGGGGATCCTCAAACAGAAAGTGAAGGAGTATATATAATAAAATATTTACAAAAATTTGACGGGTATACTCACTTTTGTGAGATACTGTAGATAGATAGATAGATAGATAGATAGATAGATAGATAGATAGATAGATAGATAGATAGATAGATAGATAGATAGATAGATAGATAGATAGATAGATAGATAGATAGATAGATAGATAGATAGATAGATAGATAGATAGATACATTTATTACTCTGAAAATAATTAGTTATTAAACAAATATAAGTCATCCATTAATAAAATAATGTTTTTATTGCCTTTAGCTTAAATAGCATCTTAATAAATATAAAACTGTCATTTAATATTTATATTCATTAATCCATATACATATAAAGTATTTTCTTATTACACAGTATAAACAAAATAAACACGTACTCAATATAATTTATTTATCATATATTATCATGTAAACAAGCAACAATAGTATTTGTTCATGTTTAAGGCTAATAGGCCTGGGGATTACATTTGGCTATACCCAGCGCCAAAGTTATTTGTAAAAGCTATAGGCCCATGTATAGGGGCTCTAAATGCTGAACGCTGAGGGGTACTCTGGAATGATAGATCCCATGTCTGGTCATGACACAGCTTTTACAACAGCCATGTTTTAATAGGTGGCCCTTATTCTGTTTATAATATAATTATATATGCATTGTACCCCTCAGCTGTAAAGATTAGTCCCCCCCCCCCAAATATTGGCACTTTATAAATAAAATTAAAATGCTCTGCACATTAAAGATTACCACATTAAAGTAAATAAAATAATAAAGCGCTCATTTGTTCAGTGCAAATATATTAGAACCCTTTATCACTTTTTGCATATTTTCTGATTTGCTGCAATCCCGTGACTATCTTTCAAGTATATTGCTAAATAAAATAGTTTTTTTGCAAACATATAAGGGGCCTGTTTATAAAAAAAATCTATACGATCATCAGCCCCACCTAGTGGCCATAGTGTACTTTTTTATTTTTTATTTAAGCAGTTCAGAAAAATACCCCATTATGGCCAATAGATGGAGCTGGCAATCAGAGCAGATACACATATTAGACATGTTTCGGGATTGTTCATGACCTAGCACTAGCAGTGAGGTTGTTTTTCTTTTTAAGGGGTTGCAATATGTTCTGTTACCTGCTGAGCGTTGGGTTTGCACAACCCCTTTAACGGAAACGCTTCACAAGCAATAGCAAAGAATTCTTTGAATTGCTGTCTTGCTGTGTATATATGTATACGGACTGTGCTGTATATAACACACAAAATGGCACAATGGCAGTGCGCTACGATTAGAGGTAACCAGAGTGATCAACACGCTGTTACTCTTATTTAACAAACCAATCAACAATTAAAAAAGGGTAGCAGCCCATAGTAACCAGAATTCATATTTCAGTGATGTGAAATCCAACTAGTTACTAGGGGAATTGCACTCAGCAACTACTGGATTAGCCTGTACATCACAACTGGCCATCTTTGCTCCATACAGACATACAGTATGTATATATTACACTTCGAATGGTGTGAATAATGAACAGCACATCCCACAGACAGCAGAAGCGATGTAGTACATTTTCATGCTTAGTCCATATACCAGAAGACAACGGAAGTACATTATGTCATAGGCTATAAGTGCCTATAATTGGACCATGTGATGTCCTTTGGGGAGAATGAGCCCACTCTGTTCTTGGTGTAGATCCACACGGCGGCCAGAATAACCAATATTAGCAGCAATGCCCCCAGAAGAACAGCAACGACGATGGTGGCAGTCCGCCAGGTGTTGTCACTGGAGGTGGATGTGGTAAATGTGCCGTTTGTGATTATTGCTGCAAAAAAATGGAAAATATGAATTAAAGGAAACATTTAAAATCACACTTCTATCAATTGTGGAAGCTATACATTTTAGGGCATTGACAGGTTTCTGTTCACATCAGAGCTGCTTCTCCATCCATACAAGTCAATTGGAATGCAGAAGCAGCTCAAGGCCTCCTTAGAAAGAGGTCAGATGCAGATCAAATGCACTTGTCAATGAACCTTGAATAATCTCAAAAGAGTCTCCATGGATTTCAAATGAAAGTAAAAGGCACCTAAAAGCACAGTGCATTTGCCCTTTGTCAAAAACTCAAAGATTATCAACACAGGCCTATACTTAGTCAGGCTTGTTTGAAGTTGTACCTTGTATTATTAGGGTTTAGGGCACAATATCCATAATTATTGTGTAGGATTCCTCCCAAAAATCAAAAGAATGTTGCCAAACTAATTGGGTTTAGTCTATGTCAGCCATTTTCCACCAGGGTTGAATGGAACCCTTGGGTTCCTCTAGGGTTTGTCTAGGGGTTCCTTGAGCTGTGGCTAACTGACCTCTCATCTGATGGTACCTACATAGTTCCAGGGACAACGATACCTGGCAGAGTCAGCAGAATGGGTGCAAGGATGCCACCTGTAAGGGTGGCATTCTTCCCACCTTCCACCACCAATGTAAGGGGCATTTTTCCAAATAACCCCACTGGATTAATCTTGAATGATCTTAAAATATTCTCAATGGATGTCAAATGCAAGTTGAAGGCACCTAAAGGTAGTTCCAGGTGCAACATAGTTCCAGGTGCAACGATACTTGGCAGAGCCATCAGAATGACTGCAAGGATGTAAGGGAGGCATTCTTCCCGCTTAGCACCACCAATGTAAAGGGCATTTTTCCAATAAACCCCACTGGATTAATCTTACCAGGGGTTCCCTGGGACCTGAACATTATTTTAAGGGTTCCTCTAGGGTAAAAAGGTTGAGAAAGGCTGGTCAACATTATCCCTAGTGTGCAAAAGTTTGTGGAATTATTGTAGGGATATTAGCTTGAGGTGCAAACCAAAAGTAATATTTTCGTCATACATAAAATTTGGTTGACTTAGTAAACTTCAAGGATTTTATACATCATATGGTCAAAAGCTTTTTGGACACCTGACCCTTACACCTACATGAGCTTGTTGGGCATTATATTCCAAAACCATGTACATTAATATGGCGTTCTCCTCTCTTATGCGACTATAATAGTACCACTCTTCTGGGAAGGCTTTCCGCAGGATTTTGAAGTGAGTCTGTGGGACCTGGATGACCTGCCTCACAATTAGAATTCTAATTCATCCCAAAGGTGTTCAAGTTAAGGCTCTGTGTAGGCCACTTGAGGTCATCCACACCTATCTAAACAAACCATGTCTTTATTGCGCTGACCTTGTACACAGAGGCATAGTCATGTTGGAACAAAAAAGGTCCTTCCCCAAATTATTCTCACAATCGTCTGAAATGTTTTTGTATGCTGTGGTATTAACAGAACCCTTCATTTGGAAACATCTGACTTCAATAATTTGGAGCGGAGTTCCCATAGTTTATTGTGTATTTTTTGTGGACTGCTGGTGAGTTCTCTGCACACCTAAGATTTCCATTCGTTCTGGTACAGCAAGTGTCTTACTGTACATTATGTTTCAATTATCATATTATAAAAAGTATTAAAAGTTCAACTGGAAGCATAGGAGTCCCTTGTCATAGCCATAGTAGAGGTAAAGACAACCAAACTTAGACACTAACAGAGGTAAGAACCAGCATCCACCAAACACTTAAGTATCTGGTTCCTCTAGGGCGGGGCCTAATGAAAAAGTGTTGGTTCATTATAAATAGGTAAAGTAAATGAATACTTACGCGGCATCTCATTAACTGAGAAGGAGTTGGAAATTGTCTTCATGCCACTATCCAGAGCCTTCTGGAAAGCATCGAGACTAATGGAGTTAGAAGAGTTTATCAGTGATGTGAAGTAGGCGACCACGCTTCCCTTCCTGAAGCCAACCACAATGATTTGGAAGTTGGTGACATTCAGAGTGTTTTTCATGGAATTGGTGAGCTGAAAATAAGAAAAAATGAGGCAATTAATTAAAAGGTCAAGTAAATGAGAGGCCAACTCCAACATAGAAATTTTATTTTTGGGCAAGGTATGGAAGGGTTAGAACCTCTATCAGGTTTATATTGTTATCTGTGTTCCTTTTGGGGAGATTTCTCTTTACTTTTTCTTCATTTGGCAGTCAAACAGAAAAAGTAGGTAAGGGAAATGGCTGGGAGGAAGTAGATGCATGGGCAAAGCATGCATGACATAAATAAAATAAACTTTTGTAAAACTTTGTAAATTAACTTTCACATAAATAACATTAACCTGTTTCTGCTGGCCATATGCATATATGTGGCGGAATGCCGATGGGCTGCCCCCCACCACTGTCGCGGAGCTGATACCAACAGTTCCAGCGTTGTATCAGATTACCACTACCCGTCAGATCGTGCAACGGAAGTTACATTCCGTCCAAAAAATACTTACTGCGCATGCGCTATGCCTTCCACAGCGCTATGCGTTCTACATCGCTATGCGTTCCAAACACTTCATGATCTAACGAGTATCGGTAATCTGATAGAACACCCATGTGGACATCTTACTACACCCAGCTGCGTCTCGAATTTCAAAGAAATTTTTGTAAAAATGTGAGCGTATATAAATAAATATAGTATATTGATATCTGTGATGCTGTTTGGATATTTAATTTTGAAAGCCTAAAGGTTTAGCGCTGAGCAGTGCGGGGTGTACCAACATTGCCTCTGCCACCTTCCTACTGCTGGCGCCCAGCTTCTTACAAAATGAAACATCAAATCAGCATCACAAATGTCAATAAACTATATTTATTTACATTGAACAAAATCATAAACGCAACACTTTTGTTTTTGCCCCATTTTCCATGATCTGAACTCAAAGATCTAAGACTTTTTCTATGTACACAAAAGGCCTATTTCTCTCAAATATTGTTCACAAATCTGTCTAAATCTGTGTTAGTGATCACTTCTCCTTTGCCGAGATAATCCATCCACCTCACAGGTGTGGCATATCAAGATGCTGATTAGACAGCATGATTATTGCACAGGTGTGCCTTAGGCTGGCCACAATAAAAGGCCACTCTAAAATGTGCAGTTTCATCACACAGCACAATGCCACAGATGTCCCAAGTTTTGAGGGAGCGTGCAATTGGCATGCTGACTGCAGGAATGTCCACCAGAGCTGTTGCCCGTGAATTGAATGTTCATTTCTCTACCATAAGCCGTCTCCAAAGGCGATTCAGATAATTTGGCAGTACATCCAACCGGCCTCACAGCCGCAGACCACGTGTAACCACTCCAGCCCAGGACCTCCACATCCAGCATCTTCACCTCCAAGATCATCTGAGACCGGCCACCCGGACAGCTGCTGCAACAATCGGCTTGCATAACCAAAGAATTTCTGCATGATATGCCACACCTGTGAGGTGGATGGATTATCTCGGCAAAGGAGAAGTGCTCACTAACACAGATTTAGCCAGATTTGTGAACAATATTTGAGAGAAATCGGCCTTTTGTGTACATAGAAAGTCTTAGATCTTTTAGTTCAGCTCATGAAAAATGGGGGCAAAAACAAAAGTGTTGCGTTTATAATTTTGTTCAGTGTATATATGCTCATTTATTGCTAAAATTGCTCTGAAATTCAAGACGTAGCTGGGTGTAGTAAGATGTCCATATAGGTGTTTTATCAGATTACCGCTACTCGTCAGGTCATGAAGTGTTTGGAATGTATAACGCAGTGGAACGTATGTTGGAATGCATAGCGCATGCGCAGTAAGTATTTTTGGTCGGAACATCACTTCCGTTACACGATCTGACGGGTAACGGTAATCTGATAGAACACCAGTTACTGTTTATAATCAGAAGCTGTAAGATTGGCTGCTAATCATATGGCCACTGTCAAAGCCAATAACATGGTCAGGAGCCCCCTACCAGCCCCTGGCAGAAAGATCCCCTTAAAGGGCCACTGGGAGCCAATGGTAAGAATTATAGAAGAACTTCTAACAATCCAGATAAGATTTTGACCCATAATAACCTAAATGCCTTCTTGAGTTTAGTAGAGGAATTCCTAAATGATCCCCATCCAGTGGGGGTGACTTTTTCTTAGAGTACAGATGAGTCTTCCTTGAAAACCATAGAATTTACAGTTCCTGAAACTGTGTAGAAACTCTAATGTTGAGGGAGTACTTACATTGACAGTGAAAAGTTGACGGAGGTTATTGTAAGCTTGGCTGGAGGCATTATATAGATCTGTTTTGAATTCCTGATCCATCATCTGTACACTGGATGGAAAAGCTTGGTTACCTATGGAGAGAAAGGACAATATTTTTCTTTAATAACAATTAGTTCAGATATGTGTTTTCGCAGAACAGCCAATCAGAATATATCTCAATTTACAAAAATGTGATGTGTGCTTGGATTTAATAAAGCGAGTTCAAACTTATTTGCACTATCGGAGCTCTCTCTTATCTCCCCATATACGTGTGATCATCTGGAAGTGATTCACTCTGGAGGTGGCCATGGATGGATTGATCTTCTATTGTATAGCCCATTTATGTGCTATGAGAAACTATGAGAAAGTGAGGCAGACTCATCTGGTGAGTGTATATTTGATGGTTTAAGTGGTGAGCTTTGGCTGTACTTCTCCTTCAATAGGAGGGCGGAAGACTGCACACTAAAGTAAGAACTTGGCAATATTTGAGTAGTAACAGATTTAAAGCACTTACTTGCACAAATCAAGTTTGTGGACTCCAAACAGGGAGAGCTTGAAGAACAAAGATTTGCTTTGTTAAAGCAAGCCACGGGATCTGTAAAATATATAAAGATTAGTTTCGGAAAAAAAATAAAGATTAGAGGGTTAGTTTTCAAGAAAAATATTGGCAGTAAGGTTGTCAACTGATTGGCTGTTATTTTTCCATCCTGAATTCTATAGTTGGTTGTATAGCAGGTCTATCCAGTATGTTTGATCATATCTGTACAGTAACTAACAGCATTTACTACACAAGATTTAAGACTGACAGATGTTCTTTACTGTATCATATTGGTTCAAATTAACTGTGCTCAATTGTTTCCAGTGAACACTAAAAATGGTGTTATGGCATGTATAGTACACACGATTCTATGCGTACAGCATTTACATATAAATTAATTCTAGTAGCTAGATATATTTACATACATATGCATGTCCATGCAGCCATTCACACACATATAAGAGTGCACATGCGCAAATTACTACAAAATATGCCCCCTATAGACACTGGCATTTATATTTATGGATCTGAACGCAGCACTACAATATGCTGATAAATGCTGCAGTGTGACTGGACTCAGTGGTTATCATAGAACTGCTTTGAGAACCATAAAAAAATAAAATGCTGTATTTGGTGTTTTTAATGTCTGCATACATAAGCTTTTATTGTGCTAATCGACCTTTGCCAGCTTTGTTAAAAAAAAAAAAAAAATCTGCTGTTTACAGACCTCTATCGCTAAAGTTGAATTTTATACCTATTGAAATCTAGTGAGTGTGCAGAACTGGTCAGCTGATATAATAAAGAATTACCAACATGAATAAAGCGGTGCTCCAGCCCCCCCACAGAAAAATGAAAAGTCATCAGCTACACATACTGTAGCTGCTGACTTTTAATATTAAAATATTAACATTTTTGTTGTCCGTAATACAACCTCCGATTTTCGTCTCATTAGTACAGATTTCGACGGAAAAAAATCTTAAGAGCAAGACTAGGCATGCTCAGAAACGAAAGAACACATACAAAGCAATCCAACACATGACGTCACTTCTGAAGTAGAATTCTGTCGTACGGGAAAATTCGTATGAAAAAAACCTCTTCACTTTCCACATCAGACTAACATGCCACAAAAAATGGAGGACCGGTCGGCGGAAATTCGTAGCGTGTGTACGGGGCTTAGGTCATGACTTCAGCAATTGTCTCACGCTGAAAACCAAGTGTTAGCCTTTTTGTAATAATTGAAAAATTCGAAACACTGACTGGTATCATGGAGAGATCTATTGCAGGAGCTTAACATAAGTATACTGCTGAATTTAGGTTTGTTTTAATATAAGTGCTGCTTGTAAAAATGTCAAATTGAGAATGATAACATCAAAGAAAAAATTCAGAAAGGATAGCAAGCGTATGATTACAATAATAACTGGATTCACAAACATATTAGCACCCTTTGAGAGGAGCCTGTTGAACCAGTTAAGTGAGGAATCGGATACTAAATTGAGTATAGACGTTGGAAGATGATGATATTGAACCACACTCACCTAGACATTGACGCCCAGGGTTGGTTGTGTTGAGATCTTGAATTCCCGGATAGCAGTTACAGTTGTAGCTTCCCACAGTATTGGTACAGTAAGCGAGTTGTGAGCATGAGTTGTTTCCATTGGTGCACTCATCCACATCTGTATAGACACAACATTTAGGTTTGTAAATGTTCTTTAGTTATTGTTCTTGGGAATAAAAAATATAAAACTTAAAACTAACATTGCATATTTTTATATTATCTTTTTTACCCAGTAGACGGAGCTCTAAACTTCCTCTCATCGTTTTCAATACTTTTTTACCAGCTTTGCTAAAAGAAAAAGTCTGTTGTTTACAGACCTCTATAGCTCAAGCTGAAATTTACACTGATTGAAATATAATAAGTGAGATTTCCCCTAATGTCCTTTCCCAAAAGGCTTCTGGATGATCTAAGCTCCTTAGCATGCTTAGATGCCTGTCATGCCTACCAGTTTAAATGACCTAGAAGCCAGCTCTGGAGCCAATGCAGTTTTATGGCTTACACTATCTATCAAAGCCCTGATGAAGGGAATGTCTTTATATGCATGTCCCTGAAATGCATTGGTTGTACTTTTTTTTTTACTATAAATAAAAAGATTTTGGATCCACAATATCTCATGATCAAAACATCTCATGCCCCTTTGTACAAAGTGCTCCTTATCCACCACATACCGAGGCCACTTTGCTTATGAATCTGTACTCTGAGAAGTTCCTCCAGATGAACTGAGCATCCCAGGTCCCATTTGTAGACCCAACATGCCCTCTGGATCCCTCAACTCTGAATTTATACCATCCGGTGTCACCTTAACTGATCATCTCTCCCTACCCCAGACATCAAAGATTTCCTTTTCTAGTGACAGTTACCAATGGGAGCCAACAACAGCACAGGCCTTAAAAATCCCAATGCTATTCAAAAAGTTAACATTTTGAATGAATTCACACTTTCATTTTAGTCAGATTGCTAGTAACAATGTGAAACTAGATTCAGAGATGCACACAATGAGAATTCTGGTTAAATAAGGTAATAGCAAGAACCTTCCTTGCAGCACTGGTGCTCTTGGTTCAAATACCTGCCAGGACACTAGCTGCATGGCATTTGCCTATTCCCGCTATTTTTTCATGGGTTTCCTCCCACACTCCAAAGACATGCTGGTAGGTTAATTGGCTCCTGTCTAAATTGGTCCTAGTATGTGTATGCATGTAAGTATGCATCTGATAAATGGACCTTTAATTGTAAGCTTCTTGAGGGGAGGGGCTGATGTGAATGTACGGTATTTGAAGTCCTGCATGAGTTCTCAATGCTATATAAATAAATACCCGTAATAAATATATCCTGTGGACTTTTACTTTTGAATGTATGACTAGGGTTGAGCGGACACCTAGATGTCCGTGTTCGACGGGTTCGGCCGAACTTTAAAAAAAAGTCCGGGTCCGTGTCCCGGACTTTTACCGAACTTTTCCCGGACACCGAACCCCATTGAAGTCAATGGGGACCCGAACTTTAAGGCACTAAAATGGCTCTAAAACACCAAAGGAAAGGGCTAGAGTGCTGCAAATGGCAGCAAAACGTAATTAAGAGCATGGCAAGTGCTCTGCAAACAAATGTGGATAGGGAAATAACTTAAAACAACAAAAAAAAACAGAAAAATAAAACAATGTTCTTCTTCATCTCTGAAGGACGAGGCCCATATGGAGTAGGAGGGAGGTTGAGGTGGTGGTGGATGTGGCGGTGACATAAGCGTGCGCACAGGGTGTGCTGGGTGTGCCTGGGCACACCCTAATCACCTAGGGCACATAGCATTGCCAGTGAGGAGATGGGAAAGATCTCCCTGGGACCTGCTCTGCTCTATTTCTCCTTGCCTACCGGTACATGGCCCCGATACATTACTCTCCCTGCTGGCAAACACATGCATGTGTATTTCAACTTTGGGGTGCACACCTTAATGCAATAGGCTGCGCACACCTATGGGCGGTGTAGGTGGAAGCGGCGGTGGAGGAGGACCAGGGCCGGATTAACAGCATCATGGGCTTGGTGCTGAGGATTTTGAAGGGCCTTAGGGCCGTGCCTTGCCATGCACCCAGAGGAGGAAGGGTGCAGCCATGCATGCCTAATTCAACATGGGATGCTGTCTCTGAAGCCCATAAACACATCCATGCATCGCCAACTGTCCCTCCTTGTCCGGCCTTCACGCTGTGTGGGGAGGTTCTGAGGGTGCTGCCTGGGGAAGCGAGCATAGAAGCCAGACTTCTGTGTTTACAAGTGACAGAAGAGCGGTAACAGTGAATATGGCCAACCCGGGGCCTATATAAAAGGTAGGGGCCTGGAGCTGCAGCTCCAATAGACCCTACATTAATCTGGCCCTGAGGAGGAGGACGAGGTAGCCAACACTGCTTCTTTTCACAAATTTTAAATGAGGGTACACCCCAAAAGAGTGAGAAAGAGCAAAAATGGAACAATGGGTGGGTAAGGTCGGTATCCATTGCTATTCTGCATAAGGTACGGAAAAGTCCCGTGGGATCCATGCCTGGTTCATTTTAATGAACGTGAGCTTGTCCACATTGTCTCTGGACAGGCGGCTGCGCTTGTCTGTTATAACGCCCCCAGCCGTGCTAAATACCCGTTCAGATAATACACTGGCTGCAGGGCACGCCAGCACCTCCAAGGCGTAAAGGGCAAGCTCAGGCCATGTGCCCAATTTGGAGACCCAGAAGTTGAAGGGGGCAGACCCGTCATTCACTACATGTAGGCGTGTGCACACATACTGCTCCACCATGTTGGTAAAATGCTGCCTCCTGCTAAGACGTTCCATCTGAGCTGCTGGTGCTGCTGTTTGTTGTGGCGTGCTGACAAAGCTTTTCCACATTTCGGCCATGCTAACCCTGCCTTCTGAGGTGCTGGCGGTGCCCTGGTTGCGTTGGCGACCTCCTCCTCCTCCTCCTCTGCCTTGTGCTTCCACTGTGGCCCCGCTGTCAGATGGGAATGCCAGCAGCATGGCGTCTACCAGCGTGCGCTTGTACTCGCGCATCTTGCGATCGCGCTCCAGTGAGTGAATTAAGGACGGTACGTTGTCCTTGTAACGGGGATCCAGCAGCGTGGCCACCCAGTAATCAGCACAAGTTAGAATGTGGGCAACTCGGCGGTCGTTGTGGAGACACTGCAGCATGTAATCGCTCATGTGTGCCAGGCTGCCCAGAGGCAACGAAAGGCTGTCCTCTGTGGGAGGTGTATGGTCCGTGTCCTCTGTATCCCCCCAGCCACGCACCAGTGATGGCCATGAGCTGGCCTGGGTGCCACCCTGCTGTGAACATGGTTCCATCTCCTCCTCCAGCTCCTCCTCCTCCTCATCCTCCTCATCCTCCAGAACTGTGCCCCTGCTGGACAATTGCGTCCCTGGCGTTTGCGTGTGCAGGAACCCACCCTCGGAGCCCCTTGCGAATGACTGCCCTGAAAGCCTTGGAAATGTTACCTCTTCATCCTCCTCCTCCTCCTCATCCTGTGCCACATCCTCTTCCATCATCGCCCGAATTGTTTTTTCAAGGAGGCATAGAAGTGGGATAGTTAAGCTGAGAACGGCGTCATTGCCACTGGCCATGTTGGTGGAGTACTCAAAACAGCGCAACAAGGCACACAGGTCTCGCATGGAGGCCCAGTTATTGGTGGTGAAGTGGTGCTGTTCCGCAGAGCGACTCACGCGTGCGTGCTGCAGCTGAAACTCCACTATGGCCTGCTGCTGCTCGCACAGTCTTTCCAGCATGTGCAAGGTGGAGTTCCACCTTGTGGGCACGTCACATATGAGGCGGTGAGCGGGAAGGCCGAAGTTACGCTGCAGCGCTGCCAGGCGAGCAGCAGCAGGGTGAGAACGCCGAAAGTGCGCACAAACGGCCCGCACTTTCTGCAGCAGCTCTGACATATCGGGGTAGTTTTTAAGGAACCTCTGCACCACCAAATTCAGCACATGCGCCAGGCAAGGGATGTGCGTCAAACCGGCTAGGCCCAGAGCTGCTATGAGATTTCGCCCGTTATCGCACACCACCAGGCCGGGCTTGAGGCTCGCTGGCAGCAACCACTCATTTGTCTGCTGTTCCATGCTCCTCCACAACTCCTGCGCGGTGTGTGGTTTGTCCCCCAAACAGGCAAGTTGTAAAACTGCCTGCTGTCGTTTACCCCTGGCCGTGCTGAAGTTGGTGGTGAAGGTGTTACGCTGTCCGGATGAGGAGGCGGTAGAGGATGAGGAAGCGGAGTAGGAGGAGTTAGGAACAGGAGGCAAACTGAAGCGCCCTGCAATCCTCGGTGGTGGAAGGACATGCGCCAAATTGCTATCCGCCTCAGGCCCATCCGCCACTGCATTTACCCAGTGTGCCGTTAGGGAGATATAACGCCCCTGACCGTGCTTACTGGTCCACGTATCCGTAGTTAGGTGGACCTTGGCACAGATGGCGTTGCGCAGTGCACACCTGATTTTTTCCCCCACTTGGTTGTGCAGGGAAGGGATGGCTTGCCTGGAAAAGTAGTGGCGGCTGGGCACGACGTACTGTGGGACAGCCACCGACATAAGGTTTTTAAAACTGTGCGTCTCCACCAGACGGAATGACAGCATTTCAAAGGCCAATAATTTTGAAATGCTGGCATTCAGGGCCAGGGATCGCGGGTGGGTAGGGGGGTACTTCCTCTTCCTCTCAAGTGTTTGGGAGATGGAAAGCTGAACGCTTCCACGGGACATTGTGGAGATGGTTGTTGGTGACCCAGGTGGTGGTGTTGCTGACAGATCGTCTGTTTGCGGGGTGGCAGGTGCCGGTATCACTACAGATGTGGCTGGAGCGGCCGAGACTGCAGCAGAAGAGGAAGCAGGATGAGCCAGAGACGTTTCTTGGTTTTGAAGGTGTGTACTCCACTGCAGCTCGTGCTTTGCACTTAGATGCCTGATCATGCAGGTTGTGCTCAGGTTGAGAAGGTTCATGCCTCGCTTCAAGCTCTGATTGCACAGGGTGCAAACCACTCGTGTCCTGTCATCAGCACATTTTCTAAAGAACTTCCACGCTAGAGAACTCCTTTGAGCTGACTTTGGTGCGCTCGTTCCCTTGCTGCGTTGGGCAGTAGCGGGCGTAGTGTCTAGGGCACGGCCGCTCCGCTTCTGCACCCTGCTCCCTCTTCTGCTGTGCTGGTGGCTCTGTGCGACCACCGCCTCTTCCTCCAAACTACTCAGTTCACCTGCATGACGTTCATTCCATGTGGGGTCGAGGACCTCATCGTCCTCCACATCATCTTCCACCCAGTCTTCACCCCTGCCCTCCTTGTCGGTCTCCACAATGCTGAACGCCGCAGCAGTTGGCACCTGCGTTTCGTCATCATCGGAGACGTGCTGCGATGATCCTTGCATGTACTCATCTTGAGGAATAAGTGGTTGGGCATCGCTGCACTCAATCTCTTCCACTTCTGGGGCAGGGCTAGGTGGATGGCCCTGGGAAACCCTGCTGACAGAGTCCTCAAAAAGAATAAGAGACTGCTGTATGGCTTGGGGCTCAGACTGCTGGCCTGATTTGCAAGGGGGTGAGGTGAAAGACGGTTGGACATTGGCTGCAGGTGCCAACTCTGACCTTTCTGCAGTAGACTGGGTGGGAGACAATGTGAAGGAACTGGAGGCACTGTCAGCAGCAAACCAATCTACTATCGCCTCAACTTGTTCTGGCCTCATCACTTCTAGGGGCGTTTGATGCCCTACCAAATACTGATGCAGGTTCTGTCGCCTACTCACACTTGAGGAAGGTGTTTCACTTGTGCGTGTAGCTGGCACAGATCGACCATGTCCTCTCCTTGCAACAGGAGCTCTACCAGCAGCACCACGACCCAGGCCACGGCCCTTATTTGACGGTCTCCTCATATTTCTGTGATTTAAGATCTTGCCCTAGAAAGGTTTTTATTGAATAGCGGAATAGAAAATATGATCCAAAAAAAGTGTATGTATATCACACGTACACAACCACACTAGGCCCCAATTACTATTGTTTGTACCCCTAAAAGGCTAGATGAGGAGTAGGGGGAGTATGGAACAGGCAGCACCCTCAAACCTTCAGAAGTATGAGATGAACCCCAACAACTTGGAAAGGTGGATCTCTCTCACACGTACCGACACAGACTATCCCGCAATTCAATTGATCCTCAAAGGTTTTTATTGAATAGCGGAATAGGAAATATGATCAAAAAAAGTGTATGTATCTCGCACGTACACAACCACACTAGGCCCCAATTACTATTGTTTGTACCCCTAAAAGGCTAGATGAGGAGTAGGGGGGGTATGGAACAGGCAGCACCCTCAAACCTTCAGAAGTATGAGATGAACCCCAACAACTTGGAAAGGTGGATCTCTCTCACACGTACCGACACAGACTATCCCGCAATTCAATTGATCCTCAAAGGTTTTTATTGAATAGCGGAATAGGAAATATGATCAAAAAAAGTGTATGTATCTCGCACGTACACAACCACACTAGGCCCCAATTACTATTGTTTGTACCCCTAAAAGGCTAGATGAGGAGTAGGGGGAGTATGGAACAGGCAGCACCCTCAAACCTTCAGAAGTATGAGATGAACCCCAACAACTTGGAAAGGTGGATCTCTCTCACACGTACCGACACAGACTATCCCGCAATTCAATTGATCCTCAAAGGTTTTTATTGAATAGCGGAATAGGAAATATGATCAAAAAAAGTGTATGTATCTCGCACGTACACAACCACACTAGGCCCCAATTACTATTGTTTGTACCCCTAAAAGGCTAGATGAGGAGTAGGGGGGGTATGGAACAGGCAGCACCCTCAAACCTTCAGAAGTATGAGATGAACCCCAACAACTTGGAAAGGTGGATCTCTCTCACACGTACCGACACAGACTATCCCGCAATTCAATTGATCCTCAAAGGTTTTTATTGAATAGCGGAATAGGAAATATGATCAAAAAAAGTGTATGTATCTCGCACGTACACAACCACACTAGGCCCCAATTACTATTGTTTGTACCCCTAAAAGGCTAGATGAGGAGTAGGGGGGGTATGGAACAGGCAGCACCCTCAAACCTTCAGAAGTATGAGATGAACCCCAACAACTTGGAAAGGTGGATCTCTCTCACACGTACCGACACAGACTATCCCGCAATTCAATTGATCCTCAAAGGTTTTTATTGAATAGCGGAATAGGAAATATGATCAAAAAAAGTGTATGTATCTCGCACGTACACAACCACACTAGGCCCCAATTACTATTGTTTGTACCCCTAAAAGGCTAGATGAGGAGTAGGGGGGGTATGGAACAGGCAGCACCCTCAAACCT
The DNA here is from genome assembly GCF_965119305.1 of Pelophylax lessonae. Taxonomy (NCBI): domain Eukaryota; kingdom Metazoa; phylum Chordata; class Amphibia; order Anura; family Ranidae; genus Pelophylax; species Pelophylax lessonae. The sequence continues at coordinate 43,834,646 of NC_138769.1, forward strand.
TCAGAAGTATGAGATGAACCCCAACAACTTGGAAAGGTGGATCTCTCTCACACGTACCGACACAGACTATCCCGCAATTCAATTGATCCTCAAAGGTTTTTATTGAATAGCGGAATAGGAAATATGATCAAAAAAAGTGTATGTATCTCGCACGTACACAACCACACTAGGCCCCAATTACTATTATTTGTACCCCTAAAAGGCTAGATGAGGAGTAGGGGGAGTATGGAACAGGCAGCACCCTCAAACCTTCAGAAGTATGAGATGAACCCCAACAACTTGGAAAGGTGGATCTCTCTCACACGTACCGACACAGACTATCCCGCAATTCAATTGATCCTCAAAGGTTTTTATTGAATAGCGGAATAGGAAATATGATCAAAAAAAGTGTATGTATCTCGCACGTACACAACCACACTAGGCCCCAATTACTATTGTTTGTACCCCTAAAAGGCTAGATGAGGAGTAGGGGGGGTATGGAACAGGCAGCACCCTCAAACCTTCAGAAGTATGAGATGAACCCCAACAACTTGGAAAGGTGGATCTCTCTCACACGTACCGACACAGACTATCCCGCAATTCAATTGATCCTCAAAGGTTTTTATTGAATAGCGGAATAGGAAATATGATCAAAAAAAGTGTATGTATCTCGCACGTACACAACCACACTAGGCCCCAATTACTATTGTTTGTACCCCTAAAAGGCTAGATGAGGAGTAGGGGGGGTATGGAACAGGCAGCACCCTCAAACCTTCAGAAGTATGAGATGAACCCCAACAACTTGGAAAGGTGGATCTCTCTCACACGTACCAACACAGACTATCCCCCAATTTAACTGATCCCCAGAGGTTTTTGATTAAATAGCGGAATAGAAAATATGATCCCAAAAAAGTGTATGTATATCACACGTACACAACCACACTAGGCCCCAATTACTATTGTTTGTACCCCTAAAAGGCTAGGAGTAGGGGGAGTATGGAACAGGCAGCACCCTCAAACCTTCAGAAGTATGAGATGAACCCCAACAACTTGGAAAGGTGGATCTCTCTCACACGTACCAACACAGACTATCCCCCAATTTAACTGATCCCCAGAGGTTTTTGATTAAATAGCGGAATAGAAAATATGATCCCAAAAAAGTGTATGTATATCACACGTACACAACCACACTAGGCCCCAATTACTATTGTTTGTACCCCTAAAAGGCTAGGAGTAGGGGGAGTATGGAACAGGCAGCACCCTCAAACCTTCAGAAGTATGAGATGAACCCCAACAACTTGGAAAGGTGGATCTCTCTCACACGTACCAACACAGACTATCCCCCAATTTAACTGATCCCCAGAGGTTTTTGATTAAATAGCGGAATAGAAAATATGATCCCAAAAAAGTGTATGTATATCACACGTACACAACCACACTAGGCCCCAATTACTATTGTTTGTACCCCTAAAAGGCTAGGAGTAGGGGGAGTATGGAACAGGCAGCACCCTCAAACCTTCAGAAGTATGAGATGAACCCCAACAACTTGGAAAGGTGGATCTCTCTCACACGTACCAACACAGACTATCCCCCAATTTAACTGATCCCCAGAGGTTTTTGATTAAATAGCGGAATAGAAAATATGATCCCAAAAAAGTGTATGTATATCACACGTACACAACCACACTAGGCCCCAATTACTATTGTTTGTACCCCTAAAAGGCTAGGAGTAGGGGGAGTATGGAACAGGCAGCACCCTCAAACCTTCAGAAGTATGAGATGAACCCCAACAACTTGGAAAGGTGGATCTCTCTCACACGTACCAACACAGACTATCCCCCAATTTAACTGATCCCCAAAGGTTTTTGATTAAATAGCGGAATAGAAAATATGATCCCAAAAAAGTGTATGTATATCACACGTACACAACCACACTAGGCCCCAATTACTATTGTTTGTACCCCTAAAAGGCTAGGAGTAGGGGGAGTATGGAACAGGCAGCACCCTCAAACCTTCAGAAGTATGAGATGAACCCCAACAACTTGGAAAGGTGGATCTCTCTCACACGTACCAACACAGACTATCCCCCAATTTAACTGATCCCCAAAGGTTTTTGATTAAATAGCGGAATAGAAAATATGATCCCAAAAAAGTGTATGTATATCACACGTACACAACCACACTAGGCCCCAATTACTATTGTTTGTACCCCTAAAAGGCTAGGAGTAGGGGGAGTATGGAACAGGCAGCACCCTCAAACCTTCAGAAGTATGAGATGAACCCCAACAACTTGGAAAGGTGGATCTCTCTCACACGTACCAACACAGACTATCCCCCAATTTAACTGATCCCCAGAGGTTTTTGATTAAATAGCGGAATAGAAAATATGATCCCAAAAAAGTGTATGTATATCACACGTACACAACCACACTAGGCCCCAATTACTATTGTTTGTACCCCTAAAAGGCTAGGAGTAGGGGGGAGTATGGAACAGGCAGCACCCTCAAACCTTCAGAAGTATGAGATGAACCCCAACAACTTGGAAAGGTGGATCTCTCTCACACGTACCAACACAGACTATCCCCCAATTTAACTGATCCCCAGAGGTTTTTGATTAAATAGCGGAATAGAAAATATGATCCCAAAAAAGTGTATGTATATCACACGTACACAACCACACTAGGCCCCAATTACTATTGTTTGTACCCCTAAAAGGCTAGGAGTAGGGGGAGTATGGAACAGGCAGCACCCTCAAACCTTCAGAAGTATGAGATGAACCCCAACAACTTGGAAAGGTGGATCTCTCTCACACGTACCAACACAGACTATCCCCCAATTTAACTGATCCCCAAAGGTTTTTGATTAAATAGCGGAATAGAAAATATGATCCCAAAAAAGTGTATGTATATCACACGTACACAACCACACTAGGCCCCAATTACTATTGTTTGTACCCCTAAAAGGCTAGGAGTAGGGGGAGTATGGAACAGGCAGCACCCTCAAACCTTCAGAAGTATGAAATGAACCCCAACAACTTGGAAAGGTGGATCTCTCTCACACGTACCAACACAGACTATCCCCCAATTTAACTGATCCCCAGAGGTTTTTGATTAAATAGCGGAATAGAAAATATGATCCCAAAAAAGTGTATGTATATCACACGTACACAACCACACTAGGCCCCAATTACTATTGTTTGTACCCCTAAAAGGCTAGGAGTAGGGGGAGTATGGAACAGGCAGCACCCTCAAACCTTCAGAAGTATGAGATGAACCCCAACAACTTGGAAAGGTGGATCTCTCTCACACGTACCAACACAGACTATCCCCCAATTTAACTGATCCCCAGAGGTTTTTGATTAAATAGCGGAATAGAAAATATGATCCCAAAAAAGTGTATGTATATCACACGTACACAACCACACTAGGCCCCAATTACTATTGTTTGTACCCCTAAAAGGCTAGGAGTAGGGGGAGTATGGAACAGGCAGCACCCTCAAACCTTCAGAAGTATGAGATGAACCCCAACAACTTGGAAAGGTGGATCTCTCTCACACGTACCAACACAGACTATCCCCCAATTTAACTGATCCCCAGAGGTTTTTGATTAAATAGCGGAATAGAAAATATGATCCCAAAAAAGTGTATGTATATCACACGTACACAACCACACTAGGCCCCAATTACTATTGTTTGTACCCCTAAAAGGCTAGGAGTAGGGGGAGTATGGAACAGGCAGCACCCTCAAACCTTCAGAAGTATGAGATGAACCCCAACAACTTGGAAAGGTGGATCTCTCTCACACGTACCAACACAGACTATCCCCCAATTTAACTGATCCCCAAAGGTTTTTGATTAAATAGCGGAATAGAAAATATGATCCCAAAAAAGTGTATGTATATCACACGTACACAACCACACTAGGCCCCAATTACTATTGTTTGTACCCCTAAAAGGCTAGGAGTAGGGGGAGTATGGAACAGGCAGCACCCTCAAACCTTCAGAAGTATGAGATGAACCCCAACAACTTGGAAAGGTGGATCTCTCTCACACGTACCAACACAGACTATCCCCCAATTTAACTGATCCCCAAAGGTTTTTGATTAAATAGCGGAATAGAAAATATGATCCCAAAAAAGTGTATGTATATCACACGTACACAACCACACTAGGCCCCAATTACTATTGTTTGTACCCCTAAAAGGCTAGGAGTAGGGGGAGTATGGAACAGGCAGCACCCTCAAACCTTCAGAAGTATGAGATGAACCCCAACAACTTGGAAAGGTGGATCTCTCTCACACGTACCAACACAGACTATCCCCCAATTTAACTGATCCCCAAAGGTTTTTGATTAAATAGCGGAATAGAAAATATGATCCCAAAAAAGTGTATGTATATCACACGTACACAACCACACTAGGCCCCAATTACTATTGTTTGTACCCCTAAAAGGCTAGGAGTAGGGGGAGTATGGAACAGGCAGCACCCTCAAACCTTCAGAAGTATGAGATGAACCCCAACAACTTGGAAAGGTGGATCTCTCTCACACGTACCAACACAGACTATCCCCCAATTTAACTGATCCCCAAAGGTTTTTGATTAAATAGCGGAATAGAAAATATGATCCCAAAAAAGTGTATGTATATCACACGTACACAACCACACTAGGCCCCAATTACTATTGTTTGTACCCCTAAAAGGCTAGATGAGGAGTAGGGGGAGTATGGAACAGGCAGCACCCTCAAACCTTCAGTATGAGATTGTGTTCACTGTACCCCACAAAGATTGAGTTCACTGCACCCCACAATGATTGTGTTCACTGCACCCCACAAAGATTGTGTTCACTGCACCTCACAAAGATTGTGTTCACTGTACCCCCCAAAGATTGTGTTCACTGCACCCCACAAAGATTCTGTTCACTGTACCCCACAAAGATTGTGTTCACTGCACCCCAAAAAGATTGTGTTCACTGCACCCCAAAAAGGATGTTGTTCACTGCACCCCAAAAAGGATGTTGTTCACTCCACCCCAAAAAGATTGTGTTCACTGCACCCCACAAAGATTGTGTTCACTGCACCCCAAAAAGATTGTGTTCACTGCACCCCAAAAATGATTTTGTTCACTGCACCCCAAAAAGGATTTTGTTCACTGCACCCCAAAAAGGATGTTGTTCACTCCACCCCAAAAAGATTGTGTTCACTGCACCCCAAAAAGATTGTGTTCACTGCACCCCACAAAGGATTTTGTTCACTGCACCCCAAAAAGATTGTGTTCACTGCACCCCAAAAAGGATGTTGTTCACTGCACCCCAAAAAGGATTTTGTTCACTGCACCCCAAAAAGATTGTGTTCACTGCACCCCACAAAGGATTTTGTTCACTGCACCCCACAAAGATTGTGTTCACTGCACACCAAAAAGGATTGTGTTCACTGCACCCCAAAAAGATTTTGTTCACTGCACCCCAAAAAGATTGTGTTCACTGCAGCCCAAAAAGATTGTGTTCACTGCAGCCCAAAAAGATTGTGTTCACTGCAGCCCAAAAAGATTGTGTTCACTGCAGCTCACACACAGAAAAATGGATGTGGATCACTGACACCTGCCTATCTCCAATCCCACACCACACAGCAATATCGATTGTAGTTTGTAGAACACAGTTTCCCTAAAATTCAGCAGACTCTGTCCCTAACAGGATTGAGAAGAGATCGTAGATCAGGATTGAGTGCAGATTCACCCCACCCCCCACACAGCAATATCGATTGTAGTTTGTAGAACACAGTTTCCCTAAAATTCAGCAGACTCTGTCCCTAACAGGATTGAGAAGAGATCGTAGATCAGGATTGAGTGCAGATTCACCCCACCCCCCACACAGCAATATCGATTGTAGTTTGTAGAAGACACTGACCCTATATAATTCAGCAGACTCTATCCCTAAAATGCCTACAACTCGCCCTGCCTAAACACTCCGACCTGTCCCTCAATTCTATCCGGACACAAATGGTTTTTTCCTGCCTATCTTTCCCTAATCAGCAGCCAGCACGTTGATGTGTGCTCTGTCCCTGAATCTAAGCAGCATAATGACGCCGCTGCGGCTGCCTCGAACTTATAAAGACTTGGTCACATGCTTCAGACGGCCAATCACAGCTACTGAGACATTTGCAGGCATGGCTGGGATGGCTTAAGGCACACCAGTTAAACGATTGTTGATTGGCTGTTGAAAGCCCGTCATGAAAAGAGCGCCAAAGCATGCAAAACCCGGAAATAAAACGACCGAACACGGATTTTTACCCGAACATACAGTAAAGTGTCCGTGTCCGTGTTCGGGTACAAAAAATCCAATTATTCGGTACGAACACGAATAATACAGTCCGTGTTCGCTCAACACTATGTATGACAGCTTTGCTTTACCGAAGACCTATTCTAAACGTAAACATAACAGTTCATATTTGGTCCAGGGACCTCAGAGAAGGCTTACCTGTGCAGGTCCGCCCTGGGTTGGTGGGGTTTTGATCCTGAAATCCGGATTTGCACTGACATGTGTAACCGCTAACTGTCCTGATACAGGTGGCGCTTGGTGAACACGTATTATTGCCAGAGACACACACATCTGTATTGGCAACAGAGGACAATGTCAAACAATAGAAACTTGATGCACAAAACTGTATTACAAAAAATAAAACCATTCTTCTGGTGCTTTAAATAGAACATATTATATTTTTATGCTTTTTCTAGATGCACATATAAAAGAGATCCCAATAATCCTATCACTGTGTCCTTATCTTTTTTAGAATTGACAGTTCATATTTGGTCCAGGGACCTCAGAGAAGACTCACCTTGGCAGATCCGCCCGGGGTTGGTGGTATTTTGATCCTGAAATCCGGCATTGCACTGACATGTGTAACCTCCAGCTATCGCGATACAGGTGGCATTTTTTGAACACGTGTTATTTCCAGTGACACACTGATCTGTATTGGCAACAGAAGACAATGTTAAATAATAAAAACTTTATACATAAAACTGCAATACAAAAAAAAAAACAAAAAAAAAAAAAACATTTTTCTGGTGCTTGGAATAAAAAAATATTATTTTTGCAATTTGTTTTAGAAGCACATATAACAGAGATCCCAATAATCGTATCACTGTATCCTAATCTTTTCTTAGTCCTTAGTGAAATCACGTGAGTGAGTGACGCAATGTGTTAGGCGGAGCCAGGTGACGTCAATTCCGGTCTGTTGCCATTGAGATGCTATGGATGAGTCTGCAACTTTCTAAGTAATATGTGGGTTTATTATTATGCCGCATGTTGGTTTTTAAAGCTAATAAAAGGTGCTACACTACTGGAGGTTTTCTCTAATCTCTGAGATTAACTGATAGCTGTTTAGACAGAATATGCAACATTTAAAGGCAACCTGCCTACCTGTATCCAGTATTTCAGTGGAAATCTTATCACTGTATAAGGAGGGGGGGGAGGTTTCTGGGACTTTAAATGAGGTATGCACAGCATGGCTAAGTAATGAGTCAGAAAATGGACAATGTAACCGTTTATTTGACATAGAAAATAGTAAAAACAATAGTACATAGGGATGGAGGTATGCCAGCTGACTATCAGTAATTTGTAATATTCATTTATTTATTATTTTTGGTTGATTGCATGTAGGTTTATTGCACTTTAATTTGTTAACGCGTAGCACCTTGCACCACCTAGGCGGCAGCTTGTTAGCTTGCTGGGATTCGCATCTTTTGTGCCTATCTGCTGCCTATGTCCGGGAACTGCGATGCGCTCTGGGCGCCTCCCCCTCTCTCCTCTCGTTCCTGTTTTGGGGGGGTGGGGGGCCTGTCCCGCAGCGCATTGGCGCCACGCCCCCACGCCGTGCGCGTGACGTCCTTTTTGGACGTCCCGTGGCCGCCGTGTGTGTTTTTCCATCCAGGATAACACATGAGAGATGTACATCAGCCTATGGGTGGCAACAGCCGCCTTAGTGTTTGATGTTCCTTCCTCCCCTCCTGGTCACGCCCACGTGACGCTGGGTGGGACCCGTTTACCATGCCGCACATATTTAATCCCTCACTTGGTGTGTTTCAGTCCTGATGGCAGCACTTTTTCTGTACTCTCTACAATTGGAGTTTTAATCTGTCCACATGGCTATACCTAGTAAGTAATGCTATCTGGACACTTTTGGACTATCTCTCACTGCACACCCATGCTTCATTCCCCTCTCTATGGAATCTATACACACTGCCACTGGGCTATCTTTGGACTATCTCTTACTGCACATCCATGCTCTATCTTTTTCTTCATGGAGGTATTCACACTGGTGATACATTTTCACTATTGTTTAACATTATCACTATTTATCTAGTTGCATTGTCCATTTTCAGCAAGGAAGTCCATTGAATCATCACTCCTACTTCTCAATCTATCCCTCCTTTCTTTGGGAATTTACTGTGTGCGGTTTTGGCTTCGACCGGTCCCCATACCACAGTTCCCGGAAATGGCGGTTTGAGCAGATTGCAGCCTGCGCTCCCCAAGTCTCCATACTTCATGGTATGTGAGTATCTTTGGGGGTGAGGGCTTGGGATTTTCTCCCTCTCCCTCCCCCCTGGCCTACCTATTCTTTTTTGACATATCATTCCTTTATATTTTAGGTACAATATTTATCTACATATTTATGTATTTTTTTATAGATTTGAATGCATCTGACCCTGAGGAAGAGTTTTTTAACCATGAAACGCGTCGGGCATATTTGGATGCACCAATACAGTTCTCTACAATTCATTTATTCTTGTTTTTACTTATTACCCTAATTTTTTATGATCTTCTTCCAACATGGATTTATGTCTTACCACCATTGGACCCAATGTGCTATGCTGGTGTGGTATGCAGCTTGTTGGCATGTGTGTGCTAACCTGTCATATATATATATATATATATATATATATATATATATATATATATATATATATATATATATATATATCTGTCTTGTATATGGATCAATGTGATTTTGATTTTGTTACTCACTGTCCTCATAGGATGGATGGACATGTTGTTTAAATGTATCTCTTTTTATGTCAGCTATCAATTAATATCAGCATGTTGATGTACTATTGTTTTTACTATTCTCTATGTCAAATAAACAGTTACATTGTCCATGCTGTGCATACCTCATTTAAAGTCCCAACCCCCCCCCCCCCTTATACATATACAAATATACAGGGATGGAGACATATTAATTATATGTTTCATTTAAAGTCCCATCTTTCCTTCTCTCCCTAAATCTTATCACTGTGTCCTTATCTTTTTTAGAATTGACAGTCCATATTTAGTCCAGGGATCTCAGAGAAGACTCACCTTTGCAGATCCGCCCGGGGTTGGTGGTATTTTGATCCTGAAATCCGGCATTGCACTGACATGTGTAACCTCCAGCTATCATGATACAGGTGGCATTTTGTGAACACGTGTTATTTCCAGTGACACACTGATCTGTATTGGCAACAGAAGACAATGTTAAATAATAAAAACTTGATACATAAAACTGCAATACAAAAAAAAAATATTTTTCTGTAGCTTGAAATAAAACATATTATTTTTGCAATGTGTTTTAGATGCACATATAACAGAGATCCCAATAATCCTATCACTGTGTCCTAATCTTTTTTCAGAATTGACAGTTCATATTTGGTCCAGGGACCTCAGAGAAGACTCACCTTTGCAGATCCGCCCAGGGTTGGTGGTATTTTGATCCTGAAATCCGGCATTGCACTGACATGTGTAACCTCCAGCTATCATGATACAGGTGGCATTTTGTGAACACGTGTTATTTCCAGTGACACACTGATCTGTATTGGCAACAGAAGACAATGTTAAATAATAAAAACTTGATACATAAAACTGCAATACAAAAAAAAAACTATTTTTCTGTAGCTTGAAATAAAACATATTATTTTTGCAATGTGTTTTAGATGCACATATAACAGAGATCCCAATAATCCTATCACTGTGTCCTAATCTTTTTTCAGAATTGACAGTTCATATTTGGTCCAGGGACCTCAGAGAAGACTCACCTTTGCAGATCCGCCCGGGGTTGGTGGTATTTTGATCCTGAAATCCGGCATTGCACTGACATGTGTAACCTCCAGCTATCACAATACAGGTGCCATTTTTTGAACATGTGTTATTTCCAGTGACACACTGATCTGTATTGGCAACAGAAGACAATGTTAAATAATAAAAACTTGATACATAAAACTGCAATACAAAAAAAAAAAAAATTCTGGTGCTTGAAATAAAACATATTATTTTTGCAATGTGTTTTAGATGCACATATAACAGAGATCCCAATAATCTTATCACTGTGTCCTAATCTTTTTATAGTCCTTAGTGAAGTCACGTGAGTGAGTGACACAACACATTGGGCGGAGCCAGGTGACGTCACTTCTGGTCTGTTGCCAAGACAGGGAGTCATTGCTTTGAGATGTGATGGATGAGTCTGCAACCTTCTAAGTAATATGTGGGTTTATTATTATGCCGCATGTTGGTTTTTAAAGCTAATAAAAGGTGCTACACTACTGGAGGTTTTCTCTATTATCTGAGATTAACTGATAGCTGTTTAGATGGAATATGCAACATATAAAGGCGACCTGCCTACCTGTATCCAGTATTTCAGTGGAGCTGGTGAAGTACGGATAGGACATCATTTCACAGAATTGAGAATTAAGCGTTTATTGACCTATATTTGGTATATAGGTTCAATACTAGCAAGCAATTCTATCGGTGGTGGAGAACGCAATTAAAGGTGAAGCACTGGCACAGGTGTCATTTTGGACGAAAGAGCATTAGGTTAGGATTAGAACTGGGACTTTATACTTTTTGATTTATTTGCATGCTTTTGTTCACATGGGCATATTTGATTGTCACCATTATGTCCTAGTATTCAAGGAATTTTCTGGCGCAGCAGCCCCAGTTATTTGATTTGCCAAGCTCAACCTGAGACACCAATATCATTCCAAAAGTCTGCCTACCTTAATTTCTAATGCATTTTATAAAGAACACAGACCTCTCCTCATGCCCTACCCCTCTTCCTCAGTACCCATTTCAGTGTTCGCTGATCCAAACCAAACCATGATTTACATTGTTTTACTGGTCCCTCTTCCCGACAAAAACAGGATCTTTAGAATGTTACCCAAAATAACACATGAAGCTGGTTGGTCTGGCAGGCCACATCAGCTTCAACAACTTCTTAAAACAATACTTGTAGGGGAGTTGACCTTATATTGTTCACCTAAATTTTGTTTTTCTCTAATGACAACATAAGAATAGAAAAATAATTCTTTACCTAGTTCACACTGTCTGCCAGGAGCACCTGGGCTTAAATCGTAATAGCCAGCATTGCACTGGCAATCAGATGTCCCCATATTGGATATGCAGGTGGCATATTGAGAGCATCCGTTAGAACTCAGGGCACAACTGTTTTGGGCTGCAAAGACAAAAACATCAGTAATCATTAATATCATTGTGAAATCGTTTTTTTCCATTCAGCAACAAAAAAGTAAGACTGCATGAGGCCCCTGTTTTTTTTAAAGGAGTAAGATGGAGTCCCTAGCTTGGCTTAGAGCAGGGTTTCTCAACCTTTTTTCAGTAAAGACACCCTTTAAAGTTATGGAAAATCTTAAAGCACCCTTTAAAAATCATGGACAGTCTCAAGGTACCCTTTAAAAATGATGGACAGTCTTGAGGCGCCCTTTAAATATTATGGACAGTCTCGAGGCACTCCATTCTAAAATGTAAAAGGTTTTACATAATGCAGCAACATCCACAAGTCCAAGTAGGACACCCAATGTTAGAGGTGATTTATTCTTCCAAAGCAAATACACTTTTACAAACTGGGTCTGAGTAGTATTCCAATGTTTCTCTTCTCTCTCAGTTTTTCTCCATCACTCAGCTGATGTGACCCCCAACGCTGATAGGGAGGGGCAGGGGAAGGTCAAACAAGGATGCTATGCAGGAGACTGACATTCTCCTTATCAAGTGATGATGCCATTGGTCATTAGGACACTGCCCGCTAGAAGGTTGTAATGGTGTACAATGAAAACCTGTGACTTAGTGTAACTAAAAAGGCAGCCTTTATCAACACACCAGCTTGTTTACAATTTTTGGGCAATTTTTTGGCATTTTGCCAAGGCACCCCTGAAGAAACCTCAAGACACCCCAGGATGCCTGGGTGCCCTGGTTGAAAAAGGCTGGCTCAGAGCTATGATATATAGTAGCTTGTATTATTAAGCCATGTTTAGATGTTGATTGTCCAAGAGCAAAATGAGGGGTGTGAAAATTGAGGAACCAATCTTGTTTTTGATGTCAGGAAGCTTACATAGGTGTTAACCATTCTATCCACATAGCTGAAGGTGTAAACTATTGTCAAATTGCCAAGGTAGAGATGTTAAATTGGCAATATATGTGGTAGGCAGATGATGTCTAAAGCCCCCACCTCTTTTCAGAGATGTTTGTTCCAGTTTACAGACAGATTCCAGGTATGGCAATGTTTACATAGTTACATTGGTTCTGCTTGGACCAATGTTCCTATGTATATACCATACATCTGGGAACCCTTTTAGAAGCTGGAGATCACTGTAGTAGGCACCCCTACTCCGGTGATGCCACTAGCTGCCGGACGTAGAGAGCATGACATCACCACGCCACCTCTTGACCTCAATCAGATAACGCTTTGCAATCATTAAAAAAACGCAAAGTAATCTCTGAACGGTCCACATGCCGAGCAGCCGACCTTCTGTGTTCAGGGGCAGCCGCTCAGCATGGGACCCAACAGCTAATGGAGATCACTGGATTAGCAGTGTCTGCTATGGGGATTTCCAGCTTCTAGAGGGATCCTAAAGATATGGTATATACAAAGGTTCTTTGGTCTAAGCTGAACCAATGTAACTATATAAAAATATCCATAACTGGAATTCTTCTTTAATCTAGACAGCCTCTTGTGATCCAGTTGTACTCTCTGCCGTCAAAAGAATGTCCCTTTTCTTTAAAGTTTAGGAAAGGTGCTTAGTGATGACTTGCAGAAATTGCCCTCCTGTGTTGGGCCAATCATTTGTTGAGAATTTTATTTTATTTTTTTGGATGTACAAGCTAATGTCTCAGTGTACTTAGACAATCAATATATATCTTGACACATTCTGTGGTGACTGGATTAGAGTCACTGAGTTACCCATGAGGGGTATGTTCCTATCACTTATTAGAACTGAAAAAGTGGCTTGGACGACCTGAAGTGTCATCTTTGCTACACATTGCTGTTCATTTATCCAGATATAATGGCCCACTATGGGAACCCTTGTACCATAACAGACAGGCAGGTAGGTCACACACTAAAAAGACATAAAATGTCTACTAGTGCATGACCATCCTAAGACTGCCGCTATCTGTCCTAACTAAACTCAGATTGTAACTCTCTGCAAAAAAAAAAAGCTGGCTGCATATTAGTAAAATTTTGTTCAAAAATGTTCATTTTAGGAACATTGTTCAATATTCTAATTTTTAGTGGGGTCAAATCAACTTTTTTTTTCGACCATAGTGATGGGAAAATTTGAAGGAGCAGGGTGGAATTTTTTTTTCAATGTTCTAACAGTGAATATGGTTTTTGTTTGGTAATGCCCATTCATTTCAAAATTGAATGGTAAAAACAAACAATATTTTAAAAAGAGCAAGCCAAAGCTTTTTTGGCTGTACTTCTATGGATCACAGGAGTGTGGTTTGTTCTGCACTCCTCCTGTGCCTCGTTTTTAGCTAAAGCTTGCTGTCAGGCTCTGAAAATACCGGCAGCTGGCTCAGCCTCTGAGCGATCCAAAGGGAGCCTGAGCTAGCTGCTCCCACCCCCTCCACAGCCCAGCACTCCAGTGAGCACTGGAGGGGCGCAGCAGAAACCCAGAGGCTGACAGTTTCAGCTCTCTGCTGAGCGATCAGCAGTGCTTAATTGCTCAGTTCTCTGTGCAAAACTACTGGGGAACAGATGCAGCATCTGATTGATGATGCATCCACCTAGGTAAGTATAATATCATTTTTTGTATAGCCCATACTTCTCTTTTAAGTACTTTAAGTACTTTGCAATGACATTTGTCAAATCCTAGAATGTACTGAGGATTTTTGTAGGAATGAACATCCATTTGAAAATCAACAAAAGTATGACCAGCATAACCTTTCTGAAGAAAGTTATTTTATAGGCTGTGGGCAGCTAGGTGTTAAAGTTGGGTATTCCTTAAAAATAATCATATTTGTACTAATTGAAATGTAAAGCTTGGAAAATGTCTATTAAACATGTTTACAAATTAAGAGAGAGCTATAACAGAAGGAGAGAGAGAGAGAGAGCTATAACAGAAGAAGAGAGAGAGAGCTATAACAGAAGAAGAGAGAGAGAGAGAGAGCTATAACAGAAGAAGAGGAGAGAGAGAGAGAGAGAGAGAGAGAGAGAGAGAGAGAGAGATAGATAACAGAAGAAGAGAGAGAGAGAGAGAGAGAGAGAGAGAGTGAGAGAGAGAGAGAGAGCTATAACAGAAGAAGAGGAGAGAGAGAGAGAGCTATAACAGAAGAAGAAGAAGAGAGAGAGAGAGAGAGAGAGAGAGAGAGAGAGAGAGAGAGAGAGAGCTATAACAGAAGAAGAAGAAGAGAGAGCTATAACAGAAGAAGAAGAAGAGAGAGAGAGCTATAACAGAAGAAGAAGAGATAGAGAGAGAGAGAGAGAGAGAGAGCTATAACAGAAGAAGAAGAAGAGAGAGCTATAACAGAATAAGAAGAAGAGAGAGAGAGCTATAACAGAAGAAGAAGAAGAGATAGAGAGAGAGAGAGAGAGAGCTATAACAGAAGAAGAAGAAGAGAGAGAGGGATAACAGAAGAAGAGAGAGAGATAACAGAATAAGAAGAAGAAGAAAGAGAGAGAGAGAGCTATAACAGAAGAAGAGAGAGAGCTATAACAGAAGAAGAGAGAGAGCTATAACAGAAGAAGAAGAAGAGAGAGAGAGAGAAAGAGCTATAACAGAAGAAGAAGAAGAGAGAGAGAGCTATAACAGAAGAAGAGAGAGAGAGAGAGAGAGCTATAACAGAAGAAGAAGAGAGAGAGAGAGCTATAACAGAAGAAGAAGAAGAAGAGAGAGAGAGAGCTATAACAGAAGAAAAAGAAGAGAGAGAGAGCTATAACAGAAGAAGAAGAAGAGAGAGAGAGAGCTATAACAGAAGAAAAAGAAGAGAGAGAGAGCTATAACAGAAGAAGAAGAAGAGAGAGAGAGAGAGATTTACCACAATGTGACATCATCATCATATCAGTAAATATTGATCTTTCTTTTGTAGCCCTCTAATAAAAAAAAATCATTAAAACCACCAATAAAAAAAAGGTCAATATAAAACTGCATTTTATTGGTTGAGTCACTTGAACAGCTGGCTTCTAGGAGGACAAACTTCAAGTGCGTGTTGACCTAGTGTTGTTGCTTCATTGTGTAGGACAATATATATATATACAACGTTACCTGGATTCCAGGCAAAAAGCTAAATACACAGCTAATGCACACATACGTTATGGGAGCTGTTTTGCCTGTCCAATCAGTTCTGGTTTTAGTGCAGTTACAAAAAATAAAGCTTGGTCACCTCCCCTCCCTCAGCCCATGATTGGACGGTGGATGAGCAGCAGCACTCTGAGTTGTGTTCATTCTTCTGCTCACTCTGTTCTCTTCTGCTTTTAGCATGTTTCTGGTCAGCACATGTGCATTGCATGACACGTGACCCTATAACTGTATTCAATGTTTGTTTTGTTTTCTATTATCTACCTAGAGTTTAGCTATGCTACTGTAAAGGAATGTCACAGATATATAGACATTAGAAAGACAGACAGTTTCTTGTAATAGAATAAAGAGAATTTCTGATTTACCACTGAATTCATATGATTTTTCATCAATTATCAATGCTGTGCTTTGGTTCAGCGCATTGGTAAAATCTTGGCTAATGTTTGCCACAGTTAAGTTATCGGCAACATTTGTGACAATGTCGTAGTCCACGATGACGCTGCCAGCTTTCAGACTCTTCAACACGACTCGCATTCTGCCTGAATTGATATATTCTTTTATCAGGGCGGTCAAGTACTTTAGCAGCTGGAGAAAGACAAAAAGAAAAGAAAATAGATGAGAATGTGTGTCCTAAGACAGTTACTCCCTACGGGCCACTACATCAGAATTAAAAAAATAACTTCCATTAATAAAATATTAAACTTGGAGGTAAAGCCCAATTAAACTCTCACACCTTCCTATTCCTGTACCCCAGCAGTTTATGATTTTTGACTGACTTGCTTCTAGACCTCACACATGTTGCAGTGCTCTGTGCTGGCAGAGCTGAGTAACAGCCACACCCCCCCAACACAAGTTTTGTATTGCAGAGATGGGGAGGGGTTGTGCCAGATGAACTCTGTTGCATTGTACTAAGTTTGCAGGGTCCAAAGCTGGTGCCTACTGGACTGCACAGTCATATTCAGACGTTCTACACAACTGCTGTAACAGGAAAGTGGCGGTATGACTAGGAACATGGAGGTAGTTACTACAATCTATCTATTTCTGTGGATTCAATACAACTACATGATGCTTTTAAAACACACTCAAACCATCTTCAGCAGCCTTTTCAACCCTTGAAATAACATTACAGGAAACCTTGCTAATGAATTACTATATCCACAGCTCACAGTACACCAGCATGATGGTCAGTGGGAAGAATGTCTCTTTCATTGATGGTCAGTGGGATTAGTGCTCTTTACATTGGGGGTCACTGGGAAAAATGTCCCTTACATTGATGGTCTGTGGGATGAGTGCTCTTTACATTGAGGGTCACTGGGAAGAGCGTCCCTTACATTGGTGATCGGGGGAAGAATGCTCCTTACATTGGTGGTCACTGGGAAGAATGTCACTTACATTGGTGGTCAGTGGGATGAATGCTACTTACATTGGTGGTCAGTGTAAATAATGGCCCTTACAGTGGTGGTCAGTAGGAGGAATGCTCCTTACATTGGTGGTCAGTAGGAGGAATGCTCCTTACATTGGTGGTCAGTGGAAAGAATGCCCCTGTAATTAGTGGTCAGTGGCTAGAATGCTCCATACATTGGTGGTCACTGGGAAGAATGTCTCTTACATTGATGGTCAATTGGATGAATGCTCCTTACATTGGTGATCAGTGGGAAGAATGCTCCTCACATTGGTGGCCATTGGGGAGAACGCCCCTCATATTGATGGTCAGTGGGATGAATGCTCCCTACATTGATGGTCAGTGGGAAGAATTTCCCTTTCATTGTTGGTCAGTGGAAATAATGACGCTTACAGTGGTGGTAAATAGGTGGAATGCTCCTTACATGTGTGGCCAGTGGGAAGAATTCCACTTTCATTGGTTGTCAGTAAGAAGAATGCCCTTTACATTGGTGGTCAGTGAAAAGAATGTCCCTTACATTGGTGGTCAGTGGGAAGAATGCCCCTCACAGTGGTGGCCAATAGGAGGATTACTGCTTACATTGGTATTCAGTGGGAAGAATGCCACCCTTACAAAGGGCTAAAAAGATAATTGGTGTCGTGCTGCTGGCTTTGCCGAATGGCGTTGGTCCTAGAGCTTTGCAGGAACCATCAAATGGAATTTGAATGAGTCACAGCTCAACCTTAGCAACCTCTGGAGGAACTCTAGTTGAGAATGCCTGGTATGCAGTATAAGTGCTATTCCTAAATATTACTGTATATGGGCGGTAAAGCACAGTTCCCCATCTTTTTAACTATGAATAATCTGCCAGCATAAAAACTTTTCTCTGTTTACATAAAACACATATCTAATTTACATACACATATACATAGCACAATTGACTGACCAGCATTTGAAATATATATTTGCACTTTCACAAAGGACTGAAAAGATAAATGCAGTCTACAATGAGACCCAAGGCCACCAGTCAAGTTTTGTTCTCTTTTCAGTAAATATTACTCTTTGTAACGCCATAAAATTACACTCAATATCCTTCAACATCTGGTCATGAAGAAACCCTGCAAAGTTTAGTCCAGACCCAATTCATTAAGCTACAACATGTGTGTTAGTTCCTGAAAGTAAGAGTTGTTTTGGCTTAGTGAATTCAGCCTGCATGGAAATCTAGAGTGAAGTGAAGCTGTCATTACAAATCATGCTTTGTATAGATTATTAGGAGAAATGTCAGCATTAACACATATCCACGTTGCAAAAAAAAAAAAAAAGATCCTCTTTCATGCTTCCTTAAGTTATTTAAAGCCTAGGCAAAGATTATATTGCCTTTGGCTTAAAGATGGAAAACCCCGTCTGACCTGCTGAGAGATGACACGGTATAATTACAACTCATACACAAAAACTTTTGGCATGGCAGTCAGTAGAAGTAATACATATATACAGTATATAACCAATACCAAAAGGTGTATTCATAACAAAAAAAAAATCGTAGAGCTATTTGTCCTGTGAAACTGCATGCACATTCATTCAGTGCAAATGTTACTTTACTATTTTCATAAAGAACAGACTGAAAATACTGCATTATGGCCACTAGATGGCCACTAGATGGCGCTGATGATCACAGTAATTAGGTATTTATTGTCCATTATCCTCAGCGCCATCTAGTGGTCATGATGTGGTATTTTCCTGATTCACCCTATTCTGTATGAATAACATACAACTTGGAGAGAAAACAACCCAATAAAATTCACGGGACGAGGAGTTTTGTGAATTGTGTTATAAATAGACCCCACGTATCAGCTATTAAGTGCTAGGGAAAGGTGTAGGCATGAAAAAGGTCAGAATTCAAGCCAGAGGTCCAGAATCCCATAGGCACCAGTGGCTTTAGGCAGCAGAAAAGCGGTAGGTTAATGGTGGGTCATGGGTTTACTCAGAGGGTAAAATAATCAGTACATCAGCACCAATGTCTCAAATGAACATCCCTCAAACCAGAAAGTAGCAACAGACTCTTCTCACCTCTTCGATAAAATTTTTCTCAAAGTCTTTGAATGCTTGGCTGCTTGGATCATCATAACCAGTCTTGTATTCCTGATTAGTCACTCTTATTTGTGCAGCATATACCCTTGCAGCTGTAGGAGAGAATTGAAAACAGATCAAATTAGAACTAAGCCCAATCTTAGCAATTGCAGCAAATGAAAACCAAGCCATGAAGTATATGTGAACCCAATCGCTATAAATCTGGCGATCCTGCTATGAAGGTCCTTGTTCAGGCACTTCCTGTTCTAGGGTGGCAATGCCTGTGTATCAATTGTATCCTGCAGTGTCACCCTGTCACCTCGTACAATCAGCCTTGGTGACCCACATTGCACAGACATGGTCTATTGTTGTCACTGTCATAAAAATGACAAGCAGTCATCACTGAAGTGCATGTAGACAGACAGTAGCTGCAAAAAGGGTGCAGGAGATCTGCAGCACTAACATGCAACAAAGGATTTAAAAAAAAAAAAAAGATGAGAACTGTATTTTATAGAAAATGGAAGTTGTTTATGGTTTATGAGTTTTTAAAGTTAGGATGATCATTACCTTACTTGGGTTTAATTCTTAACTAAATACAGTATGTTGAGGCTTTGCAAAAGCTCCTTTTTTCTTTAATTAGATATAAACCCAATTACTAGAATCTCTTATAAGCTTTAACATGTTAATGTATTTCAAATCTTCAGCCTTCAATAAAAGATCCTTGTTCAGCATGTCCCATCATAATCTTAATCATAATATTTTATATTTTATACATAATTCTGTAAGTTCATGAGCTCTCCTCCCCTAAGTTCTCCCTTTTTTTTCCGTTTCCCTGCCCTTTTTCATCCCTCCCTTCCCCCTTTCTTCCCCCCTTCCCTTTTCCTCTTATCCCCCCCCCCCCCTTTTCATTCCCTTCCCTTTCCTTTTTCTTTCCTGCTCCATTCCTTTCTCATTTCCTTTTCCCTGCTTGTTTTTTCTTTGGTATTTGGCTCTGGCACCTTGAGCCTTTCCCAGTCCTCTTAGGGTCCTTCCCTATTTTTAGTTATGTCCCATCATAAGGTGAGGGCTGCCTCCCAAATGTGCTCTTGCATTGTCACCCTGTCACATGTTTCCCTTGGTGGAGACGAAGTGGCCATGTCGACACACACATTGTGCCTGCATTGTCATTGACCATCAATGGTCACTATCATTCACCATTGATAGCCACCAGCGGACTATCAATTGTCACCATCATTGAGCACCAACAGCCACCATCATTGACTGTCAATGGACACTGTGACCATCAATGGTCCCCAACATTGACCATCAATGGCCTATATTACCGTCAATGCACTATAATTGACAATCAATGGTCACCATAATTGACCAAGAATGGTCAACTTCATTGACCAACTGTGGCCACCATCATTCTTCATCAATGGCATCATCATTGAAAATCAATGGCCACCATCATTTACCACTAATGGCCACCATTGTTGACCACCAATGGCCACCATTATTGACCACCAATGGCCACTATCATTGACCATCAATGGTCACCATCGTCACTGCTTGCATAGCCATTGAACATCTATGGCCACTATTATTGACCATCATTTTGTTTATATGCACAGTCATTTGTTTGTGTTTTTTACATGAGATTATTTTTGTGTATTGTGATTTTATACACATTATTTGTTTGGGAATTTATACGAGACACATATATATCAGTTTTAGCGCACCAAAATATAGTATTTAAATTTCAATTGACCATCAGTAGCCACCAGCATTGACTATCGAAAAGACAAGAACTCACTGCTCAAGGTGGTGTGATTGCCTGATGACTCACACTGGTGCATGCCCCGGCTCGCCTCCATGAAAACATGATAAAGGAAAAGGAATTGGCAGCACTCCAGGTTGAGTCAAAATCCAGATTTATTGACTGGACATCCAAATATGACAATCGTGACAAGGTAGACGCATTTCACACACTGACTGTGTGCTTAATCATTACTGGATGTCCAGTCAATAAATCTGGATTTTGACTCAACATGGAGTGCTGCCAATTCCTTTTCCTTTATCAAGCATTGACTATCAATGGTCACTATCGGTGACCACCAATGGCCACCATCATTGACCATCAATGGCCTCTATGACCATCAATAGCACAAGTGTGCAGTTCCAATCATGGAGTTGGCCATTAATGGTCACCATCATTGGTCATCAATGGTCACCATTGTCGACCATTGTCCCCAAATGCAGGTGCAGAGCACAGATGCTGGAGCAAACTCATGTAGAAAGGAAGTAGCTGAATGAGGCTAGAGTGGGTCAGCATCACTGAAAAAAGGATAAAAATAAAAGGAGGGGCAAATGTAAAACTAGTTTATCAAGAAAAAACATGCAAATTCTTTTATGATACACCGTGCTTTAGCTAATCCAGTTCCCCTGGACGTTCTTCTCCCAGCCATGTATCACTAATAATATTTTATTCTCAAACATTGTAGCAAACATTGACATTCTGTCTCACGCCCCAGCTAAAGTTTCCGTCCTGAGGTTGCAGGCGTGGGATCGTTAGAAGTGAGTGAGGTCATGAAATGTCAGTGGGAAAGGTAAATAGAGAGTGTGAGGAGGGCCAGAGGAGCTACAGCAGGTAAAAGCGGAAAAATTAGCGATCAATCAGGATGAGTGGCTTATCATGGAAGGTCAGCTACTGTGACATGACCACAGGCTGACTGCGACTCCGAGCTGTAGGCGACATCATTTTGGCACTGTCATCACTGATATGACTCAATACGTATTGAGGAAACAAAGCACCTCCGTTCTTAAGTGCCAATGGCACTTTCCGCAGTCTAGATCTGTATAAACTGTCAGGAAGCTGTACTTTAGTTAAGCAAGTAGCATTACTAAATTTCTATTAAAAGACAAATATAATCTAAAGCCCACAAACCAATGAAAGTTGTTTTAAAAAAATTTTGGACTGATTTTTTTTTTACCAGATTTTGATTGCTGTCCCTGTTCCCGTTGGGGAGATTTATCCTAATTTCCAATCAGGACTGGAAATTATGACAAATCTCTTCAATAGAAACAGACAAGAAAAAAAAAAAAAACATATTTTATTTTAAATCTGTCTTTTATACAATTTCTGTCCCTGTTCCTAAAAACAGATGATCATTTCTCTCTGACCTCTCTGTTCCTTCTTTAGACGGACATAACAAGGTCTTGTAAAAATATATCAATACAAAACTAAAATAATAATAATAATATATGAAAAAAAAAATAATTTGTGAAATCTAATTTATATATATATATATATATATATATATATATATATATATATTTTTTTTTTATTGTTATTATTATTATTTATAAATATGTTTAGGATTTTTTTTTACTTGGTGGGCAGTCATACAGCAGCTAGGATCGGGTAAAGGGTCAGGAGTGTAGATTTCTTTTTTACATATACTATTACTCATTTTCTGTATATTTGATTTATTTATTACTGTTTTTACACTTTATAGCATATATTATTGCACCTTTGGGTGGTTTTAAATTTTTTTTTTACACTTTATAGCCCTGTATTTATATATTTCTTATGATTTGTACCTTTGATTATCCTGTACCTAGGGACTGAGTGAAGGGTTGGGAGTGTAGATTTCTTTTTTACATATACTATTACTCATTTAAAAATTTCTGTATAATTGATTTACATACTACTGATTTTAAACTTTATAACATATATGATTTTCCCTTTGGGTTTTTTTTTTTTTTTTACACTGTTTTTTAGTTTATAGACCTGTATCTATACATTTTTTTGTAATTTTTACCTATGATTATATAGAATCTAAGGATTGAGTGAAGGGTCTGGAGTGTAGATTTCTTTTATTACATATACTATTATTCATTTTCTGTACACTTGATTTATTTATTACAGTTTTTACACTTTATAGCATACTGTATATGATTTTATCTTTGGCTGGTTTTTACACTGTTTTTAAGTTTATAGCCCTGTATTTATGGATTTTTCATGATTTGTACCTTTGATTATAGGTCAGGAGTGAATATTTCTTTTTATATATATATATATATATATATATATATATATATATATATATATATATAATTATTTATTTTATGTATATTTGATTTATTTATTACTGTTTTTATACTTTATAGCATATAGTATTGCACCTATGTATAATTTTTATACTGTTTTTTTTAGTTTATAGCCCTGTATTTATACATTTTTTTTGTAATTTGTACCTATGATTATATAGCAGGTAGGAATTGAGTGAAGGGTCAGGAGTGTATATTTCTTTTATTACATATACTATTATTCATTTTCTGTATATTTGATTTATTTATTACTGTTTTTACACTTTATATCATATATGATTTTACCTTTGGATGGTTTTTACACTGTTTTTAGGTTTATAGCCCTGTATTTATGGATTTTTTATGATTTGTACCTTTGATTATACAGAAGCTAGGGACTTAGTCAAGAGTCAGGAGTGAAGATTTCTTTTTTATATATATTATGATTTATTTTCTGTATATTTGATTTATTTATTACTGTTTTTATACTTTATAGCATATAGTATTGCACCTATGTATAATTTTTATACTGTTTTTTTAGTTTATAGCCCTGTATTTATACATTTTTTTTGTAATTTGTACCTATGATTATATAGCAGCTAGGAATTGAGTGAAGGGTCAGGAGTGTATATTTCTTTTATTACATATACTATTATTTATTTTCTGTATATTTGATTTATTTATTACTGTTTTTACACTTTATATCATATATGATTTTACCTTTGGATGGTTTTTACACTGTTTTTAGGTTTATAGCCCTGTATTTATGGATTTTTTATGATTTGTACCTTTGATTATACAGAAGCTAGGGACTTAGTCAAGAGTCAGGAGTGAAGATTTCTTTTTTATATATATTATGATTTATTTTCTGTATATTTGATTTATTTATTACTGTTTTTATACTTTATAGCATATAGTATTGCACCTATGTATAATTTTTATACTGTTTTTTTAGTTTATAGCCCTGTATTTATACATTTTTTTTGTAATTTGTACCTATGATTATATAGCAGCTAGGAATTGAGTGAAGGGTCAGGAGTGTATATTTCTTTTATTACATATACTATTATTCATTTTCTGTATATTTGATTTATTTATTACTGTTTTTACACTTTATATCATATATGATTTTACCTTTGGATGGTTTTTACACTGTTTTTAGGTTTATAGCCCTGTATTTATGGATTTTTTATGATTTGTACCTTTGATTATACAGAAGCTAGGGACTTAGTCAAGAGTCAGGAGTGAAGAATTCTTTTTTATATATATTATGATTTATTTTCTGTATATTTGATTTATTTATTACTGTTTTTATACTTTATAGCATATAGTATTGCACCTTTGGATGGTTTTTACACAGTTTTTAGGTTTATAGCCCTGTATTTATGGATTTTTTATGATTTGTACCTTTGATTATCCAGCAACTAGGGATTAAGTGAAGGGTCAGAAGTATGGATTTCTTTTTTTTACATATACTATTATTCATTTTTTTGTATGTTTGATGTATTTATTGAGTAATTTGACTATATTTTGTCTATTATCACTGACACTACACAAGGTTGGTCTTGTGACCACCCTTATGAAAGAGCTCTACACAGTTACTAAAATAAAGCTTTGTGGGGTTTAGGGTAGGAGACGTTGGGTGGCCGAGGTCCAGCTGCCCCAGCAGCAATGGGCGTGTCCCTACCACCCTTTCTTCTTGAGGTTCCTTGAACTCCATGATTGGAACTGCAAACTTGTGCTTACTTTGCTGTTATTTTACTGAGTGCAGTAAAAAAACATCATCTGCGCAGGTCCTGAAAAAAATATCCACTTTCATGGGTGCAAAGGTGCATTAAAAGAGGACCTGTGTGCCGCTATAATTTGTGCCATGCTTTTTTAAAGAGATTTCGAAAGATAGTTTAAAAACAGCCAAAGGGACAAGACATCTTGAATGCCCCCTAATGCAATAAAACAGCAGTTATATGTTCTTAGAGCATGGCCCTTTTGTTGTGACCAAAACTCTTTGCGCTTCCAGCAACATTGATTAATGATATTTCCGTACGTACTTTCTAAACAAAACAGTAAATATATTAAGCCCTGTTCACGGGGATTACGTGCACAACAAATACTGAGTCACAAAAGTGCTGAAAGGGAATTAAAGTAGGGCAAGGCTGCTAAACAAAGTACACAACCCAGAACTACCCATCACATTTCCCTTTCCATTAGCAGCCCAACTTTCTCAACAGCGAAAAACGAGCTACACAAATTTCTGGATGAGTTATCTGGTTCCTGCCTACATCTCCAGTACAGGGTTGAGTGGTTTGTGGTAACTAACGTGTCTCCTATGTGGAAGATAGTTGCTCAAGTGCAGTTAAGGCAAAACTAGCTTAAGGGCTACATAGCTAAGGATGGGCAGGGGTAACAAGGCCAAGAAAGAAGTTGGGGAAGGAAGATACCTATTGTCTGGTCAAATTATTGAGTAGAAGAAGCTGTGAGGAGATCTCAGGAGCTGGATAGAGTAGCTCTCTCATCCACAAGTCCATTATTTTGTATAACATGGTGGAATAAATTAATTGAATTGGTGAGGAAATGGGTCTTAAAAGCAAGGTGACTAATTATTACATCAGAAGTTGGGGTAACCATCTGGTGTTACTGAGATTCCTCATGGTGGTGAGGTTGATATTGACGGTGTTCCAAGTCTCATGGGGAGTTGTTACGTGTTATTCCTGAAAAGTTCCCATTTAGTAGTGTAGTCTGGTTGGATAAGTAAAATTGTGGTTTATATAGATATGCCTTATAGGACCCCCTCCTTTTTTAATCACGATACCAATTAGGAATTAGGCCATGGTTGCTTTTTGAGCTGGTTGTTCAGAATGATTTACTGTTTAAATTTGTTTTGGCATAATTAATGTTAAAATTTATGTTAATAAAAAGAGCAGCTGTTGCCAGTTTAAATTAATTTCAATGCATGTGTCTTTTGGTGGGAAATGGGGCCAGGAGGAGTGTACACAATGAATTTTTAGGTCATGACAGAAATTTCTTAAAACCACTTGGACCCGTCTAGAGAGCAGATTATTCAATATCATTTTTTACATAGGGTCTATTATACATCGGCTAAGCTGGCGAAATTATATCACAGTCAGCTCCCAGATTGTTGGTGGTGTTCTGCCACCTATGCAGATTTCAATCATATTTTTTGGAAATGCGATGAAATTCAGTTTTTTTGGAGGGGAGTAATGGATGGTATAGCAGAGGTGACAGATATTATAGTGCAACCATGAGCAGAGATATTCCTTCTGGGATTAGTGGATGGTTTAGCCCATAAAAAAGCTACAAGCACGCTCTTGACACTTCTTCTGTACTATGCAAGGAAATTAATAATACTTTCATGAAAAAAAACAAAACCTCCAACAGTACATGGCTGGAAAGGAATTATAAATAGGACACTCCCGCTTTAAAAAACTACGTACATAAATAGGGGCACATTGGAAAAGTTTAATGAGGTTTGGGGATGTTGGGTCGGTAGTGTATCTACAGTATATGAAGAATTGGGAAATCCTTGAAGAGTAGTAGAGAGTGGGGGGCTATTGGCCTACATGGGCTGAAGGTATATAGATTTGGAAAATGGAAGGAAGAGAAGGAAAAGGTTAAAGTTTTGCTTTAGTACCTAGAAGGGAAGGAAGGAAAAGAAAAGGGAAGATAAAAGCGAAATATATATAAAAAATGTATACTTTATTTATCACTATCATTTTTTTTTTTTCTTTGCGGTTGGGTTATGAATTGTTGAATGTATGTATTGGTTGGTTCCCTTGGGTAATTGTATGTTTGTATTGTTATCTGTATTGAAAAATAAAAAACACGTTTAAAAAAAAAAAAAAAAAAAACATTTTGACCCATGTATTTATGTGTAATGTGCATGCAATAGAAGTAGTTTTTAGCTTTTAAAAATTACCTTGGCTTTAGTGGCACAAAACATTTTTAGTTCATCCATAAACACATCCCACTTACTTGTCCAGATGGTGGTGTTGAATTTTGCTTGCTGTGGACAGGAATTTTGTTGGGTATAGATGGCATACTCTACTGATGGAAGAAGGCCTGGGAAGGTGACACTGGATTCACTTGTGGTAATTGTTTTCTCAGTGATGCCCCCCGTGGACAAGATTACACTGTACTGAGTGTCTGCCGATGCCCCTTCTTTAATTAGTTTAATTGCAATCAAATCACTTGTGACATTCGTGAATTGTACAGAAACCGATGCTCTTGCTGCAAAAAAACACAGAAAATTCACCAATCTGCCATTTAAAGGTCTTCAATTTCCTGGCCTCACCTGGAGCTAAATAACTAAAATCACACCCTGATCTCTTGTCATGCAAAGTTTGGAAACATATAAACTGATGTTTCAGAAAAGTACATTTAAAGTACATATCTAATCTAATCTATATCAGAATCTAAACTGATTACAAATGTAGCTTCAAAAGCTTCTGACACTAATGGGGTTCATTTACTAAAGGCAAACAGGCTGTTCACTTTGGGAAAAAAAGGGAAATTTCACTGTGCAGGGGGAGTTTTCTCCAGAGCTTAGTGAATGCAGTGACATTTCACTTTTCAAAGAATACCCAATCTTGTGCAAGGAAATAAAACAGCATTTTCTAACCATGATTGGATGCTGTCAGTAGAGCTTCACCTCATTCACTAATCTCTGGGGAAAAATCCCTTGCAAAGTTCAGAGTGAACAGGCTATTTGCCTTTGATAAATCAACCCCTATATGATTTAAAAATACATTTTATAGAACCTAGCCTATATCAAGGTGGAACTCTCTTTATGATTTCCTAGATGCTCACCAAGCAAGCATGGTTCTCACACTGTTTGCCTTTCATAGAGCATAGCTAAAGTTGGGTTTCTTTTTAAAGTTGAGAGGGACACCTGTCAGGTTTTTATTGCTCATTGTATCCTCATTAGGGAGATGTCCCCTCTCTTTTCTGTTCTGGTAAACATTGTCATGAAGAGTAAAATTGAGAGGAAATCCCAAATTGTATGTTATCCCCGGAACAAGAATAAAGGGGAAGTCTTCCAATGGGGGCACTAGTTCTACTGTACTAGTTGTCGGGTTGGAGAAAGTTTTCTTACTTTCTGTTCTAATAATAGAACAAGAAGAGAAGGGGAAATTCCCCAATGGAGCACAGATGGCAAAACAAAAATTTTCAGGGACCATAACCCTCCTTTATTCTATCTAAAACGAGGGTCCTTCTATGCAAGATGTAAAACAAAGTGTAACACTTAGCACCTAGAAGGTTTTTGGCTAATGTAAACTGAAAGTTAGGATCAGCATATGCCTAAAATTTGTAGTCAGTCAACAATCTCAGATAATACAAATAATGTATATGGGAGACATCTAATTCTCCAAGCACTTGCCTCTTTCTAAGACTATAATATCTCTACCATCTATATAACCTTGATAACTTACCGCAAGCTGAAGATGTTGTAGTAGCGGTGGTGGTTGTAGTAGAAGTACTAGTAGTTGGTGTTGTAGTAGTGGTGGTGGTTGTAGTAGAAGTACTAGTAGTTGGTGTTGTAGTAGTGGTGGTAGTTGCAGTAGAGGTATTAGTATTTACAGGGCTATTACTTGTTGTGGTAGCACGCGTTGAGCTTGTTGTTGAAGACTCTCCAGAAGTGGTTGTTGTACTGGTTGTGGTAGACCCTGTATGTGTGGATGCTGTTGTCGTCAACGTTGACTGTTCAGAAGGGTTTGCTGTACTGGTTGCTGTGGACCCTGTTGGTGTGGACGTGGTTGTTGCGGACGAGGTTGGTTGTATGGAAGTGGTTGTTTCACTATTAGTGGTAGACCCAGTTTGTGTGGATGCTGTTGTTGTGGTCAACGTTGACTGTTCAGAAGGGTTTGCTGTACTGGTTGCTGTGGACCCCGTTGGTGTGGACGTGGTTGTTGCGGACGAGGTTGGTTGTATGGAAGTGGTTGTTGCACTGTTAGTGGTAGACCCAGTTTGTGTGGATGCTGTTGTTGTGGTCAAAGTTGATTGACTGGAAGTGGTTGTTGTGCTGGTTGCGGTAGACCCTGTATTTACGGATGCTGCTGCTGTAGTCAATGTTGACTGCTCAGAAGGGTTTGCTGTGCTAGTTGCCATAGACCCTGTTGGTGTGGATGCTGTTGCTGTGGTCAATGTTAACTGCTCTGAAGGGTTTGCTGTTGGTGTTGCTGTTGCTGTTGACCCTGTTGGTGTTGATGCGGGTGTTGTGGACGAGGTTGATTGTTTGAAAGTGGTTGTTGCACTGTTAGTGGTAGACCCAGTTTGTGTGGATGCTGTTGTTGTGGTCAAAGTTGATTGACTGGAAGTGGTTGTTGAACTGGTTGCTGTAGACTCTGTATTTACAGATGTTGCTATTGTAGTCAATGTTGACTGCTCAGAAGGGTTTGCTGTACTGGTTGCCATAGACCCTGTTGGTCTGAATGCTGTTGTTGTGGTCAATGTTAACTGCTCTGAAGGGTTTGCTGTACTGGTTGCCATGGACACTGTTGGTGTGGAGGCTGTTGTTGTGGTCAAATTTGATTGTTTGGAAGTGGTTTCTGCACTGTTAGTGGTAGACCCAGTTTGTGTGGATGCTGTTGTTGTGGCCAACGTTGAAGGGTTTGCTGTACTGCTTGCCATGGACCCTGTTGGTGTGGATGCTGTTGTTGTGGTTGATGTTGATTGATTGGAAGTGGTTGTTGCATTGTTGGTGGTAGAACCAGTTTGTGGTGATGCTGTTGTTGTGGTCAAGGTTGACTGCTCAGAAGGGATTGCTGTACTGGTTGCCATGGACCCTGTTGATATGGATGCTGTCATTATGGTTGACATTGGCTGCACAGAAGGGGTTGTTGTACTGAATGTTGTGGACCCTGTTTGTGCAAATGTTGTTGTGTTTGAGGTTGTTTCTACCCCGGGTCTTGTTGTAGTGCTGCTTGTGGTAAATCCAGTCTGTATGGATGCTGTTTTACCTGTACTTGAACCCAACTGATCAGCAGTGTTTGGATTAGCTGTACTGGTCAATCCAAGGGTTGTCGTTGAGCCTGTCTGTGCATATGCAGTTGTTATGGTTTGCGTTGATTGCTCAGGGATGGTTGTTCTAAGGGTTGCGGTGGACCCTTCTTGTGTAGAAACTATTGTTGTGGTCAAGGGTGATTGCTCAGAAGTGTTAGTGGTGCTGGTCATGATAGAACCTGTTTGGGTGGATGCTGTTGTTGTGGCTAAGGTTGACTGCTCAGAAGAAATTGTTGCTGTGGGTCCTGTATGTGTTGATGCTGTTGTTGTGGTCAATGTTAATTGTTCAGGAGTGGTATTTGAACTTGTTGTGGTAGACCCTGTTGGTGTGGGGGCTGATGCTGTGGTTGAAGTTGATTTCTCAGAAGCGTTTGTTGTACTAGTTGTAGTAAACTCTGATTGAGCAAATGTTGTTATTGTGTTTGCAGATGTTTCAACTGCAGGTCTTATTGTACCGCTGCTTGCAGTAGACCCTGTTTCTATGGATACTGTGGTAGCTGTGCTTGAAGCCGATTGATTAGCAGAGTTTGAGCTAGCTGTACTAGGATTTACTGATGACAATAATGGCGTAGATTCAGCTTTAGTTGAAGAGCTTAGAAGAACACTTGTTGTGTATGTTGCACCCGTAGAGAGAGTATCTGACAGAGTTGACAGTGGTGTTGACAAAATCTCTGTAGGTATTGAAGTCTCAGTAAGTGACAATGTTGTAGCTGCACTTGTGGTCGATGATTCTGGGACAGATCTAGTAGAAGATGATGTTGTTACCAGTGGTGTGGTACTTTCTACTATAACAGATGATGAGGTTACTGAAGAGCTTTGAGTTTGAGAAGTGGAAATAACCTCTGTTGCTAAAGGTAATGTAGATGACTGTGTTGAGAAGGCTGTTGACAAACTACCAGTGATAGCTGAAGTATCAGCATTTAAAGATGTTAAAGTATTAGTACTTGTTCTTAGGGTTTCTGGAACTGTTCCAGTGGAAATTGAAGACAATGTTGTCACACCAGGAGTCGAGCTCTCCACTGTTACAGTAAATGTATCTGTCGGATTTACAGATGGCAACAATGATGTAGATTCAGCTATAGTTGAGGTCATTGAAGAGCTTAGTAAAGCAATTGTGGTTG
This sequence comes from Pelophylax lessonae, assembly GCF_965119305.1. Classification (NCBI taxonomy): domain Eukaryota; kingdom Metazoa; phylum Chordata; class Amphibia; order Anura; family Ranidae; genus Pelophylax; species Pelophylax lessonae. The sequence continues at coordinate 43,865,833 of NC_138769.1, forward strand.
TGTCTGTTGTTCCTGTAGACAGAGTTTCTGAAAAGGTTGACTGTGATGTTGACAAACTAGCTGTTGTTACTGAAGAATCGGCAAGTGACAATGTTGTAGCAGCACTTGTAGTCAATGATTCTGGGACAGATGCTGTAGAAACAGCAGAGGATATTGTCACCAGTGGAGTGGTACTTTCTGCTGTTGTGATGGATGTATCAGTAAGGCTTACAGATGATGAAAATGATGTGGATTCTACAGCAGCTGAGGTTTCTGAAGAGCTTTGAGTCTGAGAAGTGGAGATAATCTCTGTTGATAAAGATACAGTAGATGAATTTGTAAAGAAGGCTGTTGACAAACTACCAATGGTAGCTGACGTATCAGCATTTGAAGATGTTAAAGTATCAGCACTTGTTGTTAGGGACTCTGGAACTGTTCCAGTGGAAACTGAGGACAATGTTGTCACAACTGAAGTCGAGCTCTCTACTGCTGCAGTGGATGTGTCCGTAGGATTTACAGATGACAACAATGATGTAGATTCAGCTATAGTTGAGGTTATTGAAGAGCTTAGGAAAGCACTTGTGGATGTGTCTGTTGTTCCTGTAGATAAAATTTCTGAAAGGGTTGACTGTGATGTTGACAAACTAGATATTGCTTTTGAAGTATCGGCAAGTGACACTGTTGTAGCCTCACTTGTGCTCAATGATTCTGGGACAGAGACTGTAGAAACAGCAAGTGATGTTGTCACCATTGGAGTGGTACTTTCTGCTGTTGTGATGGATGTATCAGTTAGGCTTACAGATGATGAAAATGATGTGGATTCTATTGCAGGAGAGGTTACTGAAGAGCTTTGAGCTTGAGAAGTGGAGATACTCTCTGTTGATAAAGACACAGTAGATGCCTCTGTAGAGAAAGCTGTTGACAAACTACCAGTGGTAGCTGAAGTATCAGCATTTGAAGATGTGAAAGTATCAGCACTTGTTGTTAGAGACTCTGGAACTGCCCCAGTGGAAAGTGAAGACAATGTTGTCACACCTGGAGTTGAGCTCCCCACTGGTACAGTGGATGTGTCCATAGGAATTACAGATGACAACACTGTTGTAGATTCAGCTATAGTTGAGGTCATTGAAGAGCTTAGGAAAGCACTTGTGGATTTGTCTGTTGTTCCTGTAGATAGAGTTTCTGAAAAGGTTGACTGTGGTGTTGACAAACTACTTGTTGTTATTGAAGTATCGGCAGGTGAGAATGTTGTAGCCGCACTTGTGGTCAACGATTCTGAGACAGAACCTGAAGAAACAGCAGAGGATGTTTTCCCCAGTGGAGTGGTACTTTCTGCTGTTGTGATGGATGTATCAGCAAGGCTTGCAGATGATAAAAATGATGTGGATTCTACAGATGCTGGGGTAATTGATGAAGTTTGAGTTTGAGAAGTGGAGATACTCTCTGTCAATGGAGATACAGTAGATGTCTCTGTAGTGAAGGCTGTTGACAAACTACCAGTAGTAACTGAAGTATCAACATTTGAAGATGTTAATGTATCAGCACTTGTTAGGGATTCTGGGACTGTTCCAGTGGAAACTGAGGACAATGTTGTCACACCTGAAGTCGAGCTCTCCACTGCTGCAGTGGATGTGTCCGTAGGATTTACAGATGACAACACTGTTGTAGATTCAGCTATAGTTGAGGTTATTGTAGAACTTAGGAAAGCACTTGTAGATTCATCTGTGGTTCCTGTAGATAGAGTTTCTGAAAAGGTTGACTGTGGTGTTGACAAACTACTTGTTGTTATTGAAGTATCGGAAAGTGAGAATGTTGTAGCCACACTTGTGGTCAATGACTCTGAGACAGAACCTGAAGAAACAACAGATGATGTTGTCACCAGTGGAGTGGTACTTTCTGCTGTTGTGATGGATGTATCAGTAAGGCTTGTAGATGAAGAAAATGATGTGGATTCTGCAGCAGGTGAGGTTCCTGAAGAACTTTGGGATTGAGAAGTGGAGATACTCTCGGCTGTTGAAGATACAGTAGATGACTCTGTAGAGAAGGCTGTGGACAAACTACCAGTGGTAGCTGAAGTATCGGCATTTGAGGATGTTAAAGTATCAGCACTTGTTGTTAGGGACTCTGGAATGGTTCCAGTGGAAACTGAAGACAATGTTGTCACACCTGGAGTCGAGCTCTCCATTGCTGCAGTGGATGTGTCCATAGGATTTACAGATGACAACACTGTTGTAGATTCAGCTATAGTTGAGGTTATTGTAGAACTTAGTAAAGCACTTGTAGATTCATCTGTGGTTCCTGTAGATAGAGTTTCTGAAAAGGTTGACTGTGGTGTTGACAAACTACTTGTTGTTATTGAAGTATCGGCAGGTGAGAATGTTGTAGCCGCACTTGTGGTCAATGACTCTGAGACAGAACCTGAAGAAACAACAGATGATGTTGTCACCAGTGGAGTGGTACTTTCTGCTGTTGTGATGGATGTATCAGTAAGGCTTGTAGATGATGAAAATGATGTGGATTCTGCAGCAGGTGAGGTTCCCGAAGAACTTTGAGATTGAGAAGTGGAGATACTCTCTGTTGATGAAGATACAGTAGATGACTCTGTAGAGAAGGATGTTGGCAAACTACCAGTGGTAGTTGAAGTATCAGCATTTGAAGACGTTAAAGTATCAGCACTTGTTGTTGGGGACTCTGGAACTGTCCCAGTGGAAACTGAAGACAATGTCGTCACACCTGGACTTGAGCTCTCCACTGCTGCAGTGGATGTGTCCATAGGATTTACAGATGACAACACTGTTGTAGATTCAGCTATAGTTGAGGTTATTGAAGAGCTTAGGAAAGCACTTGTGGATTCATCTGTGGTTCCTGTAGATAGAGTTTCTGAAAAGGTTGACTGTGGTGTTGACAAACTACTTGTTGTTATTGAAGAATCGGCAAGTGAGAATGTTGTAGCCGCACTTGTGATCAATGATTCTGAGACAGAACCTGAAGAAACAACAGATGATGTTGTCACCAGTGGAGTGGTACTTTCTGCTGTTGTGATGGATGTATCAGTAAGGCTTGTAGAGGATGAAAATGATGTGGATTCTGCAGCAGGTGAGGTTCCTGAAGAACTTTGAGATTGAGAAGTGGAGATACTCTCTGTTGATGATAATACAGTAGATGACTCTGTAGAGAAGGCTGTTGACAAACTACCAGTGGTGGCTGAAGTATCGGCATTTAAAGATGTTAAAGTATCAGCACTTGTTGTTAGGGACTCTGGAACTGTCCCAGTGGAAACTGAAGACAATATCGTCACACCTGAAGTCGAGCTCTCCATCGCTGTAGTGGATGTGTCCATAGTATTTACAGATGACAACACTGTTGTAGATTCATCTATAGTTGAGGTTATTGAAGAGCTTAGGAAAGCACTTGTAGATGCATCTGTGGTTCCTGTAGATAGAGTTTCTGAAAAGGTTGACTGTGGTGTTGACAAACCACTTGTTGTTATTGAAGTATCGGCAAGTGAGAATGTTGTAGCCACACTTGTGGTCAATGATTCTGAGACAAAACCTGAAGAAACAACAGATGATGTTGTCACCAGTGGAGTGGTACTTTCTGCTGTTGTGATGGATGTATCAGTAAGGCTTGTAGATGAAGAAAATGATGTGGATTCTGCAGCAGGTGAGGTTCCTGAAGAACTTTGGGATTGAGAAGTGGAGATACTCTCGGCTGTTGAAGATACAGTAGATGACTCTGTAGAGAAGGCTGTGGACAAACTACCAGTGGTAGCTGAAGTATCGGCATTTGAGGATGTTAAAGTATCAGCACTTGTTGTTAGGGACTCTGGAATGGTCCCAGTGGAAACTGAAGACAATGTTGTCACACCTGGAGTCGAGCTCTCCATTGCTGCAGTGGATGTGTCCATAGGATTTACAGATGACAACACTGTTGTAGATTCAGCTATAGTTGAGGTTATTGTAGAACTTAGTAAAGCACTTGTAGATTCATCTGTGGTTCCTGTAGATAGAGTTTCTGAAAAGGTTGACTGTGGTGTTGACAAACTACTTGTTGTTATTGAAGTATCGGCAGGTGAGAATGTTGTAGCCGCACTTGTGGTCAATGACTCTGAGACAGAACCTGAAGAAACAACAGATGATGTTGTCACCAGTGGAGTGGTACTTTCTGCTGTTGTGATGGATGTATCAGTAAGGCTTGTAGATGATGAAAATGATGTGGATCCTGCAGCAGGTGAGGTTCCTGAAGAACTTTGTGATTGAGATGTGGAGATACTCTCGGCTGTTGAAGATACAGTAGATGACTCTGTAGAGAAGGCTGTTGACAAGCTACCAGTGGTAGCTGAAGTATCGGCATTTGAAGATGTTAAAGTATCAGCACTTGTTGTTAGGGACTCTGGAATGGTCCCAGTGGAAACTGAAGACAATGTTGTCACAGCTGAAGTCGAGCTCTCCATTGCTGCAGTGGATGTGTCCATAGTATTTACAGATGACAACACTGTTGTAGATTCAGCTGTAGTTGAGGTTATTGAAGAACTTAGGAAAGCACTTGTAGATTCATCTGTGGTTCCTGTAGATAGAGTTTCTGAAAAGGTTGACTGTGGTGTTGACAAACTACTTGTTGTTATTGAAGTATCGGAAAGTGAGAATGTTGTAGCCGCACTTGTTGTCAATGACTCTGAGACAGAACCTGAAGAAACAACAGATGATGTTGTCACCAGTGGAGTGGTACTTTCTGCTGTTGTGATGGATGTATCAGTAAGGCTTGTAGATGATGAAAATGATATGGATTCTGCAGCAGTTGAGGTTCCTGAAGAACTTTGAGATTGAGAAGTGGAGATACTCTCTGTTGATGAAGATACAGTAGATGAATCTGTAGAAAAGGCTGTGGACAAACTACCAGTGGTAGCTGAAGTATCGGCATTTAAAGATGTTAAAGTATCAGAACTTGTTGTTAGGGACTCTGGAACTGTCCCAGTGGAAACTGAAGACAATGTCGTCACACCTGAAGTCGAGCTCTCCATCGCTGTAGTGGATGTGTCCATAGTATTTACAGATGACAACACTGTTGTAGATTCATCTATAGTTGATGTTATTGAAGAGCTTAGGAAAGCACTTGTAGATTCATCTGTGGTTCCTGTAGATAGAGTTTCTGAAAAGGTTGACTGTGGTGTTGACAAACCACTTGTTGTTATTGAAGTATCGGCAAGTGAGAATGTTGTAGCCACACTTGTGGTCAATGATTCTGAGACAAAACCTGAAGAAACAACAGATGACGTTGTCACCAGTGGAGTGGTACTTTCTGCTGTTGTGATGGATGTATCAGTAAGGCTTGTAGATGATGAAAATGATGTGGGTTCTGCAGCAGGTGAGGTTCCTGAAGAACTTTGGGATTGAGAAGTGGAGATACTCTCGGCTGTTGAAGATACAGTAGATGACTCTGTAGATAAGGCTGTTGACAAACTACCAGTGGTAGCTGAAGTATCGGCATTTGAAGATGTTAAAGTATCAGCACTTGTTGTTAGGGACTCTGGAGCTGTCTCAGTAGAAACTGAAGACAATGTTGTCACACCTGGAGTCGAACTCTCCATTGCTGTAGTGGATATGTCCATAGGAGTTACAGATGACACCACTGTTGTAGATTCAGCTATAGTTGAGGTTATCGAAGAGCTTAGGAAAGCACTTGTAGATTCATCTGTGGTTCCTGTAGATAGAGTTTCTGAAAAGGTTGACCGTGGTGTTGACAAACCACTTGTTGTTATTGAAGTATCGGCAAGTGAGAATGTTGTAGCCACACTTGTGGTCAATGATTCTGAGACAAAACCTGAAGAAACAACAGATGATGTTGTCACCAGTGGAGTGGTACTTTCTGCTGTTGTGATGGATGTATCAGTAAGGCTTGTAGATGATGAAAATGATGTGGATTCTGCAGCAGGTGAGGTTCCTGAAGAACTTTGGGATTGAGAAGTGGAGATACTCTCGGCTGTTGAAGATACAGTAGATGACTCTGTAGATAAGGCTGTTGACAAACTACCAGTGGTAGCTGAAGTATCGGCATTTGAAGATGTTAAAGTATCAGCACTTGTTGTTAGGGACTCTGGAGCTGTCTCAGTAGAAACTGAAGACAATGTTGTCACACCTGGAGTCGAACTCTCCATTGCTGCAGTGGATGTGTCCATAGGAGTTACAGATGACACCACTGTTGTAGATTCAGCTATAGTTGAGGTTATCGAAGAGCTTAGGAAAGCACTTGTAGATTCATCGGTGGTTCCGGTAGATAGAGTTTCTGAAAAGGTTGACTGTGGTGTTGACAAACTACTTGTTGTTATTGAAGTATCGGAAAGTGAGAATGTTGTGGCCGCACTAGTGGTCAATGACTCTGAGACAGATCCTGAAGAAACAACAGATGATGTTGTCACCAGTGGAGTGGTACTTTCTGCTGTTGTGATGGATGTATCAGTAAGGCTTGCAGAGGATGAAAATGATGTGGATTCTGCAGCAGGTGAGGTTCCTGAAGAACTTTGAGATTGAGAAGTGGAGATACTCTCTGTTAATGAAGATACAGTAGATGACTCTGTAGAGAAGGCTGTTGACAAGCTAACAGTGGTAGCTGAAGTATCGGCATTTGAAGATGTTAAAGTATCAGCACTTGTTGTTAGGGACTCTGGAATGGTCTCAGTGGAAAGTGAAGACAATGTTGTCACACCTGGACTTGAGCTCTCCACTGCTGCAGTGGATGTGTCCGTAGGATTTACAGATGACAACACTGTTGTAGATTCAGCTATAGTTGAGGTTATTGTAGAACTTAGGAAAGCACTTGTAGATTCATCTGTGGTTCCTGTAGATAGAGTTTCTGAAAAGGTTGACTGTGGTGTTGACAAACTGCTTGTTGTTATTGAAGTATCAGCAGGTGAGAATGTTGTAGCTGCACTTGTGATCAATGACTCTGAGACAGAACCTGAAGAAACAACAGGTGATGTTGTCACCAGTGGAGTGGCACTTTCTGCTGTTGTGATGGATGTATCAGTAAGGCTTGTAGATGATGAAAATGATGTGGATTCTGCAGCAGGTGAGGTTCCTGAAGAACTTTGAGATTGAGAAGTGGAGATACTCTCTGTTGATGAAGATACAGTAGATGACTCTGTAGAGAAGGCTGTTGACAAGCTACCAGTGGTAGCTGAAGTATCGGCATTTGAAGATGTTAAAGTATCAGCACTTGTTGTTAGGGACTCTGGAACTGTCTCAGTAGAAACTGAGGACAATGTCGTCACACCTGGAGTCGAGCTCTCCATTGCTGCAGTGGATGTGTCCATAGGATTTACAGATGACAACACTGTTGTAGATTCAGCTATAGTTGAGGTTATTGTAGAACTTAGGAAAAAACTTGTAGATTCATCTGTGGTTCCTGTAGATAGAGTTTCTGAAAAGGTTGAATGTGGTGTTGACAAACTACTTGTTGTTATTGAAGTATCGGAAAGTGAGAATGTTGTAGCCGCACTTGTGGTCAATGACTCTGAGACAGAACCTGAAGAAACAACAGATGATGTTGTCACCAGTGGAGTGTTACTTTCTGCTGTTGTGATGGATGTATCAGTAAGGCTTGTAGATGATGAAAATGATGTGGATTCTGCAGCAGGTGAGGTTCCTGAAGAACTTTGAGATTGAGAAGTGGAGATACTCTCTGTTGATGAAGATACAGTAGATGACTCTGTAGAGAAGGCTGTTGACAAGCTACCAGTGGTAGCTGAAGTATCGGCATTTGAAGATGTTAAAGTATCAGCACTTGTTGTTAGGGACTCTGGAATGGTCCCAGTGGAAACTGAAGACAATGTTGTCACAGCTGAAGTCGAGCTCTCCATTGCTGCAGTGGATGTGTCCATAGTATTTACAGATGACAACACTGTTGTAGATTCAGCTATAGTTGAGGTTATTGAAGAACTTAGGAAAGCACTTGTAGATTCATCTGTGGTTCCTGTAGATAGAGTTTCTGAAAAGGTTGACTGTGGTGTTGACAAACCACTTGTTGTTATTGAAGTATCGGAAAGTGAGAATGTTGTAGCCGCACTTGTGGTCAATGACTCTGAGACAGAACCTGAAGAAACAACAGATGATGTTGTCACCAGTGGAGTGGTAGTTTCTGCTGTTGTGATGGATGTATCAGTAAGGCTTGTAGATGATGAAAATGATGTGGATTCTGCAGCAGGTGAGGTTCCTGAAGAACTTTGAGATTGAGAAGTGGAGATACTCTCTGTTGATGAAGATACAGTAGATGAATCTGTAGAGAAGGCTGTGGACAAACTACCAGTGGTAGCTGAAGTATCGGCATTTGAAGATGTTAAAGTATCAGCACTTGTTGTTAGGGACTCTGGAACTGTCCCAGTGGAAACTGAAGACAATGTCGTCACACCTGGAGTCGAGCTCTCCATTGCTGCAGTGGATGTGTCCATAGGATTTACAGATGTAGATTCAGCTATAGTTGAGGTTATTGTAGAACTTAGGAAAGCACTTGTAGATTCATCTGTGGTTCCTGTAGATAGAGTTTCTGAAAAGGTTGACTGTGGTGTTGACAAACTACTTGTTGTTATTGAAGTATCAGAAAGTGAGAATGTTGTAGCCGCACTTGTGGTCAATGACTCTGAGACAGAACCTGAAGAAACAACAGATGGTGTTGTCACCAGTGGAGTGGTAGTTTCTGCTGTTGTGATGGATGTATCAGTAAGGCTTGTAGATGATGAAAATGATGTGGATTCTGCAGCAGGTGAGGTTCCTGAAGAACTTTGAGATTGAGAAGTGGAGATACTCTCTGTTGATGAAGATACAGTAGATGACTCTGTAGAGAAGGCTGTTGACAAACTACCAGTGGTAGCTGAAGTATCGGCATTTGAAGATGTTAAAGAATCAGCACTTGTTGTTAGGGACTCTGGAGCTGTCTCAGTGGAAACTGTGGACAATGTCGTCACACCTGGAGTCGAGCTCTCCATTGCTGCAGTGGATGTGTCCATAGTATTTACAGATGACAACCCTGTTGTAGATTCAGCTATAGTTGAGGTTATTGAAGAGCTTAGGAAAGCACTTGTAGATTCATCTGTGGTTCCTGTAGATAGAGTTTCTGAAAAGGTTGACTGTGGTGTTGACAAACTACTTGTTGTTATTGAAGTATCGGAAAGTGAGAATGTTGTAGCCAGGTTTGTGGTCAATGATTCTGAGACAGAACCTGAAGAAACAACAGATGACGTTGTCACCAGTGGAGTGGTACTTTCTGCTGTTGTGATGGATGTATCAGTAAGGGTTGTAGATGATGAAAATGATGTGGATTCTGCAGCAGGTGAGGTTCCTGAAGAACTTTGTGATTGAGAAGTGGAGATACTCTCTGTTGATGAAGATACAGTAGATGACTCTGCAGAGAAGGCTGTTGACAAGCTACCAGTGGTAGCTGAAGTATCGGAATTTAAAGATGTTAAAGTATCAGCACTTGCTGTGGGTGTTTCTTGGGCTGTCGTAGAAGAAAGTGCAGAAGATTGCGACAAACTATCAATATCTGTGCTAGACTGAAAATTAGTTGGTTGTGTACTAGGCTGGTTGGTAGTGCTGTCAGTACTGGATGACACATTTTCTGTAGATACACTTGCACCAGTAGTGGACTGTTCTGGGGAAGTGCTTTGAGTGTTAGTTACAGTGTCTGTGGTTGACCCCAGTGTAGAATTAGTTTCTGTACTTGGCGAAGTATCGGTATCTGTATTGGTAAATGATGATTTCGTGGTACCACTTTCGGTGGTATCATTTGAGGTAGTGTTGTCATAGGGGCTGCTTGTGTTGTCTGTAGTCGTTGTTTGCCTTGAAACATCTAGAATGCAAATCAATAAAGTTTATAATAGAAAATGAATTTTAGATCCAAAAGACATTTATATACAGTACAATGTTTTCAGTAACTTTAAAACTCTGCATTAATAAATTCCTTACATGCCCAAAAATGTACAGTATATTTTATGTGCATTTTTTTTCCATTCACAAAGCACAAAAAAAATAAAAAAATATGTCTTATCTTTTTAGATGTTTCTAAAGAGAAGGTGTCATGGCTGATTCTAGAATTTCTAGACAGGCTCACAGTGTTTTTTTGCCCACACAGAGTGAGCTATGTCTCATTAACATAATTTAGAGTGCAGGAGGGTGGTTTATAAATTAGTAACCCTTAGGAAAGATTTTGTTGAGACTTATGCCTCGTACACACGCAACGATTATCGGCCAACCGATCAGCCGTCTTTTGTCCAGTGTTGTTGTGTTGTTTGGAATGTGCCTAGACTGCACACAAATTTTGTTGGCCAACAACAACCAACTTCAGAAGTGATGTCATGTGTTGGTTTGTTTTCTTTGTGTTCTTTCTTCTCTGAGCATGCCCAGTCTTGCTCCTTAGCTTTTTCCCTGTCGAAATCTGTACTGACTGCACGAAAATCAGCCGTGTTTTGACGGCAGACAAAAATTTTATAGCCTGCACACCAGATTTTTTTCGGCCGAAAAGTCGGAGTCGGTTGTCGGAAGCATCATACTAACAAGCCGAAAATCGGCAGATCGGTCGTCGGACGAAAATTCCCTGCCGATTTTCGACGCGTGTGTACGAGGCTTTAGTTTACTGCTAATAATGAAGAACTGCCAACACTGTACAGATAGAGTTAATTACTACACTACTCTGCAGCTGCCTCTTACATGTTACAAAACAGGGAGAGCATGTAATAATTTAAAAAAAGTAAAAAACACCTAAAAAAGTAACCAATTATTATATTTTTTTTCAGTTATGCTAAGTTATTGTTAACATATAACAAATCTAATATACTGTAGGTGTTATTCCAATTTTACTGCAAAAGAGGAATATATAGTATTCTGGAAGAATGCTGCAAGAATCAACACTAGGCAGGCCCTGGGCAGGGTAAATTCACTAATAAAAAATATCTTAACCGCTTGCCGACTGCGCACAGTATATTTACTGCGGCAGTCGGCCCCGGCCAGGCAGAGTGACGTAGGTCTACGTCGCTCGCCTGTCACTCCTTCCAGAGCCAATAGCGGGCGGGCGCGCGCCCGCCGAGGCGCGCGCCCGCCTCGGCTCGTTCACGGAGGAGTGCGGGAGTGTGACTGGCGGACCCGATGTCCGCCGGTCACACTACGATCGCCGCTACAGCGGGAGAAAGACAGAGCGGCTTGTGTAAACAAGCCACCTGTCAGTTCTCCCTGTGTAAAAGTGAAGATCAAACAGTTCTACTATGTAGAACTGTTGATCTTTGTTTTTACACTAGTAGCCATGTCCCTACACAGTTAGAATCACGCCCCTAGGACACACTTAACCCCTCCCTGTCCAATACTGTTAACCCCTTCCCTGCCAGTGTCATTTTTGCAGTAACAGTGCATATATATAGCACTGATTACTGCAGTAATGTCACTGGTACCCCCAAAAGTGTCAAAAATGTCAGTCAAGGGTCCGATCTGTCCGCCGCAATGTCGCAGTACCGCAAAAAAAATCGCAGATCGCCGCCATTACTCGTTAAAAAAAAAAACACCAAAAATGACAAAAATCTTTCCCTTTGTTAGTAAACGCGATAACTTTTGCGCAAACCAATCAAAATACGCTTTTTGCGATTTTTTTTACCAAACATAGGTAGCGTAAAACAAATTGGCCGAAAATTTTAAAAAATTTTGATTTTTACATTTTTTTTTGGGGGAATTTCATATAAAAAAAAGTGAAAAATATTGTTGTTTTTGCAAAAATTACGCTCTTTTTTTGTTTATAGCGCGTGATCAAAAAATCGCACAGGTGATCAAATACCACCAAAAGAAAGCTCTGTTTGTGGGAAAAAAAGGACGTGAAATTCGTTTAGGTACAGCGTCGCACGACCGCGCGATTGTCCGTTAAAGTCACGCAGTAAAAAATCGCAAAATAACCCCTGGTCTTTTAGCAGGAAAATCCTGCGGTGGTAAAGTGGTTAATATGCTATTTTAGAAAAAAAGACCAATTTAGATTATCATTGTATCTATATAAGAATTAACATCTAATCTAGGTGTGACATTTGTTAATTGTTAACAAAAACAATTAACCAATTAACCTAATTAAACAATTAACCTACTGCAAGTTTACAAAGAAGACTAGGTTGACACCACTGCCCCTCCATTAAGCATTGTCACCCTAGGACAGAAAGTGTTTACTGGCAGGATGGGATCACCAGGTAAAAAACAAAAACTCCGCTCTGCACTGCACTATATTTAAATTTTCGTTTTTGGTTTTAGATACACTTTAAATCTTAACAGAATTATCAAAAAGAAGCAGTTATTTATTTCCTCCTTCTTATTCTTAGGCATTTCTGAATGACGGTTTCTTGCACAAGACGCTCTGTATAATTGCTTTTATCCTCTAACAGTGACAAAGCATTTATTACTCAGGAAGGTACACAGACAGGGTTTGAATTGTGGTTAAAAAAGGATCACGTACAAATAGCATAGAACTAGACCAACAACATCCTGGTTAAACTTTTTTTTTTGTGACTGTAGACAAAAGGGGAGATTATAGCAATTGCACAGCATGTACCTGCTATGGGGACTGGAGGAAAGGGGGCCCAGGAAAGAATAAAGTACTTTATTTGTGCTGTAAAGAATCATTTAAGCATTTCTCGCTTAAGTGAGACTTTCTCCCCACCCCCTGCGTGGGCATAGATGTGCAGCAGGGCTTGGGTCTTGAGCGAGCCCTGTGGCAGATCTGTTCATACTGTAAACTGGTTTCCTGGACCCAGAGCATCTGCACGTGTGCAGGATTTCCCACACATGCAGAGCCAGGAGACGGACTGAAGTTCTGCTTCAGGGTTACCCTGCAGATACAATCATATAATTCAGATGGTTATAATACTTTGGTGCTGATTAGGTTTAGATTATTCTATGCAGACATACTATGCATGTTCAGTGGTGGTGGTGTGGGGGGGGGGGGGCTACCACTCTGCTTAGTATGCAAGGAATAAAAAAAAATAAAGCTTAGTACCACTTCGGACATCTGACATCACACAGTGCAACTTACTGCTTTTGGTAGTCAGAATATTCTCTTCTGTATGCAGTGTTGTATCTTGGCCTAGGCCAACAAGGCCCAGGCCTAGGGCGGCACTTTGAAGGGGGGCAGCAAAAAAGCTGCACCCTGCACAAAAAAAAAAAAATATATAATTACAATCAGTGGCAGCAAACACAAGTCCAAATATCTTAGGCTGCACTAATGGGCAATGATAGGCTGTACTGGTGGCCACTGATGGGGCTGTACTGATATGCTGCACTGATGAGGTTGCACTGATGGGCAGTATTAAGGGGACACTGATAAGGCTGCACTGATAGGCACTGATACACTGTGGTTGTGGTCTGTAGTTTACAGATGACAGAACGGGTCATAAACAGGAAGGGGAGTGGCCCTTACAGGAAGGGGTGGGTCATATTTTAAATTAGGGGGTGCACAAGTTTAGTCAGGCCTAGGGCAGCACAAAACCTAAATACACCACTGTCTGTATGCTTCTCTGAAACTAGTTTTACATACATATGATGTATCTTGTGGTGTCCCCTGCAGACCCCCTTCTTAGTCCTCTGATGTCCTCAGCCTTTCAGGTTAAATGACTCCGATCCTGGAAAGTTGAGGGTTTTTTTTACTGTCAGTTCAGGCTGGCCCTACCCCTGAAGGGAACACTGCATTGCCCTTCATCTACAATGTAACAGTGGTGCTGACGTCATCACGTTAGTGTGGCTTTCTGCATCAACAGAAGACTTCTAAAAAGGTAAGTATTAAAAAGAAAGAGCATAAAATGGAACCAGCAAAGGGCCACATTGGGAAAACGGGTTGATTAAGTGGGGAGCAGGGACCTAAGTGTTGGACAACATTTGTTTAGTACATGTAGTTCCTCGGACACATATTTAATGATCATACCTAGGAACTTTTGAAATGGCTAAGGTGGAAATTAGCAGGGCCCCAGGCACCCCTCCACCCCACCTCTCCCAATATCGGGCTCAGGTACCTCTAAAAGTTCCATATGTGCCGCTACTGCTGCCTAGTGACTATGTTTATGTATTCATCTCTCCCTTGGCCCTGAATGAGTCATTCATTAGGTAGTGTTGCCGGCGCAGAATGATCATGAACTGCTGAAGGCCAAGATCATTCAGTGCCTTCACCACCACTATCCAACACTAGGCAGTGGTGGTGGGACAGGCATAGAATAACCTTGCCACTCCTGCTGCCAATTGTCCGTTAGAGGAAACTCTATTAATATTTACATCACAAGCCAGCAAGAGATGAAAAAAGCCGGCATTGATGGGCCAGATCTGGCCAGTGCTGAGGTAGGTTCATAACCAGCTGAAAATTCTGACATGGTGACATAAGTAATCGCTCTCCTCTGTATCTTCCTTCTAGGTAGCACACAGAGGAATTCCAGATAAACTACGCAGTAAAAATATTTATTTCTATTTTTGCACCAGAACTTGCCTTGGAGACAAAAGATAAAAGCCTGTTTTCTAGATACCGTTGTAGTAAACTCACATTTTATTGTAATCTTCATCTATACTTGTGGAACTACCTGCCCTATGTGTTTGTTTTATGTTTGATTAATAGGAGATAACTTATACCGAAATGTCATAAAAAACGACATAAACAGAAAATGCTAGGAAAGTACAGGTAGAGGACACATTGTCCTGAAATATCGTTCTGAGGAATCTCTCTGACTATGTCATCATTCAGTTCATAAGGTTTCGGGGATTGTCAATAAATTATAGATAAGGTATCACCAACTCACTGTAATACTTATTACTACTTACGTAAGTTCATATATTACTCCACTTAGTAATTTTATCAAAAACTTTAATTGGATCTAAAAGTTGTCTTAAATATGAGACTCTTCAGAGGCTACCATGATTACAACATAATTGCAATAAATATTTAAAAATCATGCACAAAAAAATGGCTTGATACTTTTTCAGCTCATTCACATGGGAGGCTCAAATACCTATTTTTATTTATCTATCTATCTATCTATCTATCTATCTATCTATCTATCTATCTATCTATCTATCTATCTATCTATCTATCTATCTATCTATCTATCTATCTATCTATCTATCTATCTATCTACTGTATCTTTCCATCTCTCTATCTATCTATGAATAGATAGATATCTAGTCATCCATGTATCTATCCAGCCATCCTTCCATCTATCCCTCCACATATCTATCTATCTATCTATCTATCTATCTATCTATCTATCTATCTATCTATCTATCTATCTATCTATCTATCTATCTATCTATCTATCTATCTATCTATGACTAGATAGATATCTAGTCATCCATCTATCTATCTAGCCATCCTTCCATCCATCTATCTATCCATGCATCCATCCACATCCATCTATCTATCTATCTATCTATCTATCTATCTATCTATCTATCTATCTATCTATCTATCTATCTATCTATCTATCTATCTATCTATCTATCTATCTATCTATCTATCTATCTATCTATCTATCTATCTATCTATCTATCTATCTATCTATCTATCTATCTACTGTATCTTTCCATCTCTCTATCTATCTATGATTATGACTAGATAGCTATCTAGTCATCCATTTATCTATCTAGCCATCCTTCCATCCTTCTATATAGCCATCCTTCCCTCCACATCCATATCTATCTATCTATCTATCTATCTATCTATCTATCTATCTATCTATCTATCTATCTATCTATCTATCTATCTATCTATCTATCTATCTATCTTTCCATCTCTCTATCTATCTATGACTAGATAGATATCTAGTCATCCATTTATCTATCTAGCCATCCTTCCATCTATCTATCTAGCCATCCTTCCATCCATCTATCTATCCATGCATCCATCCACATCCATATATATAGCTATCTATCTATCTATCTATCTATCTATCTATCTATCTATCTATCTATCTATCTATCTATCTATCTATCTATCTATCTATCTATCTATCTATCTATCTATCTATCTATCTATCTATCTATCTATCTATCTATCTATCTATCTATCTGCAACAAAATGTGTGCATTTTAATGCATAATGTATCTCAAGCATGTATGTTTGTTTCCTGTGTGACTCACACCTATGAGCTGCAATTTAATGCGTTCTCAAAGAGATATATAATCAGAAATGCCTCATAAAGTGTTTTTTTCTGTTTGGATCCCACATACATAACTTAGATTGCACAATTTCCTTTATTATATCTGTCTCTAGCTATTTATCTATTCTATTGAGTCTATTGCATGACTGCCTAAATACACATCTCTTAATTTTATTATTTTTTAATAAGCAGAAAAACAGGACACCTGATTAAAATGTACATTTCCTCATACTTTTTAAAGTAACATTAATCGAAGAAGAATTAATAGAACAAAACAAAATAATTTCACAACATAATGAAGCAACATAACGAAACCCATAGCCTTGAAGAGATTGGAATGCATGAATGGCCGTCTACACACTCAGCAGGTGCTCCGCGGTTAGCTGCACCTGCTGATCCACAGCGAGACCTTACAAATCATTGTGTGTCATCTTTTGTAAAGTATCTTTTCTTATGAGACTACACTAACACTATAATTTACCTCTAAATGCCAACAATTCCAAAACCAATTTAGACACCAAACCAAAGATGAAAGATAATTTAAGCAGCAACTTTGAAAGTTTAATAAGCCTACAGTCTAGAATCTAAATTATGAACCAGAAAATTTAACATCCAGTCCATTCACATTTGAGCGTAGCATATACATGTAATTTTTAGGCTTTTTGGGCATTTTTTTCACACATTATTAAGAGTGAAGTTCCATACAAGAGCTTCTTTGGAGCAGAATTAAGTGTTTTCGACTTTTTTTAAGGGAGTATGTGGAAAACACAATTAACACTCGTTCTTTCCACAATTTCCAGTGAACTTCCAATGAAGTCAATGGGCCAAAAATGCCCAATTCTTCCTTAAAAGTAGCTTATGTATACCCAAAATGTGTTGCGCTAAAAAAGTGAATAATAAATGATAAATAAACATAGAGCATCAAACCCTAGAGAATATAAAGCAAATAACGTGGAAGTGTTATAAATATGAGGGACTAGCAATCCCAGCATGTGAGGTCCTGCATTACTCAAAAAAACTACACAAAAAGTCCAAAAAATAACACAAAAGTCCTTAAGTGAAGAAAAAGGAGGGAGTAGTGAGTCTCAGATGAGAGGAACCACAAGTCCCAGTAGTAGCAGAGTCAAGCAGAGCTTCCCCTGGATAGCACCCGTGATCAAGGAAGGTGTAAATTAAGGCTGCTTACCAGATTTCAATGGTCTTCTAATTCAATAGAAAGACCACAGGGCACTTATGAGATAGGGGCAAACCAGAAAAAACATCCCATATAGAACTCCTTCAGATCCACAAATCCAGGGAGAGCTGGAGCAGATACTAGCAAGCCAATCCTCTTGTCTTGTCTTATCTCAGCAGACTACATAGCTGAGACTCACTAACTCACTACTCCCTCCTTTTTCTTCACTTAAGGACTTTTATGTTATTTTTTTGGACTTTTTGTGTATTGAAGAAGTTTTTTTGAGTAATGCATCACCTCACATGCTGGGATTGCTAGTCCCTCATATTTATAACAATTCCATGTTTAAAGTCACGTTATTTGCTTTATATTCTCTAGGGTTTGATGCTCTACATTTATTTATCATTTAATATTAACTTTTTTAGCGCAGCACATTTTGGGTATATATTGATTTGGACTTTGTTCTATGAGTCTGTGCATGCAGCTTGTTCTTGTTGAACGCATTTATATTTTTTTCATTTTTTTTTTTTCACTTAGCGCAGGAATTTATTGATGTATTTAACCGGTTTCCGACCGCCGCACGACTATATACTGCGGCGGTCAGCCCCGGCCAGGCAGAGTGACGTATCGGTACGTCACTCGCCTGTCACTGACTTGCGAGCCTATAGCGAGCGGGCGCGCGCCCGCCGAGGCGCGCGCCCGCCGCGGCTCGTTCACAGGCAAGTCAGTGCGTGTGACCGGCGGACTCGATGTCCGCCAGTCACACTGCGATCGCTCCTGTGAAGGGAGAAAGACAGAGCAGCTTGTGTAAACAAGCTGCCTGTCAGTTCTCCCTGTGTAAAAGTAAAGATCTGACCGTTCTACTATGTAGAACGGTTGATCTTTGCTTTTACACCAATAGCAATGTCCCTACACAGTAGAAAGCACGCCCCTAGGACACACTTAACCCCTCCCTGTCCAATAAAGTTAACCCCTTCCCTGCCAGTGTCATTTTTGCAGTAACAGTGCATATGTATAGCACTGATTACTGCAGTAATGTCACTGGTAACCCCAAAAGTGTCAAAAATGTCAGTCAAGGGTCCGATCTGTCCGCCGCAATGTCGCAGTACCGAAAAAAAATCGCAGATCGCCGCCATTACGCGTTAAAAAAAAAAACACCAAAAATGACAAAAATCTTTCTCTTTGTTAGTAAACGCGATAACTTTTGCGCAAACCAATCAAAATACGCTTTTTGCGATTTTTTTTACCAAACATATGTAGCATAAAACAAATTGG
This sequence comes from Pelophylax lessonae, assembly GCF_965119305.1. Classification (NCBI taxonomy): domain Eukaryota; kingdom Metazoa; phylum Chordata; class Amphibia; order Anura; family Ranidae; genus Pelophylax; species Pelophylax lessonae. The sequence goes on from NC_138769.1 coordinate 43,884,405, forward strand.
CCGAAAAATGTTAAAAAATTTTGATTTTTACTTTTTTTTTTGGGGAATTTCATATAAAAAAATGTGAAAAATATTGTTATTTTTGCAAAATTTACGCTCTTTTTTTGTTTATAGCGCGTGATCAAAAAATCGCACAGGTGATCAAATACCACCAAAAGAAAGCTCTGTTTGTGGGAAAAAAAGGACGTCAAATTCGTTTAGGTACAGCGTCGCACGACCGTGCAATTGTCCGTTAAAGTCACGCAGTAAAAAATCGCAAAAAAACCCCTGGTCCTTTAGCAGCCAAATCCTCCGGGGCTTAAGTGGTTAATGTAGCTTATGTAACTTGTTTAACTTTAGCTTTAGGCTTTGAGTTAAAGGCCTTGACTGCCTAAATGTGAATGTGTCAAAAGGGAGATAGTGTCAACACAGGATGACACTGTGGACACTTAAATTAATACGTGCCACGTCCTAGTCAAATGTTAATAGAAAGTGTGAGAACAAATGGACTTTATTGGCACTGACAACCAGACAGTTACGGCGTAAAAATAGAAATATTTTATTAAGAGATCATTAAAAAACATACAGGGAGTGCAGAATTATTAGGCAAATGAGTATTTTGACCCCATCATCCTCTTTATGCATGTTGTCTTACTCCAAGCTGTATAGGCTCGAAAGCCTACTACCAATTAAGCATATTAGGTGATGTGCATCTCTGTAATGAGAAGGGGTGTGGTCTAATGACATCAACACCCTATATCAGGTGTGCATAATTATTAGGCAACTTCCTTTCCTTGGGCAAAATGGGTCAAAAGAAGGACTTGACAGGCTCAGAAAAGTCAAAAATAGTGAGATATCTTGCAGAGGGATGCAGCACTCTTAAAATTGCAAAGCTTCTGAAGCGTGATCATCGAACAATCAAGCATTTCATTCAAAATAGTCAACAGGGTCGCAAGAAGAGTGTGGAAAAACCAAGGCGCAAAATAACAGCCCATGAACTGAGAAAGGTCAAGCGTGCAGCTGCCAAGATGCCACTTGCCACCAGTTTGGCCATATTTCAGAGCTGCAACATCACTGGAGTGCCCAAAAGCACAAGGTTTGCAATACTCAGAGACATGGCCAAGGTAAGAAAGGCTGAAAGACGACCACCACTGAACAAGACACACAAGCTGAAACGTCAAGACTGGGCCAAGAAATATCTCAAGACTGATTTTTCAAAGGTTTTATGGACTGATGAAATGAGAGTGAGTCTTGATGGGCCAGATGGATGGGCCCGTGGCTGGATTGGTAAAGGGCAGAGAGCTCCAGTCCGACTCAGACGCCAGCAAGGTGGAGGTGGAGTACTGGTTTGGGCTGGTATCATCAAAGATGAGCTTGTGGGGCCTTTCGGGTTGAGGATGGAGTCAAGCTCAACTCCCAGTCCTACTGCCAGTTTCTGGAAGACACCTTCTTCAAGCAGTGGTACAGGAAGAAGTCTGCATCCTTCAAGAAAAACGTGATTTTCATGCAGGACAATGCTCCATCACACGCGTCCAAGTACTCCACAGCGTGGCTGGCAAGAAAGGGTATAAAAGAAGAAAAGCTAATGACATGGCCTCCTTGTTCACCTGATCTGAACCCCATTGAGAACCTGTGGTCCATCATCAAATGTGAGATTTACAAGGAGGGAAAACAGTACACCTCTCTGAACAGTGTCTGGGAGGCTGTGGTTGCTGCTGCATGCAATGTTGATGGTGAACAGATCAAAACACTGACAGAATCCATGGATGGCAGGCTTTTGAGTGTCCCTGCAAAGAAAGGTGGCTATATTGGTCACTGATTTGTTTTTGTTTTGTTTTTGAATGTCAGAAATGTATATTTGTGAATGTTGAGATGTTATATTGGTTTCACTGGTAAAAATAAATAATTGAAATGGGTATACTGTATCTTTGATTTTTGTTAAGTTGCCTAATAATTATGCACAGTAATAGTCACCTGCACACACAGATATCCCCCTAAAATAGCTAAAACGAAAAAAAAAAAAACTAAAAACTACTTCCAAAAATAGTCAGCTTTGATATTAATGAGTTTTTTGGGTTCATTGAGAACATGGTTGTTGTTCAAAAATAAAATTAATCCTCAAAAATACTCATTTGCCTAATAATTCTGCACTTCCTGTATATGCGTATGTGTACCACCACAGGTGCAAAACATGAAAAACAAATCAAAAAACAATCACATTCAAATCAGAAGACACAAATTTAAAAGGCATATATAACCTCAATAACCATAGCCTCTAAAACCGTCTAAATGGACCAAATATACCGTGATGGAGCTATACAGACTGGAAGTTGTGGAGCAGCCCTAAGGCTATTCCTGATACAGTAGCATAAAGCTTGTGAGCAAATCCATCGACGGTAGAATTAGGGAGGCTTGGTATTTGGGTATTGAATTCGGTCAGAAACAAACTCTACATGTTTCGCGCGATTAGCGCTTCTTCAGGAGCTTAAGTAATAGCTGAACAATTCAATGTAACAGTGTTGGTAGCATAGTGCACAAAGGCACTGTTTTCTATTAAAAAGGTGCAGATGCCTGTGCCTGCAAGACAGACAAACAGGAGCAGCTGTCCGAAAAATGCCACAAAACACACCCCAGACACAAGGGAGGGGGGTATGTATAAAGGAGGTGGGGGGATATTTAGGAACACAGTCCTTGATCCATTCAGGCTAGTCAGTATAGATAAGGTCACGAGGTATATAACTGGATACTGTTTTGCGTAAATGTAGTCACAGACCCAGATCCCAGATCCCAGAGAAGGTAGTTCAGTGTTCCCTCAAAATGTATAGTAAAACGCGACCACCCCGGATAACCAGGTAGCTTGTATGCGGGTGTTCTGCTGTGTGACAGGGAGACCCTTACTGGTAAGTAAGGCGTCAGTTCCTTTAAAACTGTTCAAAGGATTCACATGTATCCGGGGAGAGCGCCGGCTGGAACGGCCGTGACCTCAGAGTCAAAAAACATCTGTGGTGGTACACATACGCATATATGTTTTTTAATGATTTCTTAATAAAATATTTATATTTTTACGACGTAACTGTCTGGTTGTCAGTGCCAATAAAGTCCATTTGTTCTCACTCTTTCTATTAATAAATGTGAATGTGGACAAATAAAGTGCATGGAATTTGGCTTTTCGAGTGTTTTGCAACTCTGAGCTTTAAGCTACAAAAAGGAAAGGCGTGAATAGGGGCTCAAGACTTTTATAAGGATCACCTCTAACCAAGACATAAAAAATCATCAAATTAATAAAGCAACATGTTCTCAGTATGTAACACGCAGATGAATGTACAATATCATAAAAGATTTTACTGTAGACAATAATGTTTAATCCCCCATAGGGCTTGATTTACTAAAACTGGAGAGTGCAAAATGTGGTGCAGCTGCGCATGGTAGCCAATCAGCTTCTAACTTCAGCTTCTACAATTAGGCTTTGACAAAAAAAAATGGAAGCTGATTGGTTTCTATGCAGAGCTGCCCCAGATTTTGCATTCTACAGATTTAGTAAATTAGTGTCCGATCACAAAACAATGGCTCCATGCAGTTGTCTGCCACAGAGTCAGAAATTTAGGGAATGCTAAAACATTAAATTCAACGGGTGATTACTCAACAATAGCATCATAAATATCAAAATCAAAAGTTATTTTTCAAGGAGATTGAGAGGAAGGTGCAATCTGCCTCTCAAAGGTCCACCTTAATAAGGAAACCTGTTACTTTACATAGTACGGGTAAAGATTAGATTTATGTAAGAGAAACACATAGGATACCATTGCTGATCACATTTGCATAACGACAAATTCCTGGCTGTTGTACGGACCCACAGGCTTTATTAGTTCAAGTCTCTGACCTTAAAACAAGGGGATCAGCATGGCAGCCGTTATGGGTCATTGACTCGGGGTATTAAAGCAAAAGGATTGGCATGACAAACATCAACTAACATTTTCAGAAGGAAAAGACAGAAATGCAGTCTTTACATATTTCCTTCAATAGGTTTCCTTTAATTCTTAAAATACACTACTCAAAGTCTGTGGACAGCTGACCATCACATCTACACTATATGGTCAGATGTATGTTTGCACCCCTCCAAAGAATTCAGGTGTTCAAAATACTGTTAATGCTACAGCGTACAAAGACATTTAAGACAATTATACACTTCCAACATTGTAGTAACATATTCCAGCACTGTGCCTCTGTGTACAAATTCAGCTCTAAAAAGACATGGTTTGATGAGTTGGGTGTGGAGGAATTAGAGTGTTCTGTACAGAGCCTCCCCCTTAATCCTACTTAACACCTTTAAAATGTGAGTGTCTACTGCAGACCAAGTCTTCTTGTCCATCATCAATACCTGGCACCACAAATGCTGTTTTGGCTACGTAGGCACAAATTACAAAAGATACTCTAAAATCTTGTGGAATGCCAACTGGGCGCTGGTATAGCTGCCTAGGGGGAACCAACTCCATATTAATGGATTAACAGCCATGGTTTTGCAGTAAGATATCCAATCAGTTCACAAAGGTGTGATGGTCAGATGCCCACAAAACTCTTGGCAATATACATCATACATAGTACATAGTTAGTCAGGTTGGAAAAAGACACGAGTCCATCTGGCTCAACCAATAAAAAACAAAAAGCAGTAAAGAAAACCCAACCATACAATCCCATATACACAATCCTATACCCGCAGTTGTTCCAGAGGAAGGCAAAAAACCCCAGAAAAGCATGATCCAATTTGCTACAGCAGTGGAAAATAATTCCTTCCTGATCCCCCGAGAGGCAATCGGATATTTCCAGGATCAAATTTACCTATAAATATTAGTACCCAGTTATATTATGTACACCTAGGAAAGAATCCTAGCCTTTTTTAAAGCAATCTAGTGAGCTAGCCAGAACCACCTCTGGTGGGAGTCTAGTCCACATTTTCAAAGCTCTTATGGTGAAGAAACCTTTCCGGATTTGGCATAAAGATGTAAACAGTGCCCCATTTTCCTCTGTGATGACCTTAAAGTGAATAACTCAACACCAAGTTCACTATATGGACCCCTTGTGTATTTATACATGTTAAACATATCCCCCCTTAATCTCCTCTTCTCAAGAGAGAATAAATTCAGTTCCTCTAATCTTTCCTCATAGCTGAGCTCCTCCGTGCCTCTTATCAGTTTGGTTGCCCTTCTCTGCACTTTCTCCAGTTCCCCGATATCCTTTTTCAGAACTGGTGCCCAAAACTGAACTGCATATTCCAGATGAGGTCTTACTAATGGTATAATGTACTTTGCATTGTGCTTAGCTAGCAAACAAAATATAACATCAAAAGGAGGCAGATGCACCCAATTTGCATTAAATCTAAGCAAATTCCTTGGGCTTAGAATGAGCCGCAGGTGAACATTTTGTTTCTGCGTACATCAACATGCCTAATTTGCATACTGTGAATATGTTTCCATTAATACTGCTACTTCAATGAAGGAGGATTTTCCAGCTCTGATACTTTACTCAGGCACAATAAACATTTGACTGATCAAAAATGATGAGGCCACTGAAAGAAAAATGACCTGATTTCGAGCTTCAAAGACATTCTGTCCTGGTTCTAACCTACTAACCAACCTTCTGCTGTTGCACAAGCACCGTTAACAAAAGTCAACAAGGATGTCTGTGGCAGCAATAAAAAGTATAATAATGCAAGATAAATAAAACGTGTCACCTCCCGTGCTTTACTCATTCAACCCTGAAAGGTATCTACAGGGAACTATGAGCACTAAAAGAATGTTTAAATAGCTTATGAAATGATGAACTAACTTTATTTTAATAGCTAGAAAGTATATGAGAAAGCTAAATTCTATTTTGATAAGAGTGGATCCTAATGTAGTATAATGTCGGGGTATTATCACTTGTTTTTTACTACTAAAAGAAAAATAATAGTTATTAGTAGTACTAGCAACACATGACATCTTTTATCATACATCGGTGAAGCTTTTCCTATACGAAGGACTTTCGACTAGACTTGTCAACAGTTGACTTACAATTACAAGGTAATTATAAAGCAATTAAGGTAATTAGGGAATACAAGTATATTAGAGAAAAGCAATTATAAAATAGTTAAATATTTGTAAAAAAAAAAATAATAATCATGAATGGCATATCAAGTATGGGCAAAATAAAAAATTACATATATGATGTTGTCTCCCAGGAGAATTTAACACAATGTCCCCTAGTGACATAGTTTTAATTGTTTTAAATTTAAATGTTAGTAGATCTGCTTGTTTTCTATTTCTCTTATCTGCAGTGAAATCTCACAGCAGCATTATCACCACGTGGACAGAGTAGTCTTAGTCAATTTAAATGTATTTTAGGTAAGCGGCAATTAAATTAAAGTCAATCTCCTGCTAATACCTGTTAGGCATTTACAGCATTTTTTTTTTTTTTTTTGCATTTATTTATTTATTTTTTTGAATACTTTTTTAACATTTTTTTTTGTTTTTGTAGAAAAAAGAAAAAAGTTGAAACCATATAAAAGCTGACCGTTGTAAGTATACCCGGCAGCGTATATGGTTAGTCACATCCCTGGTTACAGTCACTTTTGCTGGAAAGCTTGGTATTAATGTAAATGCAGAGAAAAAAAAAATTAAATTAAAGGCATTTGAAATATATAAAAGTAATCCATAAACTGAATACCACCATTACAGGTTTTAACCACAAACAGTTATCAAAAAACAGTGAAATCTCACAGAAGCATTATCACCATGTGGACAGAGTAGTCTCAGTCAATTTAAATGTACTTTAGGTAAGCGGCAATTAAATTAAAGTCAATCTCCTGCTAATACCTGTTAGGCATTTACAGCATTTATTTTCTATTTTTTATTTTTGCATTTATTTATTTTAATACTTTTTTTTAAACTTTTTTGTTTTTGTAGAAAAAAGAAAAAAGTTGAAACCACATGAATAAAAGCTGACCGTTGTAATTATTCCCGGCAGTGTATATGGTTAGTCACATCCCTGGTAACAGTCACTTTTGCTGGAAAGCTTGGTATTAATGTAAATGCAGAGAAAAAAATAAATAAAAATAAAGGCATTTGAAATATATAAAAGTAATCCTTAAAACTGAATACCACCATTACAGGTTTTAACCACAAACAGTTATCGAAAAACTGTATTTTAGTGCATCTTTAAAGACTTGTAGAATAGCATAGAACTTCTCTCTTTTTTTCATAGCATAAATCCTAATTTATTCTTTCTTATGATTCACATGTTAATTTTAAATAAAACATGTGTTAGTCTTTAAATTTCTTTCCATTCGCCTTGTAATTAAGATGGCAACAGGTGACTGGTTTCCCACAAGTTATTTTATAAAGGTATCATTGCAATACACCAGCAAAAAGTATCAGCATAAAACGTTTAAGTAGATTGTTAAAAAAAGAAAGAAAAATAATTTATAAAATATAAAAACTATCATAAATCAGAGTAAATGCTAATATTATTTTTACTTACGCGTGAGGCAACTGGTTACAATAAGCAATAAGGGGATCCTGAGCCCCATGGTTGGCACTGGCAGTGCTAGGTGTTATTAAAGGTCCTGAAGTGAGTCTCAGCTGCACTGTTAGAGATTTTTGAAGCCTCTGGAGGTGGGCGAGGCTCTTTTTCTTCTATTGACCTGACTTTCACAGACAAACCCGTTCTTTACAGGTGAGGATTCTAAATGACAGGTACAGTAGTATTTCTAAAAATAGCTCAGTATTATGCAAAGGCATCTGATTGTCGTAGGTTGGTGCCATTGTACGTAGATTGGTCAGTTAGAAGCCAGATTGACTTCATAGTTAACAGAGGCAACGTAGTATCAATAGAATCCATCAATATCATCATCAATCCATCAATAATTTAAAGCCACTGACAGAAAATGAACTGATTTCAAGCTTCATTGACATTCTCTCCTGGATCTAACCTACCCACCAGCCTTCTGCTGTTCCACAAGCACTGCTAACAAAAATCAACAAGAATGTCTTAAGCATTCGGGGACAAAGTCAACAACTACAGTAATCCCCCGCTCCATCGCGGTTCAGTTTTTGCGGTCCCGGTAATTCGCGTTTTTTTTTGTAATGTTATTTTACAATATAAATCATTATTTGTGTTTTTCATAGCTCTTGCTATGTCTCTTAGCATCTTTTATGTGTTTTAAATGAGTTTCTATTGTTTTAAAAGTGTGTTTAAAGACCTTAAAATGCTTTTACATGTACAGTGACAGTAAAAAAAATCATGCCTACAATGCATTTTAATAGGGTTTTTCTATTTTGCGGAATTTCACTTTTCGCGGCTGGGTCCGGAACGTAACCTCCGCAATGGAGGGGGGTTTACTGTAATGCTCAGTGGAAAGATGACAAAGTGTGATCCCCCCCTGCAATGTGTGAGCATGATGTCTCAGCAAAAAATCCCCCCCCCCATAAAAAACAGCCCTAATCTGCAAGCCCAGTCCCCTCCCCTCCACCATTAAGCATAAATTCCCTCTGCAAATATTCTCCCTAGATAAAAATGCAAAAAAGCCCCCTTTTCAACACAAATCCTCTCCCCTCCAAATTTCCCTTTCTAGTACAATCTCGCCCCCCCCCCCCCCAAATTCCCCCTCCTAGCAAATCCCCTTCAAATGCCCCAGTCAAATCCCCCCTCTTACCACAAATCCAGTCAGCCCCCCCCCCATTAGTTTATAGACCTAAAATGCTACGAGGATGGGAACTTGCCAAGCAGCACCCTTTCCCTCATTTGAGTTCACTGTGCCGGGGCAGCGGCTTCCTCCTGCCCACCCCTTGTGCTGGACCTGGTCATAATCAGCAATAAGTATAGTAAGGCAAGATAAATAAAACCTCCTTTTTCACCTCCTGTGCTATACTCATACAACCATGATAGGCAGCTCTGAACGATAAAAATATTTAAATCGTTTAAATAGCTCCTGCAAATAAATATAAGCTTTGGAATGAGCTAAATGTGAAATGATGATGTTGCCTAGCCTTATTTTAGTAGGCAGAAAGTATGAGGAAGCTAATTTCTGCATCGATTAGAGTGTATCCTAACGTGCCTGCACATCTCCTCAACGTAGTGGTGTGAACCAGGCGCTTAAGAGATAAAGGGGTTGATTTACTAAAGGCAAAAAGACTATGAACTTTGCACATGCAGTTGCTTCAGAGCTTTATAAATGAGGCAATTTTTTTCTGTGCAAAGAATACCCAATCACAGGCAAGGAAAAAAAAAAAAAACAGCATTTTTGCTTGCGCATGATTGAATGATGAAAGTCAGCAGAGCTTCCTCTCATTTATTAAGCTCTGAAGAAACTGCACTTGCTAAGTATATTTGCCTTAAGTAAATACACCCCAATACTGCGCTGGAATAGCTTCCCGACGCAGTCCCACCGCATCTAAGCAACAATTGAATTAAATCCCATCTTCTGCTAACAACTTCTAAGCAGTTACATCAAAATGTGTTTATTAATAAACATTTTTAATTTATTTTTAAATGAAAAAAAAAAAAAGTTTAAGCCATATGTAAAGAAGCTGACCATTGTAAGTATACTCGGCAGTGCATATGCTTTGTCACTTCTCTTATAACAGTCATTTTCTTTGACAGCTTGGCATGAATGTAAATGCATAGAAAAGTAAGAATAAAGGCATGTGAAATATATAAAAGTAACCCATATACTAAATACAATTATTACAGGTATCAACCACAAACAGTTACGAAAATACAATATTTTTTACCATAGTGTATCTTTAAGGAAGTAGAATAGCTATAGCTTTTATCTTTTATATATATATATATATATATATATATATATATTTTGTTTTTTTTGGCATTTTGGCATTTTTAAGTGTACAACACTCAACATAACCAAAGACAAAAACTAGCAAAAGAATAAAAAAAAGTAATAAAATAATAATAATACCAGTCAGCCCACGCAGAGGATGTATGAGGAGGGAAACATAACTCCAAGCGTCTGGGCAACCGTTTCCGGTCTAATATATATATATATATATATATATATATATTTTTTTTTTTTGGCATTTTGGCATTTTTAAGTGTACAACACTCAACATAACCAAAGACAAAAACAAGCAAAAGAATAAAAAAAAACAAAAGTAACAAAAAAATAATAATAATAATAATACCAGTCAGCCCACGCAGAGGCTGTATGAGGAGGGAAACATAACTCCAAGCGTCTGGGCAACCGTTACCGGTCTAAAAAAAAAGTGACCATGGCAATCGTATTTATCTTAGCATGGATCCTAATTTATTCTTCTCTAAGATACACCTCCTAATTTTAAATAAAACGTGTTAGTCTTTAAATGTCTTTCCATTGAGTTTAGAATTAGGATGGTAAGGATAAGCAGGGGACCGGCTAGCCGCTACTAATTTTATAAAGGTATATGTGCAGTATTCCAGCAAAAACTATTAGACTGCCTGAAATGTTTAAATAGATTGTATTTTGTGTAAAAAAAAAAATAAATAAATAAAATAAAATAATTTTAAAAAGATAAAACGAATAAAACTGAGTAAATGCTAATATAATTTTTACTTACGCATGAAGCAGGTGGCTACAATAAGCAGTAGGTGGATCCTGAGCCCCATGGTTGGCAGTGCTAGGTGTTATCTCAGGTCCTGAACTGAGTCTCAGCTACGTTGTGAGGGATTTTGAAGCCTCTGCAGGCGGGCGAGGCTTCTGAACTGACTTTCACAGACAAACCCGTTCTGTAAAAAGTGAGGATTCCGAGTGACAGGTAAAGCAGTGTTGCTTAAAATATCTCGGTATTATGTAAAGACATCTGAATGTCGTAAGTTGTGACATAGTACGCAGACTGGTCAGTTCGAAAGTCAGATTGCTTGCTTGTTAACAGTGGCAACCTACGTATCAACAGAATCCATCCATATCAACATTGATATCATCATCAATAAAAAAAACATGAAAGCTGATTGGTTTCTATGCAAAGCTGTGCCAGATATTACACCCTCCAGTTTTAGTAAATCTCCCCCATAAGAGGAGATTTGTTAAAACTGGAGCACTCAGAATCTGGTGCAGTTGTTTATGGTAGCCAATCAACTTCAGCTTGTTCAGTTGAGCTTTGACAATAAAACCTGGAAGCTGACTGGTTTCTATGCACAGCTGCATCAGACTCCAGTTTTAGTAAATCTCCCCCCATTGTGTCTACTCCATGGTGGAAGTGTTCTTTTATCACGACTGTCCTTGTCCACAGTACATATTAATCTCATTGCAATGTTTCTCTCTGCCGTTATCTGTACTAGCCTTGGTTTTAGCACATCTTTCACTGACTGCACTGCATTCTTATATATTGTTCCCCCTTTTTACAGCACCCCCAGTGTCAGCATGTTTTCTGTCAACAGACCCCTTCCTTAATCACACTATATCTACTCAATATCCTCATTCTCTAGCATTCCCCAACTTTCGATTATATGTTCTCTGCCAGCACCCCTTCCTCACCTACACTGTACTTTATGGCACCATACCTTCTACTGTCCAGCAGCCCCCACTATGTTTTCTATCTGCCTCCTCCACTCCCACTATTTACTCTAGCACCCCTTCTCTTATTCACTATTCTGCTTGATTTTTTTCTGGTAGCCCCCTTCCCTATCCACACTTCACTCTCTGGCAGCCCCCGCCCCCCCCCCCCCACCTAGCCCAGCAGTCCCGCTCTTCATACTATGTTTTCTACCTGCCTCCTCCACCCCCACTATTTACTCTAGCACCCCTTCTCTTATTCACTATTCTGCTTGATTTTTTTCTGGTAGCCCCCTTCCCCATCCACACTTCACTCTCTGGCAGCCCCCGCCCCCCCCCACCTAGCCCAGAAGTCCCGCTCTTCACACTATGTTTTCTACCTGCCTCCTCCACCCCCACTATTTACTCTGGCACTAATTCTCTTATCCACCATTCTGCTTTATTTTTTCTGGTAGCCCCCTTCCCCATCCACACTACACTCTCCAGGACCCCCCCCCCCCCACACACACACACACACACACACCTTTACTGCCCAAGAATCTCGCTCTTCACAGTATGTTTTCTACCTTCCCTATTCACCCCAACTATGTACTCTAGCACCCCTTCTTCACCCTTCTCCACCATTCTGCTTTATATTTTCTGGTAGCCCCCCTTCCCCATCTACACTACACTTTCTGGCAACTTTCCTTCTACTGTTCAGCAGCCCCACTCTTCATGCTATATTTTCTACCTGCCCCCTCCACCCCCACTATTTACTCTGGCACCCCTTCTCCCATCATCCACCATTCTGCTTTATATTTTATGGTAGCCCCCTTCCCCATCCGTACTGCAGTCTCTGACACCTCTCCTTCCACTGTCCAGCAGCCCCCCTATTCCCGTTATTTGTTCTACCAGCTCTCCCCTTCCATTACTCACCTCACCATGTACCCTGGCACCCTTTCCCTTATCACAATTTTTTTATTGAAAGTCATTTTGGAGTATACATAATAATTATACATAAAAGTACAAAGGTCATAACAACTTCAAAAACAGAGATGAACCGATGGGTGGAACATAAATATCAAAAGAAAATTGTGATCTCGTCCCTGAAAGAGAGAGATCTGGGTTTAAAGAGATGAGTTGAGCATTGAATGCAGGGAGGGGAGTTCTTCGTATGGTAGCTAACATTCATAGAGACCACTAAGACCTCTAGCAAAATAATCTAGTTCTGAGCGTACCTCAGGGTCTGTGGGCCAGAGGGATGAACGTAGGATGATTCTAAAGGAGCCAGTTCCACATCTAAGCCTGTCAAGTCTGGGTGCCTAGATATCGTTTTAATAGTTTAGTTGGCAGGTGTGGACTCCTTCCCCTATCATCCACACTACCACCCTATATTTTTTTGGCAGCCCCTCCAGCACTGCATTTTACAGCATCCCCTCACTGTCTTCTGTAGCTTCTCTTGTAGGTCTCCCTCCACTGTCTGCATTACACCCAGATCTAATCTGGACCCCACCCTGATCTTTATCCACTATACCATCTGCTGCTTTCAGCACTACACACCCTCCAATTGCCTTTTCCATCAATCCCCACTTCCCTATGCCTGCCATAGCGGAGACAAATCCCCAAGCAGACTAAAAGCCATTGTCTGCTTATGCCTTTTAATGTAAGATCTGCTTTACATGCCACCGGACATTTCATTACTTAGTAGAGTGATTTCTTTATTTTGCCACAAATGTACCCCTAAGTTTGCCATGCAGTGCTGCTTTGGTGTAATTTCCATGAAAAGGATGAAAATAATCTGTCTGCCCCACAAGCTAAGCGCCCATGCCTAACCTAATAAACTAAACATCTAATATTTACTCCCTAATTAATACAACCTCCCTGCTCTCTCTAACAACCATCACAAATGCTAATTATACACTAGTGAACATTGTGTGTGTGCACAAGTATGAGTTCATGCGTGCTTTTAGCGCGTATGGAAGCATAAGTGTGTATGCAAGTGCATATGGGTATATCCCGCCCCTTTTTATATATATATATATGTATTTTTTCCATCTTAGCAGGTTGTGTATATGCGCATGTATATGTGGATCACATGTGTTTTTATATGTGTGTATACTCTTGAGGTATTAACCTCTTTCACTTATTTTTATCTCAATTCTTATTTTTATCTCAATCCATATCCAACCAATTTCATTTCCCTCCTTTTTATTTTATTTATTTATTTTTATTTTCAGCATTTTTTTATTTTTTTATTTTTTTTTATTTATTATATTTGTTTATTTTTTATTTTTTTATATATATATATATATATATATATATATATATATATATATATTTTTTTCTTTCCGTATATTCCCACTCATTATCCCCACTGATATGTAAAATTTAAAATCTAAAATGTATTATTACATTGAAATGTATGGCGAAACAACATCCTTTTATATATTTCCTTATATATATTTATTAGCCAATTTTTAATATACAGCCACAGCTTATTATATACCCTTTTATAATATATATCTGTTTATTTATTAATTTTATCATATCTGTTATGGTGGATGATTTTATATGAGTGATGATTTTTAACTGGACACATTTGAGCCTGATCTACACGATCCGGAGCAATGTTTTTTAATATGCTGCCTGTCGGTCCACCTAGATATCCCCTCCCCTTTTATTTGTTCTCATTAAATGGATTCCTCCTGCCTTGTACGTCTCTTCCCTGCTTTGAAGAAGGAGCGCGGCTGCCTCCCCCCGGCAGTACGCACACTCGGAAACGCGTTGCACCTCTTATGACGTCATCTCTATCCGACGGTGAACCAAGCCTCGTTTTCACTGACGGATTACGAGCCTCTCTTCCTGTCTTCAGCTCCGCTGCACTGCCGGCCACAGCGAGGAGGTCTCTATCCCAGTAGGACGGCTACACAGACCGGATGATCACGTCCACTACACACCTCATCTCGGAACCATCGGAATGGGTTTTCTTATACGAGCATTTCATTCAGATGTGAGTGCATAATTTTAACAATAAATGTGTTTATAGTCTACACTTAGAGGCGCCTCTGCTTTTGTTTTTGTTAGTGAACAGAGGAGGCCTGGCTTTTAAATAGAAAGGGGTGACCATTAATTTATCGGTTGCTAGGGGCTTAGGGGCTCCACAGGTATTGCAAATCATGGACATTTTGTTATTGAAGTGTTACTAAACCCAGGAGCCTGCATTTACTATATCTGGTCTCCCACAGTACACAGAACATGGAAATGCAATTATTTTAGTAAATATAAACTGCTAAATACCTTTTCTCATCAGCAGTATATAGCAGCCTTGTGACTTTTATCAGTGTCTGGTTAAAGCTTGTAGGAGGAGTTTTCATTCTACTCTGATTGTCCTATAAGGCTGCAGGATCCCAGAACCATCTGTCTGGACACTACTGATTGGCCCAGTGCAGATCACATGCACGCTCTCAAGAAAAAAAAAAAAAAACCTCTCTTGCAATACACACCGAGCTGAACATGTGCAGAGTGACTTCAAAGCTCTGCTTTATCAGGCGATAGATGGATTGGGACAGTGGAAGAATAGGAGGATCAGAGAAGACAGGATCAAACTGTCTTTTTACACGATGCGGAGGATTAACCTCTTAAGTTCCACAATGAGTATAAAAGCATGCTTTACTGCATATACCGTGTTTCCCTGAAAATAAGCCCGGTTCTTATATTAATTTTGGCACCAAAAGACACAGTAGGGCTTATTTTTGGGGTAGGTCTTATCTGTAATGTGCTGTCTTCTCCCTCCCTTCCTGCACCTAGTAAAAGTGGTTGTAATATCCTAGCATCCACTCTATTACTGTTTTATATAACGTCCAGTGTGTTTCTGTAATATAATAGTGTGAAATACCTTCAGTACAGCAGATTCCCTGCTGCTGTCCTTCTTTTCTCCCCGCTGACAACTGGGGGTCACAGAAGCGCAGAGCGGCGCTGTACCGAAGATATTTCACACTATTATAATATAACGCTCAGCACTTCTGTGACCCGCTCTGAACACTGCAGAGGGGAGGGGCTAAGATCCCCCGCTGACAGCTATGAGAAGAGAAGGACAGCATCGGGGGATCAGCTGAGTGCCGAGTATGAAAAGGTATTTCATACTATTATATTACAGAAACACACTGGACATTATATAAAAGAGTAATAGAGTGGATGCTAGGATTTTACAAACACTGAACTAGGGCTTATTTTCGGAGTAGGGCTTATATTGCAGGAAAATAACAGTGTGTCTTATTTTCAGGGTAGGTCTTATTTTCAGGGAAACACGGTACAGACTGATTTTACTGTTGTGGGTTTAGTAACATTTACACAACAGTAACAGTTTACAATCATTTCCTATATTGTAGATTGGGAAATACCCAAGACCAACCTCCCAGATGGTCAATGGGTGGAAGAAGGGAAAAGGGGGGAGGGAAAAAGGAAGGATATTGAATGGGACTTTCAAGGTACCGTAATCAAAAGTAATAAACAGTAGTAAAATCAGAATTTGTATTCAAAAAATATAGTTTAAAACCAAATAGCAACATATAACAACATATGTAGGCACAAACAGTGTTTACATATAATCTGAACAAAATGTATAGACGCAATATGAGTTTTGGCAATCCTGTGATGGATTCTCAAACTTCAAAATGTGTAAACCTCGACATGTTTCGTGGTTGGACCACTTCTTCAGGAGAATACTGTACACATTTATACTTTCATCTAATGATAACAAGTAGACAATTAGTAGTCACATAATATGAGTATAACATAATGTGCACTGAAAGGTATGCGAAGGGCCATCTTACCCAATGTTCAGAGCCAAAGTGGATCACAAATTGCGGACATAGCCACCAAATCCTCTCACCGGCGGACATGGGAGACACTATATTAGAACCAATTATAAAGAATATATTTTGTATCGTTTGGTATGATATTGGGGAAATTTAAAACCGCATCCCATGATAGGGGAAGAGGTAAGGAGGTCCCCAGATAGTGACCTAGACATGCAGAGAGGATGTGTGGTCAAAACTATCCCCAGAGACCATGTGGCTAGAGAAGGAGGGAGGAAAAAGAGGGGGGGGGGGAGTAGGGAAAAATAGGGAGGAAAAAAAGGGGGGAAGGGGGGGGAAGGGAGGGAAGGCAGAAGGGGAGGGGAGGGGGGAAGGGGGAAAGGAGGGGAGGAATGAGGAGTAGGGTAGAATGAGGTAGAGGGAGGAAAAGCAGAGGGGAGGGAGAGCAAGAAAAAAGAAGAATACAGGAAAATCAAGAGATAGAAGAAGACCGCCAATCACCAAAAAAGGAAAAGTCTCATGGTGTCCAATTAGGTCCGTGGGTATATACACCTAGGAGAGGGAAGACATACCACAAAATAAGATTAAATCCCACAATCCTCCACCTGGATGGAATCCAAAACGAGAGACTGGACTAGAGCAGATAGAGATGGTGTGCTGATAGTAGTATACACTGCTCAATAGCAGGGACTCAAAGAAAATGATTTGGCAATATCTGCTCAGGTGTCCTGAGGCAATAGGAGCATGGAGAGTAGATGATCTAAACAAGGTACAAGAATGCAAATGACAAAGCCTCATCAGTCCATGTAACTTACAGCCCATTGGTTTAAGTAGTGATATATTGCCTGTTTGTGAGGTTACAAAGGTGTCTTGCTTACCCGCTGTAGTCCCAATACTCGTACGTCCAGGTGGAGGTGAGGAGTAATAGCGTCCACCGCCATGTCCGGCGGCGGTCGCTATTTAAGTGTCCTCCTAGTGGTCCACGTCACCACGCTCCCATAGGGCGCGTGATGTCAGGCCACTCTGACCACCCTGGCAGGCCCGTTGCTACAAGGCAGGCAAACCAAGCAATTGCTTGGGGCCCCGAGCTGGCCTGGGGCCCCAAGGCAACGACTGGTTAAGAATAAATGCAACGACACTGTGTAAGGCTGTGAGCGCCCCTTTGATCGTCAATGCAGTAAAGTGCAATGACACTGTTATCGGGATTTCCCTCAAGGGGGCCCCTCTCTGCCTCAACAGGTTTGTAAAAAGTCTGATAAGATCTGCAGACACAAGAGAGATCCCTGGCCTACCAGCTAGACTTTGTGCAGAGTATGGACCAGCCCATAGACAGTGCAGAACGACAGCTCCTACTGTATACAGATAGCAGGGCTCTAAATGCAATTAAAATTCCTGCAGCCTGTGGGGATGAGTGAGGAGCAGATAGCATCAGGGTGTGCTAGGACCCTCTGCTTCTACATCTGCAGAGTGCCGACAGGTCTGAAAACTTCTTTCTTTTTTTTTTCTATCTCCCTTCTACTCTTAGTCTTCCTATGTCTTTTTTATGTTTATCTGTCCCCCTCCTCTCTCACTCTCTCCTTTCTTTCTTTCTTTATATCTATCTATCTATCTATCTATCTATCTATCTATCTATCTATCTATCTATCTATCTATCTATCTATCTATCTATCTATCTATCTATCTATCTATCTATCTATCTATCTATCTATCTATCTATCTATCTATCTATCTATCTATCTATCTATCTATCTTATATATATATATATATATATATATATATATATATATATATATATATATATATATATATATATATATGTATATATAGATAGATACTTAAACTGTATGGCTATGCTGTGGTTCCTGTAGGCTTTGTGTGTGTGCTGGGGGTCAGGGGGGCCTCCATGTCCATTTTGCTTGGGGCCCCCAAATTCCTTCAAACGGCCCTGCACCCTGCAGTATCGCTGTATTGAACAGCGATAATGACTCACCGTCAATTGACATCGTCAACCATGGGGGTCACATGTCCGCCAGCTGAGAAACGGCCATGCCCACAAAGGAGGATCCAGCAGAGCCCCAAATTAGAAAATGGAATTAGAAATATACAGAGGATAATGCTCATTTAGTAAACATTTGGTATACAAGATTACAGATAATGTATTTATACATATCAACAACATGCACATATATCAACATGAAGCATGAATAATGACAATCAAAAATATAACAGTGCTAGAAATGCTAGAAAAAGGAGGAAAGCCAAGAGTTGGCCATCCTTAATAATTGATAATTGAGTATTCCATAGGAAAAAAGAAAGAGGGAAAGGGAAAGGGAAGAAAAACATTCTTGAAAAGAGTGAATAAGGAAAGGGACAAGTAAAGATGAAAAGATACCAACTGATATGGTGTGTGCATAGGTAGGGAAAAGTTCTTATAAAATATAAATAAGGTGTCACAAAAAAGGTTTGTAACTATTAACCTCATTAATTCCTGGTGGAACTACTGCGTTTAGCCTTTCTATCCAGCGGGTTTCGTATTGTAGCAATTCCCTATCCCAGTTGCCACCCCTGGGATTTTCAGGGATGACATCTAGGGCAAGGAACTTGACCACCTCAGGTTGGAATCTGTGGCATAATCCAATGTGTCTGCCTACTGCTGTAAGTTTACCGCTGTTTGAGCAGTATAGATGTTCCCCTATCCGCTGACGTAGTTCACGTCTGGTTTTGCCTACGTAAAATGCATTGCACTCACAGATCATCAAGTATATGACCCCTTTGGTTTCACATGTGGTATGGGTACGTGGTGAAAAGAGGTTTCCGTCAGGTAAACAATATGTGGTGCCCGCTAATATCCATAGGCAACGTGGACACTCCCCACATGGGAATGTGCCACGGAGGCCAATGGTTCGGCGGTCACCCATATCATAATGGCTGTGTACTAGGCGGTCATGTAGAGAAGTAGCTCTACGGAACACCAGCTCAGGGGTGTCTCTTACGTGTTTGTTTAGCACATGATGCTCAGTGAGCATGTGCCAGTGTCGCGAGATGACTGTCCGCAATTTCTGGTGATGGATCGAAAACTTGGTGATCAATTTAACAGTGTTTGGGTTGGAAGGTTTGGGAGGCGGATATAATAGGGAATGCCTGTCTCTTGCAGAGGCTCTGTTGAAAGCTTTTCTTAGGTTGGTGCATGTATATCCCCTCTGTAGGAGGCGTTGGCACAGTAAGTCGGCTTGGGCATAGAAGTCCTCGTCACGGGAACAATTACGACGCAATCGCAAGAATTGTGCGTAAGGAATACTATGAATGAGTGGTCTAGGATGTGAACTGGTAGCGTGTAGCAAGGTTTTCCCAGCTGAAGGTTTGCGGTATAAATCAGTGGATAAATATCCCTAAGGGGATTTCAAAATCAAGAGATCTAGAAAGGGAATATGAGACTTGCTATGAGAATAGGTGAAGCGCAAGTTCCACTCATTCTCATTTAGTTTGATCAAGAATTCTTCCAACAGCTGTTCTGTGCCTATCCATGCCAAAAACAGATTATCAATGAATCTGTGCCAGAAAGGCACAAATTGTAAATAAGGTTTGAAATTTACCTCAAAAAAGACCATCCTCTCCCACCCCCCTAGGTAGATGTTGGCATAGGAGGGTGCACATGTGGTCCCCATGGCCACGCCCTGTACCTGCAAATACATATCATCCATAAAGGTAAAATAGTTCCTGGTAAGGATAAAACATAAAAGTTTTGAAATGAAACCGTTAAGCGGCCAGGTGGAGTGTTCCTGCTCCATGAGGAAAGTCTCTACCGTCTCGACACCCCGCGGGGGGATGCTGGAGTACAAGGCCTCCACATCTATAGCCACGAGCAGGGCGTTGGGAGGGAGTTGGACATCCTCAATCTGTTTTAGTAAATCAGTAGTATCTTTGATGTATGAAGGCAGGGCGTGGACATGGGGAGCAAGATGACCACCTCTTGGCTTTCCTCCTTTTTCTAGCATTTCTAGCACTGTTATATTTTTGATTGTCATTATTCATGCTTCATGTTGATATATGTGCATGATGTTGATATGTATAAATACATTATCTGTAATGTTGTATACCAAATGTTTACTAAATGGGCATTATCCTCTGTATATTTCTAATTCCACTGTTTATTGTGCCTTTTTTTTTTCCTGTTTGGGGCTCTGCTGGATCCTCCTTTGTGGGCACGGCCGTTTCTCAGCTGGCAGACATGTGACCCCCATGGTCGACGACGTCAATTGACGCTGAGTCATTATCGCTGTTCAATACGGCGATACTGCACATGTGCGATATTTCGTGCATGCGCAGCAAGGGTGGTCAGAGTGGCCTGATGTCACGCACCCTACGGGAGCGTGGTGACGTGGACCACTAGGAGGACACTTAAATAGCGACCGCCGCCAGACATGGCAGCGGATGCTATTACTCCTCACCTTCACCTGGACATACGAGTATTGGGACTACAGCGGGTAAGCAAGACACCTTTGTAACCTCACAAACAGGCAATATATCACTACTTAAACCAATGGGCTGTAAGTTACATGGACTGATGAGGCTTTGTCATTTGCATTCTTGTACCTTGTTTAGATCATCTACTCTCCATGCTCCTATTGCCTCAGGACACCTGAGCAGATATTGCCAAATCATTTTCTTTGAGTCCCTGCTATTGAGCAGTGTATACTACTATCAGCACACCATCTCTATCTGCTCTAGTCCAGTCTCTCATTTTGGATTCCATCCAGGTGGAGGATTGTGGGATTTGATCTTATTTTGTGGTATGTCTCCCCTCTCCTAGGTGTATATACCCACGGACTTTATTGGACACATTTCCTTTTTTGGTGATTGGTGGTCTTCTTCTATCTCTTGATTTTCCTGTATTCTTCTTTTTTCTTGCTCTCCCTCCCCTCTGCTTTTCCTCCCTCTACCTCATTCTACCCTACTCCTCATTCCTCCCCTCCTTTCCCCCTTCCCCCCTCCCCTCCCTTTCTCCCTTCCCTCCCCCCCCCCCTCCCCCCTTTTTTTTCCTCCCTATTTTTCCCTACTTTCCTCCCCCCCTCTCTTTTTCCCCCCTCCTTCTCTAGCCACATGGTCTCTGGGGATAGTTTTGATCACATATCCTCTCTGCATGTCTAGGTCACTATCTGGGGCCCTTCTTACCTCTTCCCCTATCATGGGATGCGGTTTTAAATTTCCCCAATATCATACCAAACGATACAAAATATATTCTTTATAATTGGTTCTAATATAGTGTTTCCCATGTCTGCCGGTGAGAGGATTTGGTTGCTTTGTCCGCAATTTGTGATCCACTTTGGCTCTGAACATTGGGTAAGATGGCCCTTCGCATACCTTTCAGTGCACATTATGTTATACTCATATTATGTGACTACTAATTGTCTACTTGTTATCATTAGATGAAAGTATAAATGTGTACAGTATCCTCCGGAAGAAGAGGTCCAACCATGAAACATGTTGAGGTTTACACATTTTGAAGTTTGAGAATCCATCACAGGATTGCCAAAACTCATATTGTGTCTATACATTTTGTTCAGATTATATGTAAACACTGTTTGTGCCTACATATGTTGTTATATGTTGCTATTTTGTTTTAAACTATATTTTTTGAATAAAAATTCAGATTTTACTACTGTTTATTACTTTTGATTACGGTATCTTGAAAGTCCCATTCAATATCCTTCCTTTTTCCCTCCCCCCTTTTCACCTCTTCCACCCATTGACCATCTGGGAGGTTGGTCTTGGGTATTTCCCAATCTACAATATATGCTAACGGGGATGCTGGTACTATTGACTTTCAATATATCACAGGCTTCCACATTTATTTACACAATCATTTCCTCTTTTCAGATTGGGTACACAATAAATAACTCAGTATTTTAACTGTGATATTTTATTGCCACTCCCAATAAAAAGTCTTGTCTAAGCATGTTCAGTTTTGTTATATTTGATAGCATATTTAACTTTTGCAATCCTCTCTTTTACACGCTGGGTAGTTTCACCTACATAACAAAGTCCACGAGGACATTTATGTGAGCATAATAAGTGTTAAACATGTAAAAAAAGTGCTTAATCCTAATATAATAAACTTTCAACGGATATGTAATCCATTCCCCTTTGATAACATTAGATAAATGTATAAAAGAAATACAAGGATAACATCCATTCTTCTTAGGACCTAAAAGAGTGGGAACAGATTAAATCTCAGGTTTTACACAATCAGCACAAACATTTTAATTATACAGTGTATATGGTCTGAATAAACTGTAAAGCCTAAACCCTATAATCTGCAATTTGTGGATAATTGTTCTGTAATATATGCTAATGACATTTATTGAAAGCAAATATTCTATTGGATAGTGAATGAAAGAGAGACACAGTGTTTAATTAACTTTTCCCTGCACTACTTTATCTCTACGTAAAGATTTCACAAACTGCACTTCTTTTTTACTACAACCCCGTAGGTAACCCAACTGCACTATTTCATTCATCATTTCCTGAAAAATATTAGGTCTGTAATCAGGTCATCCTCCACTATGTGGGAAAGATTTTGAAATTACCTTCTAGGAATAAATATAAAAACTGAAGGAGGTTGAACACTAGTATACTGAAGTGACTAATTACAGTCAGTTAATATAATATTATACAAGTCACTACCTAATTTATTGTTAAATACATAGAACCTGGTATCAAGTAATGGAATGGAAAATGAGTCATCCTTCAGATTAGATTTCAAATGAGGCACCATAATTTCCAAAAAGTTATAAAAATTCCATAAGCAATGATTCATCACCTTGCGAAACATCAAAAATGTTGTCTATAAACTGCATCCAAATTAAACAGTAACTCCAAAACAATGAACATACACATATTTTTCTTCAGTCGTTGTGACAAAGGAATTGGCACGTGAGGATGCAGCAGGTGACCCCATAGCTGCATCTTGTAACTGCAGAATTTAATTGTTTCCAAACACAAAACAATTATTTTCTAAAGTCATTTTCAATAGGGACAAAACAAACTCAATTTGTTTAGTTGAATATATACCCGATTGTTCAAGCAACCCACCTCTAGCACAAATGCCCATTTCATGAACAAACAATGCATATAAAGACATAGGGGTTGATTTACTAAAACTGGAGAGAGCAAAATCTGATGCAGCTGTGCTTAGTAGCCAATCAGCTTCTAACTTCAGCTTGCTCTGTCAAGCTTTGACAAAAAAAAAAAAAAAAAAAAACAGGAAGCTGATTGGTTTCTATGCAGAGCTGCACCAGAGTTGGCACTTTCCAGTTTTAGTAAATCAACCTCTTAATGTCCCAGTAGGCCAAAATTATATTACATGAAAATCTGACCCCTTTTAACTTATCAGAAAATCATTAGGACTAACTTGTGGCCACAAATGGAGACATGGGGGGTTGACTGGTGACTGAGATTAAGACTGGTGACTGAGATTGAACAGTGACTGAGGGTGTAGTGTAGTACCTGAGTATCTGTGAGTACCTATTACTACCTGAGTGTTGGGAGTACCTATTGCTACCTGAGTGTCTGGAGTACCTATTACTACCTGAGTGTCTGTGAGTACCTATTGCTACCTGAGTGTCTGTGAGTACCTATTGCTACCTGAGTGTCTGGGAGTACCTATTGCTACCTGAGTATCTGTGAGTACCTATTGCTACCTGAGTGTCTGTGAGTACCTATTGCTACCTGAGTGTCTGGGAGTACCTATTGCTACCTGAGTGTCTGGGAGTACCTATTGCTACCTGTGTCTGGGAGTACCTATTGCTACCTGAGTGTCTGGGAGTACCTATTGCTACCTGTGTGTCTGTGAGTACCTATTGCTACCTGAGTGTCTGTGAGTACCTATTGCTACCTGAGTGTCTGTGAGTACCTATTGCTACCTGAGTGTCTGGGAGTACCTATTGCTACCTGAGTGTCTGGGAGTACCTATTGCTACCTGAGTATCTGTGAGTACCTATTGCTACCTGAGTGTCTGTGAGTACCTATTGCTACCTGAGTGTCTGTGAGTACCTATTGCTACCTGAGTGTCTGGGAGTACCTATTGCTACCTGAGTGTCTGTGAGTACCTATTGATACCTGAGTGTCTGTGAGTACCTATTGCTACCTGAGTGTCTGGGAGTACCTATTGCTACCTGAGTATACTGTGAGTACCTATTGCTACCTGAGTGTACTGTGAGTGTTGTGCGTCTGACCGGGATGTGCGACTGAGTGTTGTGCGTCTGACCGGGCTGTGCGACTGAGTGTTGTGCATCTGACCGGCTGTGCGACTGAGTGTTGCGCGTCTGACCGGGCTGTGCGACTGAGTGTTGCGCGTCTGACCGGGCTGTGCGACTGACTGTTGCGCGTCTGACCGGGCTGTGCGACTGACTGTTGTGCGTCTGACCGGGCTGTGCGACTGTGAGTGTTGTGCATCTGACCGGGCTGTGCGACTGTGAGTGTTGTGCGACTAACCGGGCTGTGAGACTGTGAGTGTTGTGCGACTGACCGGGCTGTGAGATTGTGAGTGTTGTGCAACTGAGTGTCAAGCGAGTGTAGCGGAGTACCAGAGGGTGAGAAGGTAGAGTTAGGAAGCCAGGAAATAGCCACATAGGATAGACTTAAATCGCTGAATCCCCATTAGATTAGATTAGTAGGTACAATGCCCGGCGGGTGTGGAGATGCGACTCGGTGTACATCTTGTGATATGTATGCGTTCCTCAGACATGTGATCGAGGGCGAATACAAATGCGCAAAATGTAAGCACGTTGCTTCCCTGGAAGCTCAGGTCCTGAATCTAGGGAAGCAGCTGGCAACACTGAGACGAATGTCCATACCAGAGGAGAGCCAGGATCGTACCAGTCAGGTGCAGGCAGGGGTCTGCACAGAGGTGGGGGGAGTATTGGAGGTGCAGGCATCAGAGCAGAGTAGAGGGGTGACAGTTAGGAGGGGTAGAAGGGGACAAGGCAAGGAGGCTGATCCTGGGCTGGAGCACCCCAATAGATACGCCCCGTTGTGTGATGTTGGGGAAACCAGTCAGGGACCAGCATTGCTGGAGCAGAGTGACGCCCCTAACTGCCGGAGGAAGAACTCCTCCAGTGAGGCCGGGAGAAAGGGAAAGGAAAGACAGGTGCTGGTGGTAGGGGACTCAATTATTAGAAGGACAGACAGTGTAATCTGTGACAAAGACCGTGTGCGCCGAACAGTCTGTTGTTTGCCGGGTGCTCGGGTTCGGCACATCGCGGATCGGGTGAACAGATTATTGGGTGGGGCTGGGGAAGACCCAGCTGTCATGGTACACGTGGGTACCAATGACATAGGCAGAGGAAGATGGAGAGTCCTAAAAGATTTCAGGGACTTAGGCGCTAAGTTTAGGGCTAGGACCTCCAAGGTAGTATTTTCCGAAATACTACTTGTACCTCGAGCCACACAAGAGAGGCAGCGGGAGATTAGGGAAGTTAACAAGTGGCTGAGGAGCTGGTGTAGTAAGGAGGGTTTCGGGTTCCTGGAGAACTGGGCCGACTTCTCAGTCGGCCACCGGCTCTTTGGTAGGGACGGATTGCACCTAAATGGGGAGGGTGCAGCCGTACTGGGTGAGAAGATGGCCACAAAGTTAGAGGGGCTTTTAAACTAGGTGACGGGGGGGAGGGTACAGATGTAGAATTAGCCAGTGGAAAGCAAGATTCAGAGGGCAGAAATGGGGGCATTAGCGGTAGGGTGTTCAGAGCTCCTAAACCCAGGGTGGGTATGGGGAAAAATCAAGAGAGCAGCCTAATAACAACAAATGATATATGTAACCGATCAAAATTAAGAGGTTTGTATACCAATGCCAGAAGCCTGGCCAACAAGATGGGAGAGCTGGAGCTGCTGATGTTTGAGGAGGACTTAGATTTTGTAGGGATAACTGAGACTTGGTTTGACAGCTCCCATGACTGGATGGCGACCATTCAGGGGTATTCCCTTTATCGCATGGATAGAGAAGGTAAAAAAGGGGGAGGGGTATGTCTGTATATTAAGAACAGTATACAGGTAAATATGAGGGATGATATTAATAATGGAGCTATGGATGAGGCAGAATCCCTATGGGTAGAGCTTCAAAGGGAAGGCACGGTGGGGAAGGTAATATTGGGCGTATGCTATAGGCCCCCCAACCAGAGGGAGGAGGGTGAGGCGGACCTCATGTTACAGATAGGATTGGCAGCAAGGATGGGAAATGTCATTATAATGGGGGACTTTAATTATCCAGATATAGACTGGGCAGAAGGAACCACGCACTCAGCCAAGGCTAGGCAGTTCCTAAATGTTTTGCAGGACAATTTCATGGGTCAGATGGTGAATGCACCGACAAGAAACAATGCGGTACTTGACCTACTGATTACCGACAATACAGACCTGCTCACGGATATAGAAATATGGGACAACTTAGGAAACAGTGACCATAGGTCAATTGGTTTCAGTATTAATTACAGTAATAGGAAACACAAGGGTAATATAAGGACACTGAATTTCAAACGAGCCAATTTCCCTAAACTGCGCTCGCTGCTAGAAAATATCAAATGGGATAGAACCCTGGGAACAAAGAACACGGAGGAAAAATGGGAGTGCTTCAAGAGCATACTTAACAAGGGGATTGGCCAGTGCATTCCAAAGGGAAATACATTTAAAAGGGCAAAACTAAACCCTGGGTGGCTAAACTCCAACATAAAAATTTATATAAGTGCTAAAGAAAAGGCCTTCAAAAAATACAAGACTGAGGGGTCATTGGCAGCATTTAAGCATTACAAAGAGTGTAATAAGAAATGTAAAGATGAAATCAGGGCGGCTAAAATAGAACACGAGAGACATATAGCGGAGGAGAGTAAAAAGAACCCTAAGAAATTCTTTAAGTATATAAACAGTAAGAAAGAGAGGCCAGAACACATTGGCCCCATAAAAGATGATAAAGGAAATATGGCTACTGAGGACAGAGAAAAGGCGGAAGTGTTAAATAATTTCTTCTCTTCAGTCTTCACAAAAGAATCGGGGGGCTACACGAACCTTGCTTGTAAGGCCGAACTAAACAACACACCTCAGGAAGTGCCGCCATGGCTAACAGAAGATAGACTTAGAGCTAAACTAGAGAAACTTAACATAAATAAATCCCCGGGACCGGATGGCTTGCACCCGAGGGTTCTTAATGAGCTCAGCCAGGTGATTGCCAGACCATTATTCTTGATCTTTAAGGATAGTTTACAGACGGGTATGGTGCCAGCTGATTGGAAAAAAGCCAACATGGTACCAATATTTAAAAAGGGGCCGAGATGTATCCCAGGTAACTATAGGCCGGTCAGCCTAACATAGGTAGTCTGCAAATTTTGGAGGGGATGTTAAGGGACCACATACAAGACCTTAGTAATGAAAACGGTATTATAAGTAGTAATCAGCATGGATTCATGAAAAATCATTCGTGCCAAACCAATCTATTAACCTTCTACGATGAAGTGAGCTGCCACCTAGATAAGGGAAAGCCTGTGGATGTGGTGTATCTGGACTTTGCAAAGGCCTTTGACACCGTTCCCCACAAACGCTTACTGTACAAACTAAGGAAGGTAGGTATGGACCATAAGGTGAGTACCTGGATAGAGAACTGGCTCCAGGGGAGAGTCCAGAGGGTGGTGATTAATGGGGAGTACTCAGATTGGGCGGGTGTGGAAAGTGGGGTCCCCCAGGGTTCTGTCCTGGGACCAATCCTGTTTAATTTATTCATAAATGATCTAGAGGAGGGGATATCTAGTACAATCTCAGTATTTGCAGATGATACTAAACTAGGCTTGCCAATATCTTCTATGCAGGATGTGGAAACCTTGCAAGCGGACCTGAACAAAATAACAGGGTGGGCAACTACATGGCAGATGAGGTTTAATGTTGAAAAATGTAAAGTAATGCACCTGGGGGCCAGAAACCAGAAAGCAAGCTACTCACTAGGGGAGGGGGGAACCTCTGGGTGAGTCTAGGATGGAAAAGGACTTGGGGGTACTGGTAGACAACAAGCTTGGCAGTGGCATGCAATGCCAAGCCGCCGCAAGCAAAGCCAACAGAATACTGGGATGTATAAAAAAGGGGATTCACTCCAGAAATAAAGAGATTATTCTCCCACTCTACAAGACTCTGGTCCGGCCACATCTGGAGTATGCTGTCCAGTTCTGGGCACCGGTCCTCAGGAAGGATGTGCTGGAACTGGAGAAAGTCCAGAGAAGGGCAACAAAAATAATTAGAGGAATGGAGGACATCAGCTATGAGGAAAGGCTACAAGCACTGAACCTATTCTCTCTGGAGAAGAGACGATTGAGGGGGGATATGATATCAATGTACAAATACTGTACTGGCGACCCTAGCATAAGGAACAAACTATTCAGAGAAAGGAGATACAATAAGACATGTGGCCACTCACTAAAACTAGAGGAAAGGCGGTTTAACCTTAAAGTGCGTAAGGGGTTCTTCACTGTAAGAGCGGTAAGAATGTGGAATTCTCTTCCACAAGCAGTCGGATCAGCAGGGAGCATTGATAGTTTCAAAAAACTATTAGATGGGCACCTTAGAGACCACAACATACAGGGGTATACAATGTACGGTTAAAAGCAAACACACACACACATCATAGGTTGAACTGGATGGACTGATGTATTTTTTCAACCTCACTAACTATGTAACTATGTAACATCGTAGAGTGCAAGATCTGGGGCAGCCATTCATGGTAGCCAATGAGCTTCTAATTTCAGCTTGTTAAATTAAGATTTGACAAAAACCTGGAAACTGATTGGTTTCTATGCAGAGCTACACCAGATTTTGACCATCCAGTTTTAGTAAATCAACCTCATGATCTTTTCATTATACTGTGCATGGGGAGGATATAATTCTATACTAGCCACTATTAGCTTACCCGGGGGATGTCTCCTATGTATTTTAACTGGTATATATGTTTCTGTCAATGTGTCAAATATGCATTGTATGGAAAGCCTAAGAAAATCTATAGGATGGCATAAATGGGATGTCAAAATATGAAACGCTTACAATTTTACACCAGGGATTCCCAAACTACGGCCCTGCAGCTGTTGCAGAACTACACATCCCATGAGGCATTGTAAAACTCTGACATTCACATACATGGCTAGGCATGATGGGAATTGTAGTTCCTGAACAACTGGAGGGCGGTATTTTGGGAATCCCTGTTTTACACATTTCCTAGGCATTCTATGCAATGGGGAAAAGGCAAACCAACAAAGTATAAAATATTCCCGCTACTGACATATTTATTGTCATGTGGTGAGGCACGTGACTTTTGATGCTCACCACAACCAGAAAGTATTAACTATTTCTGCGATTTGCACTTCAGTCTTTCTTCGGCAGTGACAAAAAACGCAAGTTTTAATTTGCACAGCAGACACCAGCCCATACTGTGCTGTATGAATGAGAATGGCGGATCAAGGTGTAGTGTCTGGGCAAGAATCACAGCATGCAGTGACAATTCTACAAATCTAAAGTGTAAAAATTGTGTTTTTGTAGCCAAAACCAGTTACCAAAAGTTAGGGAGAAATGTGGAAAAGGCTAATATGATGACTAAGAAAGAAACACAGAACTTTTGGCTGATAAATTATGTGATTGTGGTAGATAACAAAAGTAAGTTGATTTATACTGTTATGGGGCTTTTCCACTGCATGCAACCGAACGGTTCGGCTCGCTTTTGTGCTTTTCCACTGCTGGTACCGCATGGTATGGTGTAGGAACGGTTCGGTACGGTACGGCTGCGCTTTTCCACTACATGGAACCGAACAGTAAGGCTCTCTAAAACAGTACCACCTCGATTAAGGTTCCAAGAGGTACCATACCCGGTACCATATCCCACAATCCTTTGCATACAGTCACTACTAGCCACTGATTGGTCAGAGAATCATTGTTATCCCACCCACTTACTTTAGCTCTACTTTAGTGGAAAAGCAAACCATACCAAACCGTACCGAACCGTTCCAACACCGTACCATGTGGTACCATGCAGTGGAGAACCAAACCGGGCCAAGCAGGGCCGAGTAGAGCCGAGCCGGTACTTGCAGTGAAAAAGTGCCATTAGAGAAGGCGCTAGTGCTATCTAGTATTACGTCATGGACTCTGAGTTGTTTAAAGTGCTTCATGAGGCTCATTTGGCCATTGACCATAGAGGACACAACAAAATGTTGAAAGAACTTTCGCCCAAGTCCAAGAACTCTACTCGTCAATATATTGAACTGTATATTTGCCTTTGTGTGCGCTGTGCCAAAAAAAAAAAAAAACATTGTTAAAAAAGTGTTGTGGTAAAACCTATGTTTTTTTCTGATTTCAAGTCCCGTTGTCAGGTCGATCTCGTTGATTTTCAGTCCCATCCTGACAAGGAATACTAGTTTATAATGGTGTACTAAGATAATCTAACTAAGCTTGCTGTTCTTAAGTCTCTGACATCAAAGGCAATGGAAGAAGTAGCATACAACCTTGTGGACATATTTACATTGATTGGAGCACCATTCTACAGTCTGACAATGGCAGGGAATTTGCTAATAATGTGGTAAGCAGCCTAAAGGAGTACTGGCCGACTTTGAAGATCATTCATGGCAAGCCCTGACACTCACAAAGTTAGGGCAATGTCAAAAGAGCTAATCAGGACATTGAAAATATGCTGTGTACTTGGATGCAAGATGAAAAAACTGATCGGGGGAGTGAGAGATGACATTTCATCCAACTTATGAGGAACAGGGCTTTCATTCTGGGGGTTAATATTTTGTGCATTCTTTGCTTCAATATTCAGAATGCTGCCAAATGTAAAATTGGATCTAAATTGATTCTAAAAATACAGGCCAGAAAAATGAAAAAAGACTATAATGAAAAAATTCACTTGCATCTGTGGGATCTACTGCGTGAGTTTCTATTCCTGAGGGATGGGGTGATTCACACAATCTGTTGGCAGTTGATATGAGTGTGACAGAAGATAGTTTTTACCGACTTGGAACTGCTCAAGGAATTTTGAACCAACTCTTTGCCAGATCACAATTCACTTTATGTCCAAAGGACTTACTCAGAGTTGAAGATGTTCCTGACCATGAAATACTTCTTCCATCACCTGCTATTGCTCAATACACCGGAAGCAGCCATGGAAGAACAAAGAACCCATTATATCCAGCCGCTCCTGTAGGGTAAGCGCTAGACATCAAAGTTCTCTTAGAACCCTGGGATGAATACCAATGGATCCTATCACTATATTAGGTTTTAACTGAGCCAGTTCCTCTACTACCTTGTCCTTAGAAATCCTAAAAATGAACCTCCATCATTAGAACCAATATGATTCCCCAACTTGTTTTTGAGTAAAATATTTCTGAGAAGACTGAACAGATGTAATTGTTTTAATGACTTCCAGCTCTATCTAAATTGAGGTGTAGCACCCAGTTTTCACATAAGATGTTGTGGTATTTCTTCTTCCATTGCTGATGTACCTATAAAAGATTTTGTCTCCTTTCTTAATAGAGTTAGCTATTCCCTCCATTTTTTCTGTTCCTTGGCAGTACTGATAATGTGTTTGGCCTCCTTTTTTTTATTTGTATACACTTTTCTATCAGCAAAATGTGTCCTTTTGAAATCCAAAACTTTTTTTTTTTTGTTAGTTTTTTCAGTTCTTTTAATATCAAACCAAAGACATTGGTGATCACTAGAAGGAACATTTTCTCCCACCTCAACTTCTGACAATAGATCCCCATTTGTCAGTACTAGGTCTAGAATATGATCTCCGCGGGTTGGGCTTTTTAGTAATTAAAAAAAAAAGAGAAACAAAATTCAGTGCTCCCATTATTTCTCTTCTCCTGCTTGTAAGCGCAGTTTGAGAATTCCAACTAATGTTTGGTATGTTGAAGTCACCCATAATAAAAACCTCTCCCTTCATTGTCATTTGAGTTATGTCACCAATAAACAGATTATTATAATCTTCAGACTGACCTGGGGGTCGGTATACTCTACCAATTCTAGAGGAAGATCACTCCTCTCTGGTTTGAAGGAAGATCCAAGTATTTCATCTTTTTTGTTTTCATTAATGTTAGCCTTATGCTAATTTAACATACATAGCAATTCCACCTCCTCTCTTTTCTGCTCTGTCTTTCCTGCATAGTGTGCACCCTGGTATAGTTCTTTCCCAGACATTTAAATCCATGAATTATATCTCCGTAATCACAACAAAGTCCAGGTTGTCCCTAGACAAAAGAACTGTCAGCTCACAAAGCATGTTGCCTAAACTATGAGTATTAGTGCACATAATGTGACAAACACAGCTATCTACTGCTGGGTTTTTAGTACCAGAATCTTTCACTGAATTAACTGTCCCATCAAGAAAGAGTTAAAGCAAATTGGGTAAAAATAATTTTTCAAATATGGTGACCGGTAAGCTTCCTAAAGACATTCGGGCGGGACGAAATCCAGTTCTGGTCGCCAATCCTCAGAAGTGATGTGTTGGAGCTGGAAAGAGTCCAGAGAAGGGCAACTAAACTGATTAGGGGATTGGAGGACCTTAATTATGAAGAGCACTTACAAGCGCTTGATTTATTCTCCCTGGACAAGAGACGCCTGAGAGGGGACATGATAGCAATTTATAAATACCTCAATGGTGATATCAACATAGAAAAAAAACTATTCAGTCACAAAGAATGTATGAAGACATGAGGCCATACAATGCGAATAGAGGAGAAGTGATTTAACCTCAGACTACGCAGGGGGTTCTTTACAGTAAGGACTACAAGACTGTGGAATTCTCTTCCACAAATGGTGGTAAGTGTGGGGAGTATGGCTACTTTAAAAGACTCTTGGACGTACATCTCAAGGATAAAAACATTCAGGGATATGGGAAATGAATACGTCCACACACACCTACACTGGTTGAACTGGATGGACTATTGTCTTTATTTAACCTTAACTACTATGTTACGGGGTTACTATGAAATGCAATGCAGCAGGGAGTTCCGTTCGCATACATCCCTTACGGTGATGTCACTTCCTGGTGGGAGAATGCACACCAGTTCTGGTTAGACAGAATGGTGGCGGCCATCTTTTTCTGTTTTTTTGTGCTGGATACACTGGGTGCTGGTGTTCCGTGAGAAAAACCTACCCGTGAGAAATGCCTAACCTCGTCATTTCCGGTGCACCTACGTCATGCACGGAGGGTATGAAATGATCACGGAAGTGTGTGTAACGCGGCGGTTACATTAAAACAGCTTGGCTGACATATGAGGCATCACCGCTCCTGTCCCTGGCACTTCCCTGATCAGGGCTAGTAAATATAAAAGCGGCGGCGTGTGTATGAAAACACAAATCACAGACCCGAGACTCGCTTTTATATTTACTAGCCAAGATCAGGGAAGTGACAGGGATAGGAGCGGAGATGACTCATATTGCAGCACAGCTGTTTTAATGTACACGCCGCGTTACACACACTGCCGTGATCATTTCATACCCTCCGTGCATGCGCACTAGTAAGCTCCTCATCTGTTCCATTACGTATCCGGGGCTGTGAGCATGCGCACTGCTGCGCTGCTCAGCTGTTCCTGACAGGAAGTGACGAGGGTAGGCATTTCTTACGGGGTAGGTAATTCTCACGGAACACCGGCTAAGGCACCAGAAATACACTATATTACCAAAAGTATTGAGATGCCTGCCTTTTACATGCACATGAACTTTAATGGCATTCCAGTCTTAGTCTATAGGGTTCAATATTGAGTTGGCCTGCCCTTTGCAGCTATAACAGCTTGAACTCTTCTGGCAAGGCTGTCCACAAGGTTTAGGAGTGTGTCTATGCGAATGTTTGACCATTCTTCTAGAAGTGCATTTGTGAGGTCAGGCACTGATGTTGGACAAGAAAGCCTGGCTGGCAGTCTCCGCTTTAATTCATCCCATAGATGTTCTATCAGGTTGAGGCCAGTCAAGTTCCTCCACCCCAAACTCGTTCATCAATAAGATCACATATCACGTTAATTGACTTAAAGTGGTTGTAAACCTCAGACATGAAATATGAACAAAGTATATCCCTCTATAGTGTGTACAGTATCTCACAAAAGTGAGTACACCCCTCACATTTTTGTAAATATTTTATTATATATTTTCATGTGACAACAATGAAGAAATGACACTTTGCTACAATGTAAAGTAGTGAGTGTACAGCTTGTATAACAGTGTAAATTTGGTGTCCTCTCAAAATAACTCAACACACAGCCATTAATGTCTAAACTGCTGGCAACAAAAGTGAGTACACCCCTAAGTAAAAATTCCAAATTGGGCTAGTGTCAATATTTTGTTTGCCCACCATTAATTTCCAGCGCTGCCTTTACCCTCTTGGGCATGAAGTTCACCAGAGCTTCACAGGTTGCCACTGAAGTCCTCTTCCACTCCTCCATGACAACATCATGAAGCTGGTGGATTTTAGAGACCTTGCGCTCCTCCACCTTCCGTTTGAGGATGCCCCACAGGTGCTCCATAGGGTTTAGGTCTGAAGACATGCTTGGCCAGTCCATCAACTTTACCCTCAGCTTCTTTAGCAAGGCAGTGGTCATCTTGGAGGTGTGTTTGGGGTCATTATCATGTTGGAATACAGACCTGCAGCCCAGTCTTCAAAGGAAGGGGATCATGCTCTGCTTCAGTATGTCACAGTACATGTTGGCATTCATAGTTCACTCAATTAATTGTAGCTTCGCACTGCCAGCAGCACTCATGCAGCCCCAGACAATGACACTCCCACCACCATGCTTGACTGTAGGCAAGACACACTTGTCTTTGTACTCCTCACCTGGTTGCCGCCACACATGCTTGACACCATCTGAACCAAATAAGTTTATCTTGGTCTCCTCAGACCACAGGACATGGTTCCAGTAATCCATGTCCTTAGTCTGCTTGTCTTCAGCAACCTGTTTGCGGGCTTTCTTGTGCATCATCTTTAGGAGAGGCTTCCTTCTGGGATGACAGCCATGCAGACCAATTTGATGCAATGTGCGGTGTATGGTCTGAGCACTGACAGGTTGACCCCCCCTCCCCTTCAACCTCTGCAGCAATGCTGGCAGCATGCATATGTCTATTTCCCAAAGACAATCTCTGGATATGACGCTGAGCACGTGCACTAAACTTCTTTGGTTGACCATGGCAAGGCCTTTTCTGAGTGGAACCTGTCCTGTTAAACCACTGTATGGTCTTGCCCACCATGCTGCAGCTCAGTGTCAGGGTCTTGGCAATCTTCTTATAGCTTAGGCCATCTTTATGTAAAGCAACAATTCTTTTTTTCAGATCCTTAGAGAGTTATTTGCCATGAGGTGCCATGTTGAACTTCCAGTGACCAGTATGAGAGAGTGAGAGCGATATCTCAATCCAGAGCACTAAGTGTAATTTCGGTCTGCTGCCTGCTTCCTCTGCTATCAGCAAAAATCACTTCTGACAAGTTTTCTTGACACCAAGAGAAAAAATGTGACAGGGGAGGGAGCTCCAGCTGATTGACAGCCTCAGATCTGTTACAGTATGCTGGATGAAAGGGGGTGTGTCACTTCCCTCCAATCAGCCCTAAGAGCTCTTCTCACTGATGTAACTTCAGCTCTCCGCCCTCCTGCTTTTCAGAGATGAGAGATCCTGTGTAAATTCTGCACTTGTAATGGTTGTAGGGAAAAGATGGCTGTAGATAAATAGGTACAAGTTATGTAGGAGGACTTGTTTACAACCACTTTAATACTAGTTATTTATTTGTATGGACATGATGTTATATTGGATTTCTGATATATTGTAATGTTTTGTGATTTTGACACATAGCACAAGTAGTAAAAAATTCAAGTGGTTATGGATATCTGTATATATACCTTCATTGGCTTTGTAAAAAATCACTCTTGACAGCTGCTCAATATGAATTGTCTTTTGGTAAATATTGTGCACTTGAGAGCACATTTGGAGCAGCAGCTGGTCTTTTTTTGAGGTTTGCACATACTTAAGGCTGCCCATAGTTCCGAATTGCCACAAATCGTGGGACGCCCTTGTGATCCCCATTATTTTCAATGGCACTCAAATCACAGCGTGATTTTGCCGCGATTGTCGCCCGACAAATCGCGGTAAATTTATCCAAACAGAATCGTAGGATGTTTACTTCTTTTACTTCTTTTGGGTGACAGGCATCCTGCGATTCTGTTTTGCGCAATTTCACCACGATGCCACGATGCCTCGGGTGACATTCGCGGCAAAATCACACTGCGATTTGAGTGCCATTAAAAATAATAGGAATCACAAGGGCGTCCCGCAATTTGTGGCGATTTGGAACTACGGGCAGCCTTAAGTATGTATATATATATAAATATATAAATATATAAATAAAGCTGCGCTAACAAATGAAACAGTCCATGTGAATGTCCATAAATGAGAGGGAAAAATGATGACCCTTGTGCAGGTACCGCTTACCAGATTCCAATCATTAAAGAGCCAAGAAATTTAAAGGCAGAGTCTTCAAATGTGGAACACAGCAAGCTTCATAGGGCTCCGATGTAAATCTCCTCAGTGGTATATGAATAGAAGGAGAAAAACAACACCATAGTGTAAACCAGTAACAAAAATGGAAAAAATTGCGTTGTAACTTGTGCGGGTACCGCTTACCAGAAGTAGCAGATACTGTAGCCAAAATAATGGGAACCGAATCCACAGACCTCAGAAGGCAGCAACCCGTACCGTGGTGATGCAGGTGTCCAGGGATACGTTTAAATGAGGGAAAAAAAGGCAAACGCCATAGCGTAAAACCACAAAACAAACGATGATAACACCCAAATAGTGATAACTAAAAATCCAATAGTGGTGAATAGTGACAGCCACCACCGAAGAGGGTAGGTTCCCTTATAGACTGTACCAAGAAGTTTAAGCAGGTAGTGAGATAAACCGCTTACCAGATAGACTAGAAGGTAGACGTATAATAGAACCTAGAGGGCACCAGTGAGAATGGGTACTCTTACCAGCTCCAGATATTAATTGAGCGGGGGTTCAAAGTGACGCTGGACAACACTCCTGATAGCGCTCGTCAACCAGACTCAGGGAGGGATGCAGATTACCCAAGAAATGAGGAGGGGAGAGCCATAGCATAAAATCCAACGACTATTTATTGACACAAAAATGTATTGCACTTACAAATATCAGACGACAAGGAACGTGGATGAGAGGGGTTGGAGGGAGGTAACAGCCGCCGGCCGGACGGCTCCGCTCGCCCGTCCTTCACAACAAGTAGGTGGGTGTGACGTCAGCACGCCGTGACCTGACTAGTTTCATCAAAGATGATTTTTTCAAAGGTACGGGCGGCGTGCTGACGCCACCTATAAATATAGTTGAATCAATGACCGGAAGTTCCTTTTCGGCCATTTTCGTTATGGTAATAGAAGACCGGAAATACACGTCATAAACCGGAAGAGGATATGACGTATGTTGCCCAAATGTAAACAAATAGCAAAAGTGGAGCTCCGCATCCAAGGGATCAGAAATTGCATCAACACAGACCTGAGGTCCACTACGAGATCCGGGCTTTAGCGCCGAGACTCCAAAACAGCCCCAGATGGCAGATTTGTCAAAAATGCCATCTCATCGGCCAATGAAAAATTAAAATGATATAAATAATATTATAACTGAATAATTAAAATAGGATATTCCGGTCATGGATTCCTAAATACAATACAAATGAAAAGCTAAAACTAAAATCACTAAATTAATTAAAAAATTGCAACATATTAAAAAAGTACATAAAAAGCACCTATACAGAACGTATTGTCCCCTAAAAAGAAACTAAAAATTCACCAACCAAAAAGGTAATTATTCTTTGAAAATCCTAATCAGCTCAGGAGTTATCAATGAATGCGTTGATCTCTGTGTCAACATTCAAGCCAAAAGGTGTGTATGTTTTGACCCTATATATCCAGGCCATCTCAAGGCGGGAGATACCCCTCTTAAGAGGTTCACCCCGCCAGTGTGGGGTAAACTTGTCTATTCCCAGAAATAGTGTATTCTTGGGATCACTATTGTGGGCCTGGGCATAATGTTTCGATACCGAGTGCTTCGGAAATGATTTTCGAATGTTTGCCACATGTTCATTGAGTCTGACATTCATAGGGCGTTTGGTTCTGCCTATGTATTGATAGCCACAAGGGCATTGAAGCAGATAGACAACTCCCTTGGTAGTGCACGAAATGAAAGGCTCAATGTCATGTGGCTTGCCAGTACTATGTGAGGTGAAGGATTTAGTATTACGTGTCCGTATTGAATTCAAAGAACATATCTGGCACCTATTACATTTGTAATAACCAGTGAGCTGGTCTAGGAAAGTACTC
This sequence comes from Pelophylax lessonae, assembly GCF_965119305.1. NCBI lineage: Eukaryota > Metazoa > Chordata > Amphibia > Anura > Ranidae > Pelophylax > Pelophylax lessonae. Next base: position 43,923,078 of record NC_138769.1, read on the forward strand.
CTAGGTTTGGGGGGTTCCAGCACATTGGGGGCCAGACTATGTCTTAAGGATAGTGCACCCTTGAAAACAACCCTAGGTTTCTCAGGTAGGGTTGTGCCTAGAACAGGGTCATTATTTAAAATATGCCAGTGTCGGCGTATTAAGTTTTTAATGACCATGTGTTGACTGGAAAAGGTGGTAATAAAGGGAGCAGCGGGCACACTGGAAACTGTATTATCTTCCACTTCCCGTGGTTTCAAGAGTGAAGCTCTATCTTTTTGCTGTACCTCCAAGAGTGTTTTCTGGAGAAATTCATGATCATATCCCTTCTCAAGAAATCTCTTGGTTAAAACCTCAGACTGAGAAAGAAAAACCTGATGACTGGAACAATTCCTCCTAATGCGGAGATATTGTCCCTTTGGCACAGCCTTTAGCCAAGGGTCATGGTGACAGCTGTCGACGGGAATGTATGAATTTCTGTCCGTCGATTTAAAGTAGGTAGAGGTGAAAAAACAGTTATCCCTCACAGTTATGGTAATATCAAGAAAGTTAATAGTAGATTGACTACATTCATAATTAAGTTGGATCCCTCTTGAGTTGGAATTCAGCATCTCCATAAAAGCTACCAGGTCACGATGATGACCATCCCAGAGGAGGAGGACATCATCTATGTACCTGGCCCACAACCTCAATTGAGGCCTATGGTGGGCATAGATGACATCCTCCTCCCACTGTGCCATAAACAAGTTGGCAAGGGAGGGGGCATACTTAGCCCCCATTGCCACACCTGTCGTCTGGCGATAGAACCTCCCATCAAACCAAAAATAGTTGTGATGGGTGGCGAATTCCAAAAGTCTCATAATGAGTGAGATCTGTTGGTCAGGTATAGAGGAGTCTCTGTCTAGAAACATTCCCACTGCATTAAGACCCAAGTGATGTGGAATGACGGTATACAGTGAAGATACGTCCGCTGTTACCATCCATAGGTCAGCAGTGGGAGTCAGTCCAGATAGTAAATTAAGGACATGTGTAGTGTCCTTAATGTACGATGGGGTCTTTTGGACCAGAGGCTGCAGATAAGAGTCAATATACTTCCCCACCCGGGACGTCACAGAGTCTATACCACTGACGATGGGACGACCCGGGGGGGAAGTCAGACTCTTATGCAGTTTAGGGAGGCAGTAAATCACCGGAGTCCGGGGACATTTTGGGACAAGATAGGCCCTCTCCTTTTTGTTGAGTATGCCTCTTTGGTAACCATCTTCAACTATGTTTACCAACTCCTTTTTATATTTGATCTTAGGGTCAGAGGGCAGTGTGACATAAGTCTGACCATCACTCAATAGTCTATACATTTCTGCCATATAGTCGTCCCTATCCAGGACTGCTATCCCACCGCCTTTGTCGGCAGGCCTGATCACCAAGTTTTTATTATTACATAGGGAATCTAATCCGGTCTGTAAATTAGTGGGTAGAGAAGTTTTATGCACTTGAATGCGATCCAGATCTCTAAGCACCACATCCCTGAAAACTTTCAGAGATGGTGCTAAAGATCCTGGCGGGTTAAAAACAGATGCATTTGATAACCCGGAATGCTGATATTGCCGGGGTACATTCGTTTGTTGGCTAATTGGATTACTCATCATGTATCTTTTTACACTCATTTTCCTCACAAACTTGTGTACATCCATGTATGTTTGGAATTTATTAAGGCGTTGTGGGGGTGCAAATTTAAGGCCTTTATCTAAAATTTGAATCTCAGCACTGCTAAGGGTGACCTTGCTGAGGTTAAAGATACCTGCACCCTCTACATTTTGGATTTTTTTTGATTTAATGCGCCTGCCTCCCCGACATCCTCTTGAGGTTCGGCTGGGCGCTTGATGCCTTGATTGGCCTTGGGAAAACCCCAACCAGGATAGCTTTGACCTACTAGGGTCTCAGAGTTAGGGTTCTCCAAGGCCACCTCTCTTACTGTATGTGTACTATTGAGTGGTTGAGATGTTTCCACTTCTTCAGGGGCCTCATTGTCCTTAAGCGGGTAGAGTCGGTTATTAACCGGTACATTATACTGATAGCCCTCTTGTCTAGGGGGAGGATGATCTCTTCTAGAATTCTGAGGTTCCCTTGCAGGCCCTGGTGGACGATTGTAACCTGGATCATACCAATATGGTTGGGATCTAGGGGGACTGTAATACTGCCGCCAGTGTGGTGGTCTATATTGGTCAGGTTCTGGACAATGGGGATTAGGGTAATAATATCCTGATTCCGCAAAGTTGTCTGGTCCTCTCCTCCATTGAGGAGTATGGGGATAGTTGGGATAACCATACCCTCCATGCTGGTTGCGGTCTCTACCGCGTTGCCAGTCGCCTTGTTGACCCTGTCCGGAAAAATGATTATTAGGTTTAGATTGATTCCCAGTGGGTTTGTTATTAGCAACATTGGGGCCCCTATGTGGTGATTTATATGAGAGACGTCGACCATTAGGCCGAGGTCCCTTTTTGTTTGTTTTGGGACCATTATTATTGGTTTGAGGTGGGCCATTAAAAGCAACTCTTGGGGGGTTAGTTGAAACTTCCATTGCATCATCAGGTTGCTCTTGGTCACCCAACAATTTCTTTTGCCACTCAAAGACTGCACTTGACTGATAGTCCTGTAAGTCACGATTGAACTTTTTACGTTTTTTAATTTTTTGCTCTCTCTCTTCCTTTTGGAGGAGCTTCAATAGATCAGCCGACGCGGCCTTATAGGCTTCGCTAGTCATATGAGGGACTAATTTCTCTTTAACAATTTTGATTTCCCCATCCAGCCTAGTTAATTTGGCATTTTTACGGGATATGAGGAATCTCAAAAAATTAACCCCTGCCTCATTGAAGTATCTGTGCCATTCTTCAAGCTCACCCTCATCTGACTGGGGACATACCTCCCACCTCAGACTATTGGATTTTTAGTTATCACTATTTGGGTGTTATCATCGTTTGTTTTGTGGTTTTACGCTATGGCGTTTGCCTTTTTTTCCCTCATTTAAACGTATCCCTGGACACCTGCATCACCACGGTACGGGTTGCTGCCTTCTGAGGTCTGTGGATTCGGTTCCCATTATTTTGGCTACAGTATCTGCTACTTCTGGTAAGCGGTACCCGCACAAGTTACAACGCAATTTTTTCCATTTTTGTTACTGGTTTACACTATGGTGTTGTTTTTCTCCTTCTATTCATATACCACTGAGGAGATTTACATCGGAGCCCTATGAAGCTTGCTGTGTTCCACATTTGAAGACTCTGCCTTTAAATTTCTTGGCTCTTTAATGATTGGAATCTGGTAAGCGGTACCTGCACAAGGGTCATCATTTTTCCCTCTCATTTATGGACATTCACATGGACTGTTTCATTTGTTAGCGCAGCTTTATTTATATATTTTCTTCTTGGGGTGTCAGTCGCACTTGAAGCTGCTGCTTTGCTTTTTTGTTTTTTCTCCTTTATTTCACCTGTTTGACTTTCAATTGCTGCTTTTTCATGGATATTTTTGATTATAGGGCCTCTAAGGTGGTCAACACCGATGGGGTATTCAAATCTTTTACTTCAGATGATTTTGACATGAGTGGTCTGTTCATGAGGCTTAAAAATTTAATGGTGTCTGAAGTACATACCCAGTGGGACATAGTTTTTCTTGAAACTTATGTTAAGAGAACTATGGTGCCCAGGAGTCTGAGGTGGGAGGTATGTCCCCAGTCAGATGAGGGTGAGCTTGAAGAATGGCACAGATACTTCAATGAGGCAGGGGTTAATTTTTTGAGATTCCTCATATCCCGTAAAAATGCCAAATTAACTAGGCTGGATGGGGAAATCAAAATTGTTAAAGAGAAATTAGTCCCTCATATGACTAACGAAGCCTATAAGGCCGCGTCGGCTGATCTATTGAAGCTCCTCCAAAAGGAAGAGAGAGAGCAAAAAATTAAAAAACGTAAAAAGTTCAATCGTGACTTACAGGACTATCAGTCAAGTGCAGTCTTTGAGTGGCAAAAGAAATTGTTGGGTGACCAAGAGCAACCTGATGATGCAATGGAAGTTTCAACTAACCCCCCAAGAGTTGCTTTTAATGGCCCACCTCAAACCAATAATAATGGTCCCAAAACAAACAAAAAGGGACCTCGGCCTAATGGTCGACGTCTCTCATATAAATCACCACATAGGGGCCCCAATGTTGCTAATAACAAACCCACTGGGAATCAATCTAAACCTAATAATCATTTTTCCGGACAGGGTCAACAAGGCGACTGGCAACGCGGTAGAGACCGCAACCAGCATGGAGGGTATGGTTATCCCAACTATCCCCATACTCCTCAATGGAGGAGAGGACCAGACAACTTTGCGGAATCAGGATATTATTACCCTAATCCCCATTGTCCAGAACCTGACCAATATAGACCACCACACTGGCGGCAGTATTACAGTCCCCCTAGATCCCAACCATATTGGTATGATCCAGGTTACAATCGTCCACCAGGGCCTGCAAGGGAACCTCAGAATTCTAGAAGAGATCATCCTCCCCCTAGACAAGAGGGCTATCAGTATAATGTACCGGTTAATAACCGACTCTACCCGCTTAAGGACAATGAGGCCCCTGAAGAAGTGGAAACATCTCAACCACTCAATAGTACACATACAGTAAGAGAGGTGGCCTTGGAGAACCCTAACTCTGAGACCCTAGTAGGTCAAAGCTATCCTGGTTGGGGTTTTCCCAAGGCCAATCAAGGCATCAAGCGCCCAGCCGAACCTCAAGAGGATGTCGGGGAGGCAGGCGCATTAAATCAAAAAAAATCCAAAATGTAGAGGGTGCAGGTATCTTTAACCTCAGCAAGGTCACCCTTAGCAGTGCTGAGATTCAAATTTTAGATAAAGGCCTTAAATTTGCACCCCCACAACGCCTTAATAAATTCCAAACATACATGGATGTACACAAGTTTGTGAGGAAAATGAGTGTAAAAAGATACATGATGAGTAATCCAATTAGCCAACAAACGAATGTACCCCGGCAATATCAGCATTCCGGGTTATCAAATGCATCTGTTTTTAACCCGCCAGGATCTTTAGCACCATCTCTGAAAGTTTTCAGGGATGTGGTGCTTAGAGATCTGGATCGCATTCAAGTGCATAAAACTTCTCTACCCACTAATTTACAGACCGGATTAGATTCCCTATGTAATAATAAAAACTTGGTGATCAGGCCTGCCGACAAAGGCGGTGGGATAGCAGTCCTGGATAGGGACGACTATATGGCAGAAATGTATAGACTATTGAGTGATGGTCAGACTTATGTCACACTGCCCTCTGACCCTAAGATCAAATATAAAAAGGAGTTGGTAAACATAGTTGAAGATGGTTACCAAAGAGGCATACTCAACAAAAAGGAGAGGGCCTATCTTGTCCCAAAATGTCCCCGGACTCCGGTGATTTACTGCCTCCCTAAACTGCATAAGAGTCTGACTTCCCCCCCGGGTCGTCCCATCGTCAGTGGTATAGACTCTGTGACGTCCCGGGTGGGGAAGTATATTGACTCTTATCTGCAGCCTCTGGTCCAAAAGACCCCATCGTACATTAAGGACACTACACATGTCCTTAATTTACTATCTGGACTGACTCCCACTGCTGACCTATGGATGGTAACAGCGGACGTATCTTCACTGTATACCGTCATTCCACATCACTTGGGTCTTAATGCAGTGGGAATGTTTCTAGACAGAGACTCCTCTATACCTGACCAACAGATCTCACTCATTATGAGACTTTTGGAATTCGCCACCCATCACAACTATTTTTGGTTTGATGGGAGGTTCTATCGCCAGACGACAGGTGTGGCAATGGGGGCTAAGTATGCCCCCTCCCTTGCCAACTTGTTTATGGCACAGTGGGAGGAGGATGTCATCTATGCCCACCATAGGCCTCAATTGAGGTTGTGGGCCAGGTACATAGATGATGTCCTCCTCCTCTGGGATGGTCATCATCGTGACCTGGTAGCTTTTATGGAGATGCTGAATTCCAACTCAAGAGGGATCCAACTTAATTATGAATGTAGTCAATCTACTATTAACTTTCTTGATATTACCATAACTGTGAGGGATAACTGTTTTTTCACCTCTACCTACTTTAAATCGACGGACAGAAATTCATACATTCCCGTCGACAGCTGTCACCATGACCCTTGGCTAAAGGCTGTGCCAAAGGGACAATATCTCCGCATTAGGAGGAATTGTTCCAGTCATCAGGTTTTTCTTTCTCAGTCTGAGGTTTTAACCAAGAGATTTCTTGAGAAGGGATATGATCATGAATTTCTCCAGAAAACACTCTTGGAGGTACAGCAAAAAGATAGAGCTTCACTCTTGAAACCACGGGAAGTGGAAGATAATACAGTTTCCAGTGTGCCCGCTGCTCCCTTTATTACCACCTTTTCCAGTCAACACATGGTCATTAAAAACTTAATACGCCGACACTGGCATATTTTAAATAATGACCCTGTTCTAGGCACAACCCTACCTGAGAAACCTAGGGTTGTTTTCAAGGGTGCAGTATCCTTAAGACATAGTCTGGCCCCCAATGTGCTGGAACCCCCCAAACCTAGGAGTACTTTCCTAGACCAGCTCACTGGTTATTACAAATGTAATAGGTGCCAGATATGTTCTTTGAATTCAATACGGACACGTAATACTAAATCCTTCACCTCACATAGTACTGGCAAGCCACATGACATTGAGCCTTTCATTTCGTGCACTACCAAGGGAGTTGTCTATCTGCTTCAATGCCCTTGTGGCTATCAATACATAGGCAGAACCAAACACCCTATGAATGTCAGACTCAATGAACATGTGGCAAACATTCGAAAATCATTTCCGAAGCACTCGGTATCGAAACATTATGCCCAGGCCCACAATAGTGATCCCAAGAATACACTATTTCTGGGAATAGACAAGTTTACCCCACACTGGCGGGGTGAACCTCTTAAGAGGGGTATCTCCCGCCTTGAGATGGCCTGGATATATAGGGTCAAAACATACACACCTTTTGGCTTGAATGTTGACACAGAGATCAACGCATTCATTGATAACTCCTGAGCTGATTAGGATTTTCAAAGAATAATTACCTTTTTGGTTGGTGAATTTTTAGTTTCTTTTTAGGGGACAATACGTTCTGTATAGGTGCTTTTTATGTACTTTTTTAATATGTTGCAATTTTTTAATTAATTTAGTGATTTTAGTTTTAGCTTTTCATTTGTATTGTATTTAGGAATCCATGACCGGAATATCCTATTTTAATTATTCAGTTATAATATTATTTATATCATTTTAATTTTTCATTGGCCGATGAGATGGCATTTTTGACAAATCTGCCATCTGGGGCTGTTTTGGAGTCTCGGCGCTAAAGCCCGGATCTCGTAGTGGACCTCAGGTCTGTGTTGATGCAATTTCTGATCCCTTGGATGCGGAGCTCCACTTTTGCTATTTGTTTACATTTGGGCAACATACGTCATATCCTCTTCCGGTTTATGACGTGTATTTCCGGTCTTCTATTACCATAACGAAAATGGCCGAAAAGGAACTTCCGGTCATTGATTCAACTATATTTATAGGTGGCGTCAGCACGCCGCCCGTACCTTTGAAAAAATCATCTTTGATGAAACTAGTCAGGTCACGGCGTGCTGACGTCACACCCACCTACTTGTTGTGAAGGACGGGCGAGCGGAGCCGTCCGGCCGGCGGCTGTTACCTCCCTCCAACCCCTCTCATCCACGTTCCTTGTCGTCTGATATTTGTAAGTGCAATACATTTTTGTGTCAATAAATAGTCGTTGGATTTTATGCTATGGCTCTCCCCTCCTCATTTCTTGGGTAATCTGCATCCCTCCCTGAGTCTGGTTGACGAGCGCTATCAGGAGTGTTGTCCAGCGTCACTTTGAACCCCCGCTCAATTAATATCTGGAGCTGGTAAGAGTACCCATTCTCACTGGTGCCCTCTAGGTTCTATTATACGTCTACCTTCTAGTCTATCTGGTAAGCGGTTTATCTCACTACCTGCTTAAACTTCTTGGTACAGTCTATAAGGGAACCTACCCTCTTCGGTGGTGGCTGTCACTATTCACCACTATTGGATTTTTAGTTATCACTATTTGGGTGTTATCATCGTTTGTTTTGTGGTTTTACGCTATGGCGTTTGCCTTTTTTTCCCTCATTTAAACGTATCCCTGGACACCTGCATCACCATGGTACGGGTTGCTGCCTTCTGAGGTCTGTGGATTCGGTTCCCATTATTTTGGCTACAGTATCTGCTACTTCTGGTAAGCGGTACCCGCACAAGTTACAACGCAATTTTTTCCATTTTTGTTACTGGTTTACACTATGGTGTTGTTTTTCTCCTTCTATTCATATACCACTGAGGAGATTTACATCGGAGCCCTATGAAGCTTGCTGTGTTCCACATTTGAAGACTCTGCCTTTAAATTTCTTGGCTCTTTAATGATTGGAATCTGGTAAGCGGTACCTGCACAAGGGTCATCATTTTTCCCTCTCATTTATGGACATTCACATGGACTGTTTCATTTGTTAGCGCAGCTTTATTTATATATTTTCTTCTTGGGGTGTCAGTCGCACTTGAAGCTGCTGCTTTGCTTTTTTGAATTAGCGCAGTTGTTTTTTCTCCTTTATTTAGCCTTAAGTATGTGCAAACCTCAAAAAAAGACAAGCTGCTGCTCCCAATGTGCTCTCAAGTGCACAATATTTACCAAAATACAATTAATATTGAGCAGCTGTCAAGAGTGATTTTTTCAAGCAAGCCAATGAAGGTGTATATACAGAGATCCATAACCACTTGAATTTTTTACTACTTGTGCTATGTGTCAAAATCACAGAACATTACAATATATTGCGCTGGTCACGTGACCCCCCCTCTCTCTCTCTCAGGAGAAGCTGCTAGCCCACATGAGGCAATGAAGACAGGAGATCATGTTCTGTGAAGGATAGGAGGGATGGGGGTGGGGCTGGGCAGGTCTAGGCATGCCTGTCTAAGAAAGACCGACAACCTTTTCTGGAAGTGAAAGACAGCTCAGCAAATTAAGATAAAGGGAGATACTGTAGTGTTGTCGGTGAAGAACAGGAAGAAGCTGTTTGTCTAGTTTAGTATTATTATTATTATACAAGATTTATATAGAGCCAACAGTTTACGCAGCTCTTTACAATATAAAAAGGAGACAATACAGTAACAATACAATAAAATACAAGAGGATTAAGAGGGCCCTGCTCAGAAGAGCTTACAATCTCATAGGTAGGGGCAGATGTTACAAGAGGTTGTAACTGTGGGGAATGAGCTGATGGAAGAGGTAAAAGATTAGTTGGAGGAGCAATAGGCTTCCCTGAAGAGATGAGTTTTCAGGGATTGCTTGAAGGCAGTTAGAGAAGGAGATAGAGCTCTCCAGGTGGTGGGAGAGGCTCTGGAGGCTCTGGAGAAATCCTGGAGACGAGCATGGGAGGAGGAGACAAGGGAGCTTGAGAGTAGGAGGTCTTGAGGGAAGCGTAGAGGACAGTTTGGGTGATATTTGGAGACAAGATTGGTGATGTAGCTCGGGGCAGAGTTGTAAATGGCTTTGCATGTTGTGGTTAGCATTTTGAATTTAATTTGCTGGGTGATCAGAAGCCAGTGTAGGGATTTTATTAAGACGGAGCGGGTGGTTGACAGTATCAAAGGCCGCAGAGAGGTCAAGTAATAGGAGTATGGAGTACTGGCCATTGGTTTTAGCAGTTAGTAAATAATTTGTGAGTTTTAGTAATGCAGTTTCTGTGGAGTGCTGCGAGCGAAAGTCAGACTTTAAGGGATCAAGAAGGTTATTTTCACTGAGGTAGGAGCTAAGACGGTTATAGACTAAGCATTATAGAAGTTTAGAGGAAAGTGGGGGCAGTGGGATGGGTCTTAAATTGTTCAGATTGGTGGGGTCCAGTGAGGGCTTTTTAAGTATGGAAGTGATTTGCGCATATTTTAGAAGGTGCCACTAAAGAGGGAGAGTTTGTAGAAGTGAGTGAAGGAGCATAGGATAGAATAAGAGGGTGACCATAGTAGTTGTAAGGGAACAGGATCCAGGGGACAATTGATTAGGTGGGCAGCTGAGAACATTTTTGTAACCTCTTCAGTAGTAGCCAGTTCAAAAGAGGAGAGCGTTTACTGAGCTGTTAGGCAAGGTATGTTGAGTGGGGAAGATGTACGCACAGTGGAGGTGTCCTCACGTATTACATCAATCTTTTCTTTGAAGTGATCGGCCATCTCTTGGGAAGTGAGTGAGTTAGTAGGTAGAGGGGTGGGGGACAAAGCAGAGAGTTAAAGATTGAGAAGAGCCGACGGGCACTGGATGACAAGGTAATAATGAAAGGGACAAAGTAGGCTTGTTTGGCAGCATGGAGGCAGGAATTTTATTTTAGGAAGGCAAGAATTATATGGTGAAGTCCTGCAGGCATTTGGTTTTACGCCACAGTCGTTTAAGAGCACAGCAATGTCTCTTGAGATTTCTACTGTTGTCAGTTTGCCAGGGTTGCAATGGTCAGGGCCTGATTCTGTGTGTAATTAGAGGAGCAAGGGCATCTGATGATGATGAGAGTGAACTGTTGTAAACAGAGGTGGCCAGGTCAGAACAGGACAGAGATTATGTCATATACAGGCATACCCCACTTTTAAGTACACAATGGGACCAGAGCATGTATGTAAAATGAAAATGTACTTAAAGTGAATTTCTCAATGCATGTAAATACACTAGCTCCATAGGAAATCTTGGTCAGCTTGACATGGCATTGCTCCCAAACCATGTGACAAGGACACCAAGCTTGGGGAGCATGTTAAGGGGTTTGTGGCCAGCCACAAACAGGATATGTTGTAGTCCTGGGTCCCCTCTCGGTGCCCCCTAAGTTTGGTATCCCTGTCACTTATGGTTTGGGAGCAGTGCCATGTCAAGCTGACCAAGATTTCCTATAGACGCCAATGTTAAAAACCGGGAGTAGTGTCATGCCAAGCTGAACAAGCTGTGTCCTTACTCGGGAGTGTACGTAAAGTGAGTGTACTTAAAGCGGGGTATGCCTGTAGGTGGTCAGTAGCAGAATAGAGAAGAAAAGGGTTAAAGTGACGAAGGTTCCTACAAGTAATTGTTTGCTGCTTGGAAGGATGGGTGATTGGAGGCAAGGATACAGTGAAACTGATGAAGTTGTGATCAGAGAGAGGAAAATCATTTCTGGCATTTGTCTTTTCACTTATACAGCTTTTTTTCTCTTTCAACATCTCAACCTAGTATTTGAAATTAAAAAAAAAAAAAATCTTTATTAACCAATTGCTGTTCAGGCCAATTTTACAATTTTTTGTTAGATTATTAGAACCTCCAAACATTATATATTTTCTGAAAGCAGAGGCTCTGGAGAATAAAATGGTGGCTGCGGCAATGTTTCATGTCATGTGTACTTGCGCGGCAAATATCAAATACAAACTTTCAGTAAAAAATACACTAACATTTTTTTTATGCACAGAAACACAATATAATACCCAATTTTCTAGTAAAACATTAAAGATGGTATTCCACTGGGTAAATAGATACCAAACATTTCAAGATTTAACAACATAAAAAATGTCAGCGCTTTGCAAACAAGCAAAATATAACTGAAAGCTATATGAAATCTCTATTAAAAAAACATTTACAAAAGTGTCTTAGGTCGCAACAAAGTGTCATTTATATTAAATCCAAGTGAAAAAAAAAGAAGAATAAAGTGCAAAGTTGCCCAGTGCAAAAGTTGTCCTCAGGTGTCACCTGTGGTGTCTTGTCTTCACCGAATAGTTGAAATGCAAACTCACCAGAACTGAATGTTGTCTAAATTATGGGACAGCAATCACGCCATTGGCTATGAATACGTTTCCTCTCTGGTTATCTCTGTTGAATCAACCGATACAATGGTCCTCCCACACATCGTGATGGGGCCATCAGGGAATTCTCAATCAGTCAAGAAGGATAAATCATCAGACGTAAGGAAAAAAATATTTTCTTATAGTGTAGTAATTAATTTTACCAAAACATAATAAAACAACAAAAACAAAATCCTGAAATCACTTGAACAAACTGCCAGTCAATACGTAGGGAACTGGTGGTAAGTACATTAAAAAAGGTCCATAAAGTGCATGGAGAATATGTATTAAAAACAATACACGTGCATAGAGTGCCACCACACTAAACCTAGAGTAGCGGCTGGACCTCAGACATATATCCCAGCTCAACGGCTGTTTCACACCACATGCATCATCAGGAGCTTTAGGAGTATAGCCTGTTGTGTCCAATTTATATGCAGCCCTCACTTTGCATTAAATTTCGCTGATTGGGGACATCATGAGCGGCGGAAGGTCACTTCCGGTTTCGCCACCTTGTTAATGGAGTCTTTGAGGTAATTTCCAGTGTCCACGTCATATTGCTGTTACCAGCCATATAACTTCTGGTTCGGCACCATATTCTAACGAGCCATTTGGAAGGAAGCAGAAGCAACACCCTAGTCCACTAGTTCCAGGTGTTATTTCCGGTCCGGTGCCATAATAGAATAGTTATTTCAAATAAACAAGTGGGAACAAGTCACAATATATAATACCAGATATATAGTACTAAGCATTGGGACCTGATGTTAAAAGAAATGGTAAAAAATTTAATTAAATTTAAAACGATCTATGCACTAATATTGCATGTTATAAAAATATATATGGGAATCTAATGTTATATGAGGAATGCATGTAACCATATAACAGCCTATATACATTAATGGGAAGCAGAATAAGGAAATACAGAAGAAGGCATGATAAATCTAATGGTTCATGGAATGAGATGTCAAATGTCCCCATCCACACTCACCGAGGGTCAATGAAACAGTTGACATCCCACTCCACGTTCAACCCCATAGGAGAAAAACATTTTAACTGTGTCATGGGAGAGACCCTTGTCTTGTGTTCACTGGCCACAGGGATGACAATGTGGTTAATTTTCTAGATGTAACATTGGAGCATCATGCAGACAAAATTGTCACTCAGCTCTTCAGGAAGCCATTGGCTGGCAATAGTCTTTTGCATGCTCGCTCTAGTCATCCGTTTCATACCATTAAAGGCATCCCTGCAGGTCAATTCATTAGAGTCCGCAGAATTTGCAGTGAGGTATCCACTTTCAAAAAAGAGTCCAGTCTCTTATATAATCGTTTCTTGGCACGAAGGCTATCCAAGGTAGTCCCTGGATAGAGCATATCATGGCTCTTAATAGGGACAGGGATAGCCTTTTTGCCAATAAAAATAAGAACAAAAACACAACAAGAAAGATGGAATACCAACAATCTTCTATGACATTGGCTGTCCCCTTTAGTCTAGAATTTGGACAAATAAAACAGATAGTTCTTAAACATTTGCCTATTTTATACAATGATGAGGTTTGTGCCAAAATGCTGGAGAAGGGAATCAATGTGGTAGCTAAACGGGCTAAGACACTGGGAAACTTCTTGTCTACCAATTTCTTTATGCCCAATAGAGCTTCATTTCAGTCTTACCTGGCTTAAATTTAAGGGTAACTTCAAATGTGGTACAGGGGACTGTTTATGTTGTTCTCATATCCTGCAAGGTAATGTCTTTCATTTTACAATTTGTGATCGGATGTATGATATCAACAAATATTTTAATTGCTATACAAACTTTTTGATTTATCTTATTACTTGCAAAGCATGTTTGATTCAATATGTCGGTATAACGACCCGCAAACTCAAGAAAAGATTTTGTGAACATTTGATTGACATTAGGGGGTGCAAATCCTCTAATGTTTCTCATCATTTCAATCAAATGCATGGTGATCTCTCTCTAGTGCAGGTGCAGATTGTAGAAGGAGTAAGGGTTATCCGTAGAGGAGGGGATGCTTTTCGCCTTTTTTGTAAAAGAGAAGTTTTTTGGATATTTAAACTTCAAACTAGGTTACCCAAGGGGTTGAACTTTGAATGGGACGTTACACATTACTATGAATAATGTTGTTTGTTGTTTGTTCCCGATATCCTTAAAATACATTGTCAGAATTTTGTGTATTCTTATGTATTTTTATGTATATATTTAATATGCCTTTACAATTCGATTGGATGTCCTTAGATAGTCTTTACCTATTTCTTTTGGATGTGGTTATGAAGGACCAAGTCATTTGTCATTTGCCTTTGTCATATGATATGTATATGCTTTTTGTAACAAGGTTATCAATTTTCTAATTTTGATGATTTATGTGCTAGACGGAAATGGAAGGTGAGGGCTTACATGTTGGTGTATACATTTTATACATTCTCTATATATACCTTTTATATATTTTCTATGCATTTTGTATATGTTTTCCATACATGGCATTTTACTTTGTTGTATGCTGTACATACAGCTCATGTTTTGTTTTTTGCAGTGTTGGCTTACATTTATATTTAACGGAACCGCCGACCCACACTGTGTTTGTGATCTTCCGTCAGTATACGGCTTCCTTGCAGTCATGAACATATCTACCAGATTTTCCCAGCCGCCCTCATACAAAGCTAGCCAACAACTTAGCTTGTACTGGAATCACTCTTTTTTGAACAGTCACACAAAATGTATATACAGCATGGACCTCTTCCTCTTGATCATATTACCACACACAGGTCAGGGGTTGCCTGATTACATTATCATATGCAGAGGAAATTGTATACAGAAACAGAATTAACCTGAACTAATTATCTGGCCATCTGGACAGAACAATATGGGTTCATTAACATTTAACAATGGGACAGGCAGACTTAACACAATCCACATTCCACCTCAATAGATAGACAATAGGACAAGACTGCCAATGACAGTCTGTCCGCCTCCAACATGGAATACACATCTACGTATTGCTATGATTATTTAGGAGTCAGACTTCATGGCAACAGGCTATAGGTCTCACAATGTAAAGTGGGATTAAATCTTCATATTTCTTGAGAGATATTGCTGACAAATATTACTGTCCCACATGAAGCAATCCAAACTAATAAGTATCTGTCTTTTACTCCCAGTGTCCCAGTGACGGTGAGAACCGTCACAATATATATTTGTATGGCAATAAGAACGTTTTCTCTTTCTCTATATGTTTTCTTTACCTCTACATGTTTTTGCCCATTTAACACATTCTCAGTTTCCTTATCAATATTTAATTCATGTTTCATTTTTTGTTTCATTTATTTTATTATGTTTCATTTTTATTATTGTCATATTCATAGCTCCAGTCCCAGAAGCCGACTCATCAGTGGAAACGCGTCGGGGGGAGCTAGCCGTGTTGTCACCAGTCTCGGATCGTACTGCAGACGTCCGGGACTATCCTGTACACGCTGTTTTTTCATCTGGAAATTGTAAGTGTCATTTCACTTGTTTTTGCTAATAAACTGAAGGTAATGCACTATAGTCCCTTCTTCTTCTTTGGGCACGATCTTTTGGCATTATCTCCCTGCTTGGAAGCCTACAGATCCCCTCAATCTGGAAGCAGTTAGCTGATCCATTCCTCCTGAGAATCGTATCATCTATTTGAGGAGTTTGGACCTCCGGATAAATACAGTATATACTCACATCTCTCCACATTGTGGTAAGAGTCCATTCCTATCACTGGGTGTTCACAGTGCATCTGAGTTCACTTTCATTCACTTTGGATCACAGTTTGGGAAGAGGCCCCACCCACCTCCCATCACTCCCCAACCTTCACCATTTTTGGACTGAAAGATTATATATTTTTTCATATTTTATATTCTTTTGGACATACAGGTTGTGCACTTACTGCTGGCACAGCAGACATTTCACATGAACATTTGTGTTCTCTTCATTTTGTTTAGCGCACTTTTGTAATTTATGTTCCATATATTACCACCCTTTCACCACTAATTTTTCTTGCAGTGCTGCTTTCACTTCTTTATCCTGCCACTAGGTTTGCGCACCTATTTTTCCTCATATACAGCATGGACCTCTTCCTCTTGATCATATTACCACACACAGGTCAGGGGTTGCCTGATTACATTATCATATGCAGAGGAAATTGTATACAGAAACAGAATTAACCTGAACTAATTATCTGGCCATCTGGACAGAACAATATGGGTTCATTAACATTTAACAATGGGACAGGCAGACTTAACACAATCCACATTCCACCTCAATAGATAGACAATAGGACAAGACTGCCAATGACAGTCTGTCCGCCTCCAACATGGAATACACATCTACGTATTGCTATGATTATTTAGGAGTCAGACTTCATGGCAACAGGCTATAGGTCTCACAATGTAAAGTGGGATTAAATCTTCATATTTCTTGAGAGATATTGCTGACAAATATTACTGTCCCACATGAAGCAATCCAAACTAATAAGTATCTGTCTTTTACTCCCAGTGTCCCAGTGACGGTGAGAACCGTCACAATATATATTTGTATGGCAATAAGAACGTTTTCTCTTTCTCTATATGTTTTCTTTACCTCTACATGTTTTTGCCCATTTAACACATTCTCAGTTTCCTTATCAATATTTAATTCATGTTTCATTTTTTGTTTCATTTATTTTATTATGTTTCATTTTTATTATTGTCATATTCATAGCTCCAGTCCCAGAAGCCGACTCATCAGTGGAAACGCGTCGGGGGGAGCTAGCCGTGTTGTCACCAGTCTCGGATCGTACTGCAGACGTCCGGGACTATCCTGTACACGCTGTTTTTTCATCTGGAAATTGTAAGTGTCATTTCACTTGTTTTTGCTAATAAACTGAAGGTAATGCACTATAGTCCCTTCTTCTTCTTTGGGCACAATCTTTTGGCATTATCTCCCTGCTTGGAAGCCTACAGATCCCCTCAATCTGGAAGCAGTTAGCTGATCCATTCCTCCTGAGAATCGTATCATCTATTTGAGGAGTTTGGACCTCCGGATAAATACAGTATATACTCACATCTCTCCACATTGTGGTAAGAGTCCATTCCTATCACTGGGTGTTCACAGTGCATCTGAGTTCACTTTCATTCACTTTGGATCACAGTTTGGGAAGAGGCCCCACCCACCTCCCATCACTCCCCAACCTTCACCATTTTTGGACTGAAAGATTATATATTTTTTCATATTTTATATTCTTTTGGACATACAGGTTGTGCACTTACTGCTGGCACAGCAGACATTTCACATGAACATTTGTGTTCTCTTCATTTTGTTTAGCGCACTTTTGTAATTTATGTTCCATATATTACCACCCTTTCACCACTAATTTTTCTTGCAGTGCTGCTTTCACTTCTTTATCCTGCCACTAGGTTCACGCACCTATTTTTCCTCATATACAGCATGGACCTCTTCCTCTTGATCATATTACCACACACAGGTCAGGGGTTGCCTGATTACATTATCATATGCAGAGGAAATTGTATACAGAAACAGAATTAACCTGAACTAATTATCTGGCCATCTGGACAGAACAATATGGGTTCATTAACATTTAACAATGGGACAGGCAGACTTAACACAATCCACATTCCACCTCAATAGATAGACAATAGGACAAGACTGCCAATGACAGTCTGTCCGCCTCCAACATGGAATACACATCTACGTATTGCTATGATTATTTAGGAGTCAGACTTCATGGCAACAGGCTATAGGTCTCACAATGTAAAGTGGGATTAAATCTTCATATTTCTTGAGAGATATTGCTGACAAATATTACTGTCCCACATGAAGCAATCCAAACTAATAAGTATCTGTCTTTTACTCCCAGTGTCCCAGTGACGGTGAGTACCGTCACAATATATATTTGTATGGCAATAAGAACGTTTTCTCTTTCTCTATATGTTTTCTTTACCTCTACATGTTTTTGCCCATTTAACACATTCTCAGTTTCCTTATCAATATTTAATTCATGTTTCATTTTTTGTTTCATTTATTTTATTATGTTTCATTTTTATTATTGTCATATTTACCGCTCTGTGTATGTATAGGTGTGTTGTCATTTGCCTGTGTGCAAAAACGGTATTTATTTCAACATTGTTTTCTATCATGGTTTCACTCTCTTTTGTGTGAGGTTTCCTTAACCATGTGAATACCTGAATGGGGTGAAGCAGTTTTGGATTTCCTTCTCTTTATATTGGAGATCGATTGATTTAATTAATTGTGACATTCAGCTGTATACAGTCCTATTTAAGCAATGCACATATGTTTGAGATTCTGGTTATGATTAAGCGAACTTGATTTGTGAAATGCATCAACCGCTTTCTTTGTTGCCCTGTATGTCCAGGTTGTTTGTTACATTGGGTATTTTATTCAATAAAGTCCACTGATTGCCTTTCATAATGGAGTGCGGTTGATACTTTTCTTATACATAGGAGAGACACTAGCTTCCTCAAATTTGTAGGCATAGCTAAACTTAAACCCCATTGGAGGGGATTTCATCGCACCAGAGAGATTTCCAAGTTAGAAATGAAATAGTTGTATGAGTTAAAATGTTTTTCTCCTATGGAGTTGAACGTGGAGTGGGATGTCAACTGTTTTATCGACCCTCGGTGAGTGTGGATGGGGGCATTTGACTTCTCATTCCATGAACCATTAGATTTATCATATTTTCTTCTGTATTTCCTTATTCTGCTTCCCATTAATGTATATAGGCTGTTATATGGTTGCATGCAGTCCTCATATAACATTAGATTCCCATATATATTTTTTATAACATGCAATATTAGTGCATAAATCGTTTTATATTTAATTCATTTTATTAACATTTCTTTTAACATCAGGTCCCAATGCTCAATAATATATTCCTGGTATTATATATTGTGACTTGTCCCCACTTGTTGACCAGAAATAACACCTGGAACTAGTGGACCAGGGTGTTGCTGCTACTTCCTGCCAAATGGTCCATTCGAATATGGCGCCGAACCAGAAGTTATATTGCTGGCAACAGCAATATGACGCGGACACTGGAAATTACCTGATAGACTCCATTAACCACTTTAGCCCCGGAGGATTTGGCTGCTCAATGACCAGGCCCTATTTTGTGATTCGGCACTGCGCTATTTTAATGGGACAACTGTACCCAAACTAAATTGATGTCCTTTCTTTTTTTTCCCACAAATAGAGCTTTCTTTTAGTGGTGTTTGATCACCTGTGTGATTTTTATTTTTTGCGCTATAAACAAAAAAATAGTGACAATTTTGAAAAAATTACAATATTTTTCACATTCTTTTATATGAAATTCTCAAAAAAAAAAAAATAAATAAAAATCTACATTTTTTAACATTTTAGGCCAATTTGTTTTCTGCAACATATTTTTGGTAAAAAAAATTGCAATAAGCATATTTTGATTGATTGCCTTTACTAACTACGGGAAAGATTTATGTCATTTTTATTGTTTTTTTTTTTACTAGTAATGGCGGCGATCTGCGACATTGTGGGGGATAGATCGGACCCCTAACTGACATTTTTGACACTATTAGGGGTACCAGTGACATTACTACAGTAATCAGTGCTAAAAATATGCATTGTTACTGTAAAAAATGACACTGGCAGGGAAGGGGTTAACAGTATGTGTGATCAAGGGGTTAAGTGTGTCCCTAGGGGCGTGATTCTAACTGTCAGGGGCGTGGCTTGTGAAGTAATCACAGAGAAATGCGATCCAATATAGCAGGATCACATAGCCTCTGTGATCACTTCAGGGAGAATGACAGACGGCTGTGTTTACATCAGCCGTCTGTCCTTCTCTCTCAGCTGCGGGAGATCGTGAGTGGCAGGCGGCCATCGGAGCCGCCGGTCACACGCACTGGCTCCCCAGCTAACGAGCCCCCTAGAGTCTCTTGAGCGAACAACGTAGTATTACGTTGCTTTACTCAGGAGCGGCTGCCTGCCGCAGTAAAACTGCGGTGGGCGGTCGTTATGTGGTTAACATGGCATCGAAATTGGAAGTGACATTCCGCTGCTCATGATGTCCCCTATCAGCGAAATCGAATGCAAAGTGAGAGCTGCATATAAACTGGACACAACAGGCTATACTCTTACAGCTCCTGATGATGCGCATGGCGCAAAGCAGCCATTGAGCTGGGATACAGTGGGTACGGAAAGTATTCAGACCCCCTTAAATTTTTCACTCTTTGTTATATTGCAGCCATTTGCTAAAATCATTTAAGTTCATTCTTCTTCCTCATGAATGTACACATAGCACCCCATACTGACAGAAAAACACAGAATTGTTGACATTGTTGCAGATTTATTAAAAAAGAAAAACTGAAATATCACATGGTCCTAAGTATTCAGACCCTTTGCTCAGTATTTAGTAGAAGCCCCCTTTTGATCTAATACAGCCAGGAGTCTTTTTGGGAAAGATGCAACAAGTCTTTCACACCTGGATTTGGGGATCCTCTGCCATTCCTCCTTGCAGATCCTCTCCAGTTCTGTCAGGTTGGATGGTAAACGTTGGTGGACAGCCATTTTTAGGTCTCTCCAGAGATGCTCAATTGGGTTTAAGTCAGGGCTCTGGCTGGGCCATTCAAGAACAGTCACGGAGTTGTTGTGAAGCCACTCCTTCGTTATTTTAGCTGTGTGCTTAGGGTCATTGTCTTGTTGGAAGGTAAACCTTCGGCCCAGTCTGAGGTCCAGAGCACTCTGGAGAAGGTTTTTGTCCAGGATATCCCTGTACTTGGCCGCATTCATCTTTCCCTCGATTGCAACCAGTCGTCCTGTCCCTGCAGCTGAAAAACACCACCACAGCATGATGCTGCCACCACCATGCTTCACTGTTGGGACTGTATTGGACAGGTGATGAGCAGTGCCTGGTTTTCTCCAAAGGCATAATTGCTGTCCTATAATTTAGACAGCATTCAGTTCTGGGGAGTTTGCATTTCAACTATTCGGTGACGGCAAGACACCACCCGGTTGACCCCGGAGAACAATTTTTGCACTGGGCAACTTTGCACTTTATTCTTCTTTACAACAAAATACTAAGAGAAAGATGGGGCTTTGTATGGGCAATTGGAGAGAGGATGATCACAATTATCACACCATATAATTAACTTGTTCCCATCCGCGCTACAGCCTATATACGGCTGCAGCGCGGACTCACATTTTCGGGAGGCCGTCTTTATACGGACTCCCAGTAACACGCTCCCCGCGCGCTCCCACGAGCGTGCATCGGGGAAAATCTGTGTCGGCCGTGTCCCTTGTCCCAATCACAGCGGCCATTCACCACGTGATCGGACCGTCCAATGAGAGATGATCTCATATGTAAACATATGAGATCATCTCTCATCGCCAGCGCTCCTTCCTCACACAGAGCCTGCAGTGTGAGGAAGGAGGAGAGCCGTCAGCCGCCGGGGACACACAGGAATGTAATCAGGGCACTGATCACCACACAAATTGCCCCCCATCAGTGCCCACAGTGCCCGCCATCAGTGCCCCCCATCAATGCCCACAATCAGTGCCCATAGTGCTGCCAGTCAGTGCCCATCAGTGCCTGCTCATCTAGGCACTGATGAGCACTGACTGGCATCACTATGGGCACTGAGTGTGGGCACTGATGGTGCTGCCCATCAGTGCTCATCAGTGCCGCCCATCAGTGCTCATCAGTGCCACCCGTCAGTGTCCATCAGTGCCATCTGCCAGTGCCTATCAGTGCCGCCTATCAGTGCCCATCAGTGCCGCCCGTCAGTGCCGCCTCTCAGTGCCCAGCAGTGCCACCTCTCAGTGCCCAGCAGTGCCACCTCTCAGTGCCCAGCAGTGCCGCCTATCAGTGCTCATCAGTGCCGCCTTATCAGTGCCGCCTATCAGTGCCGCCTATCAATGCCGCCTATCAGTGCTCATCAGTGCTGCATATTAGTACCTCCTCATCAGTGCCCATAAGTGCCACCTCATCAGTGCCCATAAGTGCCACCTCATCAGTGCCCATCAGTGCAGCCTATCAGTGCTCATCAGTGCCGCCTCATCAGCACACATCAGGGAAGGAGAAAAATGTATTTTCAAAATTTACTCGCAGAAAATAAGAAAAACTTTTTTTTTTTTTCAAAATTTTCTGTCTTTATTCTTTTTTTTTGTAAAAAATAAAAAACCCAGAGATGATTACATACCACCAAAAGAAAGCTCTATTTGTGTGAAAAAAATGATAAAAATTTCATATGGGTACAGTGTAACATGACCGCGCAATTGTCATTCAAAGTGTGACAGCACTGAAAGCTGAAAATTGGCCTGGATGGGAAGGGGGTTTAAGTGCACAGTAGGCAAGTGGTTAATTAAAATTGCTCTCTTTATTGAACAGACATATATATATATATATATATATATATATATATATATATATATAAAAAAGACAAAAAATAAAATATACTATAACTACATAGAAAGACTGGATAAAAGAAAAACGCATATGTAGAAATATATTCCCACGGGGAATGCTGATTAGATGTTACGGTCTCTAGGTAGCACGGTCTTGGGTCCCCAGCAAGCCAATATTCTTCCTTTTTTTTCACTTGGATATAATATATAATATTTCTGACCTATGACACTTTATCACTTTTGTAAATGTTTTTTAGTAGAGATTTTATATAATTTTCACAGTTATATTTTGCTTGTTTGCAAAGCACTGCAATTTTTTATGCTGTTAAATCTTGACAAGTTTGGTATCTATTTACCAGGTGGAACATCATCTTTAATATTTTACTACAAAACTGGGTATTATATTGTGTTTGTGTGCACTAAAATAAATTTTAGTGTGTTTTTTCTGAAACTTTGTGTTTGATATTTTCTGCGCAAATACACATGACATAAAAACATTGCCACAGCCATCATTTTATTCTCCAGGGCCTCTGCTTTCAGAAAATATATACTGTTTGGAGGTTCTAAGTAATATACAGTATCTAGCAAAAATGTTAAAATTGGCCTGAACAGCAAGTGTGTTTTTTTTTTTTTTTTTTTTAATTACCAACACCAGGTTGAGATGTTGAAAGAGAAAAAAGCTTTACAAGTGAATAGACACATGCCGGAAATGATTTTTAACAAATAAGAATGTTTGTTTTCACAGTCAATGATTGCATTTCTATGGAAGCATACTGTATTTTACACAGAAACATTCTGCCCCTCCCTGGATAATACATGTTGGCTTGTGAGTGTAAGCTAAAGTTAAAAGGAAACTCCAATCAAAAATAAAATATTTCCAATTAGTAGTATGTTTAATATCTTTATCTTTGATGTTATTCATTTTCTGGCTAGCTGCTTGTGTAGCTTAGAAAGTCTTATCTAAACTCCAATGGTAATACCCTCGACCTTGTATTCTCCCATCTCTGCACTCCTGGCAACCTCACCAACATCCCCTTTCCTCTCTCTGATCACAACCTCATCAGTTTCACTGTATCCTTGCCTCCAACCACCCATCCCTCCAAGCAGCAAACAATTACTTGTAGGAACCTTAATCACTTTAACCCTTCTCTTCTCTATTCTGCTACTGACCAGTGACCACCTATATGACATAATCTCTCCCCTGTCCTGTCCTGCCCTGGCCACCTCTGTTTACAACAGTTAACTCTCATCCTCATCGGACACACCTGTTCTTCTAACTACACGCAGAATCAGGCCCTGACCATTGCAACCCTGGCAAACTGACAACAGTAGAAATCTCAAGAGACATTGCCGTGCTCTTGAACAACTGTGGCGTAAAACCAAATGCCTGCAGGACTTCACCCTATATAAATCTGCCTCAATGCTGCCAAACAAGCCTACTCATTAATACCTTGTCATCCAGTCCCCATTGGCTCTTCTCAACTTTTAACTCTCTGTTTCGTCGTCCACCTCCTCTACCCACTAACTCACTCTCTGCCCAAGAGATTGCCAATCACTTCAAAGACAAGATTGATGTAATACGTGAGGACACCTCCACTGTGCGTACATCTTCCCCACTCAACATACCTTGCCTAACAGCACAGTCAACGCTCTCCTCTTTTGAACTGGCTACTACTGAAGAGGTTACAAACATTTTCTCAGATGCCCACCTAACCAATTGTCCCCTGTTTCTCAGATGCCCACCTAACTAATTGACCCCTGGATCCTGTTCCCTCATAACTACTACAGTCACCCTCCTATTCTATCCTATGCTCCCTCACTCACATCTTCAATCTCTTCCTCTCTAGTGTCACTTCCCCTCCCCTCTTAAACATTTGCAGATCACTCCCATACTTAAAAAGCCCTCACTGGACCCCACCAACCTGAACAACTTAAGACCCATCTTACTGCTCCCATTCACCTCTAACCTTCTAGAATGCTTAGTCTACAACCGTCTTAGCTCCTACCTCAGTGAAAATAACCTTCTTGATCCCTTACAGTCTGGCTTTCACTCACAGCACTCCACAGAAACTGCCTTATTAAAACTCACAAATTATTTACTATCTGCTAAAACCAATGGCCACTACTCCATGCTCCTATTACTTGACCTTTCTGTGGCCTTTAAAACTTTCGACCACCCGCTCCTTCTTAATAAAATCTGTTCCCCTGGCCTCCAAGATTCTGCTCTATCTTGGTTCTCCTCCTACCTATTACATCGCTCCTTCAGTGCTACCTACAACTCTATCTCCTCCTCTCCCTTGCCCCTTTCTGTGGGGGTTCTGCAAGGCTCTGTTCTTGGACCCCTCCTCCTCTCTATCTACACCGCCTCCCTTGGTCACTTGATGACCGCCCACAGCTTCCAATACCATCTATACACCGATGACACTCAAATCTATCTGTTTACGCCTCACCTCACTCCTTCAGTCTCCTCTCGCATCACTAACTTACTTACTGACATATCAGCATGGATGTTGCACGACTTCCTCAAATTAAATCTCTCTAAGTGCCGGTTCACACTAGTATGACTTGCCAGGCGACTTGTCAGCCTGGCAAGTCGCGGACCGTCGCGGTCCATTGTGTAGTACAGGAACGGTTCTAATAGGAGCGACACAAGTCGCTCCGACTTAGAAAAAGGGTCCTGTACTACTTCGGGGCGACCTGGAGCGACTTGCATAGACATTCATTTTATGAAGTCCGTGCAAGTCGCGCCAAAGTCGCGGTGCACGCGACTTCACAGGTCGCCCCCGAAGTCGTGCCGCTGCAGTGTGAACCGACACCAAAACTGAGCTGGTAATATTACCCCCCTGCCTATGCCCCCCTCCATGAATCAGTAATGCAACCATCAATCCCTCCCCTCATGCCAATCCCTCCCCTCATGCTAACATTCGCCCCTTTTTTAACAACTGAAACCACCAAGCTACTTATTCACTCCCTTGTTATCTCTCGCTTCGACTATTGCAACTCCCTTCTCATAGGCCTAACTCTTCATAGGCTATCCTCTCTTCAGTCTATCATGAATGCTGCTGCCAGGCTTATCCACCTTACCAACCGCTCAGTGTCTGCTACCCCTCTCTGCCAATCTATACACTGGCTTCCGCTCCCCCAGCAAATTAAATTCAGAATACTTACCAGAACAGTCCTCTCCGCTCCTCTCAAGACCTCCTACTCTCAAGGTCCCCTGTCTCCTCCTCCCATGCTCATCTCCAGGATTTCTCCAGAGCCTCTCCCATCCTCTGGAATACTCTACCTCAACCTGACCGGCTATCTAGCTGGCTTCAGGCGATCCCTGAAAACGTATCTCTTTAGGGAAGTTGATCACTCCTCCAACTAATCTTTTACCTCTTCCATTAGCTCATTCCCCACAGTTACAACCTCTTGTAACATCTGCTCCACCCTATTAGATTGTAAGCCCTTCTGTACAGGGCCCTCTTAATCCTCTTGTATTTTATTGTACTGTAACTGTATTGTCTCCTTTTTATATTGTAAAGCGCTGCGTAAACTATATAAATCCTGCGCTATATAAATCCTGTATTATAATAATAATAATAATAAACAATACAAACAGCTTATTCCTGTTCTTCACCGACAACGCTATCTCCCTTTATCTGAATTTGCTAAGCTGTCTTTCACTTCCTGAAAATGTTGTCAGTCTTTCTTAGACAGGCATGCTTAAACCTGCCCAGCCTCACCCCCATCCCTCCTATCCTTCACAGAACATGATCTCCTGTCTTCATAGCCTTATTTAGGCTAGCAGCTTCTCCTGAGAGAGAGAAGGGGTGAAAGATTGAGAGAGAGAGAGAGAGAGGGGGTCATGTAAACAGGTGACCAGGGCAATATATGAAAGAAAAGAGGTACAAAAACATTTGTGAAAATTTAGAAGGGTACAGATCAATTTCTATTGTTCATTACATGTAATGAGTTTTAGGCTCTGTTTCCACTAGTGCGACTTGTCAATTTCAATGGCACCATTCCCATCTATGCCACTTTGAAAATCAGCAACTTGGAAAAGGTGCCTGCAGACTTTGAAAAGATGCATGCACTACTTTGATGTAACTTTTATCAAGAGAGTGTAAAGTTGGATCAAAGCTGCACTCAAAGTTGCACTCTAAATCACACAACTTAAGAGAAGCACTAGTGGAAACTTAGCCACTAGGCTAGAGTGGGACTTTGATGTGACTTTTAGTGCAGCTTTGATACAACTTTACACTCTCCGGATTAAAGTTGCATCAAAAGTCGGATCAAAAGTTGCATCAAAGTAGTGCAAGTACCTTTTTAAAGTCGCTGATTTTCAAAGTTGCATAAATGGGGATGGGTGACATCGATACAACGAGTGATATTGCTCTAGCTGGATATCTCTTACCCTGAAAGTTTACAGTCATATAATGCAATCAACAGTCTAACCCTGGTTACCCCCTTTCTATGATTATATTGTGAGGTGAGCCTCTATACCAGGGATCTTCATACTACGTCCCTCCAGCTGTTGTGGAACTACACATCCCATAAGGGAATTGTAAAACTCTGACATTCACAGACATGACTAGGTATGATGGGAATTGTAGTTCCTGAACAACTGGAGTGCCATGTTTGAAGACACCTGATCTATACACTAACAATCATGATAAGTTAGGGCTAACGGAGCCCTAACAGGCTGTTATATGCCCCCTGTCCTTTTGGATGCAGTGTATACACAGTGTATTACACACTATGTCTTTATATATAAAGTAAACTCCCCTCAATTGCGGGGGTTACGTTCTATAGATGGTATAATATTATTGTCATGCAAGTTGATTTGATTGAGCCACTCCACACACGTCGGCGTGCTTCCCTTTATGTCTTACTAGTGGAGACGTGTGGGGTATGTGTCTCTATATATAACCTACCCTCCTCTGTTTTTGAAGGTGGGGTGTCTTGCTTTCCCTTTCTTATGTGTATAGTTCTATCTCCTTGTATAGGAGGGGCACTTTACTATACTATGGTGCTGGTACTGTGTGCGCCCCCACATGTGTCCTTGGCCTCCCTGCATGCCGTATTCCTCCTTTGGACCTCAAGCACCATATTTCTACTTTTTGGTTTATTTATTAAAAAACTTTCTAAACATGTGTATGTGAAATGTCCTTATTGTTGCTCTCTTTATCCATCTAGAATATTAAATGAGCTCCTGAAGAAGCTAAATATTGCAAAACATGTCGAGCTTCCATTATTGGTGCTGACCAATTCCAACTGTATTGGCTACCACTTTTGGGCCCTGGGTTGCCAGTTGACCCCAGTTAGTGTTTGCTTTTGGTTTGGTCAGCTGTTCAATTTCAGCACTTTGATTTTATTTTGTTTTATACACTGCCTGGCCAAAAAAAAAGTTGCCACCAAAAAAAAAAAAGGTCACACACTAATATTTTGTTGGCTTTGATTACGGCATGCATTCACTGTGGCATTGTTTCGATAAGCTTTTGCAATGTCACAAGATTTCTTTCCGTCCAGTGTTGCATTAATTTTTCACCAAGATCTTGTATTAATGATGGGAGAGTCGGACCCCTGCACAAAGCCTTCTCCAGCAAATCCTAAAGATTCTCAATGGGGTTAAATTCTGGACTCTGTGTGAAAATTATGTCTGATGCTCCCTGAACCACTCACTATACCAGCAGATGCTTTGCAGCTCAGTCTACAGAGTGGAGCAGATTGTAAGGTGCAAGCTTGCCGCTGAGATATTAGAAGGTCTTTTAGAAGAAGACGATGAAGTAATACAGGTTTGGCTTCTGCTGGGATGGGTGTGTTATCTGCAAGCCAAGGAGCCTGAAGAGGAGGAAGCTTTCAAGGACTCAGCCAGGACATATCTGAGGAAAGCCAAAAAGCCACAAGAGAGGAGATGATCCTACAGAGGATACGGGGGGAGCATAAGGGAAGACATTGGAGAAAAGATAAAGGCAGCTACTCCAATTAAAGGCAAGACGCCCCTGTTGCAAGGGGTTAGTCACCTGGTGAGTGTACACCTGGCGGGGGGACACGAGAGGACCCAGGGCTCAGTGCATGCGTTGACTTTAATTGTACTGGGGTAGCACCAATTCACAGATTCATTGAAGGCACCATAAGGACCAGAAAACTCATGGGAAGAATATTTAACCACGTCTGGACTGGGCCTTTTTCTGACACTTGTTGTTTACAAGGTAAAATCTTTTTTTTTTTTTTTGGTAGAAAATTACTTCGAACCCCGAAAAATTATATATATTTTGTTTAGCAGAAACCCTAGAGAATTAAATGTAGATTGCTGCAATATTTTTTTATCACACCGTATTTGCGTAGCGGTCTTACAAACAAATGTTTTAGGAACAAAAACACCTTTTTGAATAAAAAAAAAATAAGAAAACAGTAAAGTTAGCCCAATTTTTTTCTATAATGTAAAAGATAATGTTACGCCGAGTAAATAGATACCAAACATGTCAGGCTAAGTTCACATGTAGGCGTTTTGGGGCATTTTTGGGGCGTTTTTCTGCTCTAGGATCAGCTCAAAAAACGCCCAACAAGACAAATCCTATTCATTTCAATGGCTCCTGTTCACATCTGAGCGTTTTGACGTTTTAAGCAAAACGCCCAACGCTCAAAAAAGTACATGAGCTTCTTTTTGGGCAGATTACAGGCGTTTTTATTTTTTTCCATTGGTTACTAGTCAACCTAAAAACGCCTGTAAAACGCCTGAAATAAACGCCCATAAAAACCCCTGAAAAAACACTCTCTGCCTTACAATCCCTTTAACCGCTTAATGACCACCTGCCGCAGTTATACTGCAGCAGGCAGCCGCTCCTGCGCGAACCGCCTTAGGTATACGTCGGTCATGCGCAGGCAGCTAGGGGGAGAGCGCGTGCCGCCAGTGGAGTGCTCCCGCCCCGGCTCGTTAGCGGGGAAGCTGATGCACGGGGCAGATGGCTCCAATTGCCGCCTGACACCTGCGATCGCTCCCCGCTGAGAGAGAAGAACAGTCAGCTGTTGTAAACACAGCTGACCGTTCTTCTCCCTGGAATAATCATATAGACCATGTTATCCTTCTATATAGGATCACAGGTCTCTATGGTCATTTCACAAGCCACGCCCCCCCCCCCCCCCACAGTTAGAATCACTCTCCTAGGCTCACATTTAACCCCTTGATCACCCACAGTGTTAACCCCTTCCCTGCCAGTGTCATTATTACAATAACAGTACATATTTGTAGCACTGATTACTGTAGTAATGTCACTGGTCCCCCCAAAAGTGTAAAAAATGTCAGTTAGGGGTCCGATCTGCCCGCCGCAATGTTGCAGTTCCGCAAAAAATAGCAGATCACCGCCATTTGGCGCAAACCAATCAAAATACGCTTATTGCTATTTTTTTTTTACCAAAAATGTGTAGCAGAAAACAAATTGGCCTAAAATGTTAAGAAATTTTGATTTTTACATTTTTTTTTGAGAATTTCATATAGCAGAATGTGAAAAAATATTGTTTTTTTTTTTTCAAAATTGTAGTTTTTTTTTTGTTTATAGCGCAAAATATAAAAATCGCACAGGTGATCAAATACCACCAAAAGAAAGCTCTATTTGTGGTTTTTTTCCAGTTCCTATTTTGTATTTGTGATTTGGGCTTAACAGATTACCACACGCTTTTTTGGGAAATTTACCAATAATTTTTTTTTTCCGTTGTTTACTGCAAAATTATTTTTTTCTTAATGAATCGGACTTTATTTACTGCATGCAATGATTTATGCAAATGAGTAACATGATACCTTGCTTGTAGGTGCCTATAACTTTCATGTAAACCAATCAATATACAGTAATCCCCCGCTCCATCGCGGTTCAGTTTTTGCGGTCCCGGTAATTCGCGTTTTTTTTTGTAATGTTATTTTACTATATAAATCATTAAAAATGAAATATGTTTGTGTTTTCCATAGCTCTTGCTATGTCTCTCAGTATCTTTTATGTGTTTAAATTAGTTTCTATTGTTTTAAAAATGTGTTTAAAGACCTTAAAATGCTTCTACACGTACAGTGACAGTAAAATAAACATGCCTACAATGCATTTTAATAGGGTTTTTCTATTTCGCGGAATTTCACTTTTTGCGGCTGGGTCCGGAACGTAACCCCCGCAATGGAGGGGGGTTTATATATACTCATTGAGATTTTTTTTTTTTTTTTTTATCAAAAACATGTAGCAAACTATATTTTGATCAACATTTATGAAGAAATTAGATTGTTTTTTTTTTTTTTTTTATTGGATATGTTATATGTTTGTTTTTGTTTTTTTGGGGGGGGGGGGGTTAAATGTTCTGTCATTTTTTATTTATATCACAAAAAAAACCTAGTGGTGATCAAATACCACCAAAAGAAAGCTCCATTTGTGTGAAAAAAATTATATCATTTTCGTTTGGGTACAGCATTGAATGAGCGCACAGTTACCAGTTAAAGGAAAGCAGTGCTGAATAGCAAAAAATGGCCTGGTCACGAAGAAGGTAAAATCTTCCGGAGCCCATGCTATAGCTCAGGGGTAGGGAACCTATGGCTCGCGAGCCAGACGTGGCTCTTTTGATGGCTGCATCTGGCTTGCAGAAAAAGCTTTAATAAAGGGGGGCTTGTCCGGGATGTGAGCCGCGCTGGACGTGTAGTCCCAGAGCTCTGCCGCGTCTACCACTCAATCCAGTGCCATCCACGTAGCTGTGCCCGGTGCCAAGGAGATTTCTGCACCCACCGATGGTACACTTTTTGGGCTACCCACCGCTACCCACAGTTTGTCTCTGAGTGACCGGATTGTCGCGCTACGGACCCTGCGGCCTACTCGCGATACCGCCGCAGGCTCACGTGCTGTGCATCTGAGGGCCTTGGCAATCACCGGCCGGTAAGGAGACCTGCCATCCGCTCCCTGTGCCCCGACAGACACAATCTCCTTCCCCTCTGACACCCGGGGACCCGCGAGAGCTGCCTCTCACATCCACTTCTGAGGCCTTCAGCGGCCGGCCGCCATTTTCTCAGGGCCTATACTCACCTCCATCACTCACAGGCCTGCAGGCGCTTCACCACTCCGGCCTTATTGCATACCTGCCTGCTCTGCTCTCTTCCCGACCGGACTCCAGGCACTTTCACACGGCTCCATCTACTCAATGTATAGCTGTGGCCCATGAATATGAATATTAAATAAAGGTTCCCAAACCCTGAAATATAGTGTATGGCTCTCACGGAATTACATTTGAAAATATGTGGTGTTCATGGCTCTCTCAGCCAAAAAGCTTCTCGACCCCTGCTATAGCTGAAAGACGGCTACAGCGCAGGCTTAAAATGCTGGGAGGGCGTCCATGGACATATTCCTGTTCTCGCGCTGCCCACTGATCATGGAAGTAAACAGAAGACAGTTATCAGCTTTTTTTTCCCTCAGGCTGTCAGCATGAAGAAAAGAAGAAAGCCGTTAACCAGCTTCTGTTAGAGGGACATTCGTCCTTTTAGTACCCACCAGTGCCATCTATCAGTGCCCATCAGTACTGCTAATCAGTGCCCACCAGTGCCACCTATCAGTGACCATCAGTACTGCTAATCAGTGCCCATCAGTGCCACCTATCAGTGCCCATCAGTACTGCTAATCAGTGCCACCTATCAGTGCCCATCAGTGCTGCCAATCAGTGCCCTTTAGTGCCTCATCATCAGTGTCACTTATCAGTGCTACCTATTATTGCTGCCTACCAGTGCCCATCAGTGCCGCCTATCAGTTCCCATCAGTGCCACCTACTAGTGCCCATCAGTGTTGCCTATCAGTGCCACCTCTCCGTGCCACCTATTAGTGTCCCTCGGTGCTACCTATCAGTGCCACTCATTAGTGCCGTCTCATCAGTGCCTCCTGATCATTGCCTCATCAGTACCCATCAGTCCCACCTATCAGTGCCCAATAGTGCCGTCTCATCAGCGTACATCAGTGAAGGAGAAAAATTGCCTGTTATAACAAGATATTAACAAAATATTAAAAAAAAATTGTTTTGTTTTATTTTTTGGTCTTTTTTTGTTTGTTTAGCAAACGATAAAAAAACCCAGAGGTGATTAAATACCACCAAAAGAAAGCTCTATTTGTGTGAAAAAAATGATACAAATTTCATATGGGTACAGTGCTGCATGACTGCGCAATTGTCATAAAAAATGTGAGAGCGCTGAAAGCTAAAAATTGGCCTGGGCAGGAAAGGCATATAAGTGCCCAGTAAGCAAGTGGTTAAACTTATGTAGCACTTCCCCCTAGGGAGCTGCTGAGTGTGGATTCCCCTGGGTTACCCATAGCAACAGTCTGTAAAATGTATCACTTTAACCACTTGCCGACCGCCGCACGCCGATCTACGTCGGCGGTCAGACCCTCACAGGCAAAGTGACGTAGGGCTACGTCACTAGCTTGTGAGGGTCTAGGGAGCGAGCGCGCGCCGCCGGAGGCGCGCTCCCGCGTGGTCACGGACCCCCCCGCGCGTGTGACCGGCGGACCCGATGTCCGCCGGCCACTCTGCGATCGGCGGGGGAGAGGGAGAAAGTCAGGCAGCTTGTGTAAACAAGCTGCCTGTCATTCTCCTCGCTGTATGAGAGCTGATCATATGGATCTACTATGTAGATCCGTTGATCACTCTGCATACAGCTGAAGCCACAGCCAATCACAGTAAGAATCACGCCCCTAGGGACACACACAGCCCCTCCCTCTCAAATAAAGTTAACCCCTTCACTACCAGTGTATTTTTACAGTAACAGTGCATATATATAGCACTGATTACTGTAGAAATGTCACTGGTACCCCCAAAAGTGTCAAAAATGTCAGTCAAGGGTCCGATCTGTCCGCCCCAATGTCGCAGTACCGCAAAAAAAATCGCAGATCGCCGCCATTACGCGTTAAAAAAAAAACAACAAAAATTACAAAAATCTTTCCCTTAGTCAGTAAACGCAATAACTTTTGCGCAAACCAATCAAAATACGCTTTTTGCGATTTTTTTTACCAAACATAGGTAGCATAAAACAAATTGGCCGAAAATGTTAAAAAATTTTGATTTTTACATTTTTTTGGGGGGGAATTTCATATAAAAAAAAGGGAAAAATATTGCTATTTTTGCAAAATTGACGCTCTTTTTTTGTTTATAGCGCGTGATCAAAAAATCGCACAGGTGATCAAATACCACCAAAAGAAAGCTCTGTTTGTGGGAAAAAAAGGACGCCAAATTCGTTTAGGTACAGCGTCGCACGACCGCTCAATTGTCCGTTAAAGTCACGCAGTGCCGAATCGCAAAATAGCCCCTGGTCGTTTAGCAGCCAAATCCTCCGGGGCTTAAGTGGTTAATACTTAGCTCAGACAATGAACAGTCCAGGGGGTTTGGTTTTTGTGTTTTATTTTAGAACTTGGATGGGAGAAGGGATGAGTGGACATCTACAACTTGAACTATGCACAATATAGAGGACAACTGACTGTAGTGTGTGTGGCAAGGTTGCTGCTTCACCTTGCCACTAAAGTGAAGTAGAAGAAATGTTCCTGAATTAGAAGATATGTTCCTGAATGAATTCCTCTTCAGGGTCCTAACCTGGCACCCCCTTTCTCACTTCCCGTTCGTGCAAGCCCTTTGTCCACTGACTCTCCACTGGAGTGGTCCCCTTCCTGGGCAGACCCCTGGCAAGCTTCCCGGTACTCACGGACACTGTTTTTCCCTGCGTTGCTCTGCCTTCAGCTCCACTTGTCAGTATCCTGGACCTCCTGGCTCAGCATCACACACTTTGTCCACTAGGCCAACTGCCTGTGACCACCTTCCTTGCTGACAGGAGGAGAGACAGCCGTCACCCTCCTCCTGGGGCCTGGCTTCCCGCCCAAAGACACCCTGTCACATGTGCCGTGGCTTTTATAGCCTATCCCAGGATGCACAACTCTCTGTGCCAATCCACTGAGACAGTTACAAAAGCCTGTGGGTCACTGGCTGGGTTTCATCCACTGTCCAACAGGCTCCCCTATTGGATACAGTGGGGACACTCCCTCAGACCAGATAAATCATACATAGTTATATAGTTACATAGTTACATAGTTAGTGAGGTTGAAAAAAGACATCAGTCCATCCAGTTCAACCTATGACGTGTGTGTGTTTGCTTTTAACCGTACATTGTAAACCCCTGTATGTTGTGGTCTCCAAGGTGCCCATCTAATAGTTTTTTGATACTATCAATGCTCCCAGCTGATACGACTGCTTGTGGAAGAGAATTCCACATCCTTACTGCTCTTACAGTGAAGAACCCCTTACGCATTTTAAGGTTAAACCGCCTTTCCTCTAGTTTTAGTGAATGGCCACGCGTCTTATTGTATCTCCTTTCTCTGAATAGTTTGTTCCTTATGCTAGGGTCACCAGTACAGTATTTGTACATTGATATCATATCCCCCCTCAATCGTCTCTTCTCCAGAGAGAATAAGTTCAGTGCTTGTAGTCTTTCCTCATAGCTGATGTCCTCCATTCCCCTAATTATTTTTGTTGCCCTTCTCTGGACTCTTTCCAATTCCAGCACATCCTTCCTGAGGACCGGTGCCCAGAACTGGACAGCATACTCCAGATGTGGCCGGACCAGAGTCTTGTAGAGTGGGAGAATAATCTCTTTATTTCTGGAGTGAATCCCCTTTTTTATACATCCCAGTATTCTGTTGGCTTTGCTTGCAGCGGCTTGGCATTGCATGCCACTGCCAAGCCTGTTGTCTATCAGTACCCCCAAGTCCTTTTCCATCCTAGACTCACCCAGAGGTCCCCCCCCCAGTGAGTAGCTTGCTTTCTGGTTTCTGGCCCCCAAGTTCATTACTTTACATTTTTCAACATTAAACGTCATCTGCCATGTAGTTGCCCACCCCGTTATCTTGTTCAGGTCCGCTTGTAAGGTTTCCACATCCTGCATAGAAGATATTGGCATGCTTAGTTCAGGGGCGGATCCAGAGCCTAGTCTCGGGAGGGGCACTGCCTGAAAATAAGTTGTTGCTTACGGAACTGTATTGCAACATGAACTTTCCCTGTACTTCTCTTTTAAGTGTGTACCCAGCTAAAAGTGGAAAGGGCTTAAAGGGAGAAGATAAAACAGAATCTGTGCCCCTCTGACATCAGGGTCCCCACACAGAGCCCCCTCTCACATCAGGGTCCCCACAGAGCCCCCCCTCACAGGGTCCCCACAGATCCCCCCTCACAGGGTCCTCACAGAGCCCCCTCTAACATCAGGGTCCCCACAGAGCCCCCTCTAACATCAGGGTCCCCACACAGAACCCCCTCTCACATCAGGGTCCCCACAGAGCCCACCCTCACAGGGTCCCCACAGAGCCCCCCCTCACAGGGTCCCCACAGATCCCCCATCACAGGGTCCCCACAGAGCTCCCTCTAACATCAGGGTCCCCACAGAGCCCCCCTTACAGGGCCCCACAGAGCCCACCTCAACGGGTCCCCACAGAGCCCCCCACAGATCCCCCTTCACAGTGTCCCCACAGAGCCCCCCTTCACAGGGTCCGTACAGATCCCATCCCCCTCACAGGGTCCCCACAGAGCCCCCCCTGACAGGGTCACCACAGAGCTCCCCCCCTCACATCAGGGTCCCCACAGAGCCCCCCCTCACAGGGTCCCCACAGAGCCCCCCCTCACAGGGTCACCACAGAGCTCCCCCCCTCACATCAGGGTCCCCACAGAGCCCCCCCTTACAGGGTCCCCACAGAGCCCCCCCTCACAGGGTCCCAACAGAGCCAACCTCACAGGGTCCCCACAGAGCCCCCCCTCACAGGGTCCCCACAGAGCCCCCTCACATTAGGGTCCCCACAGAGCCTCTCCACAGAGCCCCCCCTCACAGGGTTCCCACAGAGCCCCCCCTCATAGGGTCCCCACAGAGCCCCCCCCCTCACAGGGTCCCCACAGATCCCCTCTCACACGGTCCCCACAGAGCCCCCCCTCACAGGGTCCCCACAGAGCCCCCCCTCACAGGGTCACCACAGAGCTCCCCCCCTCACATCAGGGTCCCCACAGAGCCCCCCCTCACAGGGTCCCCACAGAGCCCCCCCTCACAGGGTCACCACAGAGCTCCCCCCCTCACATCAGGGTCCCCACAGAGCCCCCCCTTACAGGGTCCCCACAGAGCCCCCCCTCACAGGGTCCCAACAGAGCCAACCTCACAGGGTCCCCACAGAGCCCCCCCTCACAGGGTCCCCACAGAGCCCCCCTCACATCAGGGTCCCCACAGAGCCTCTCCACAGAGCCCCCCCTCACAGGGTTCCCACAGAGCCCCCCCTCATAGGGTCCCCACAGAGCCCCCTCCCTCACAGGGTCCCCACAGATCCCCTCTCACAGGGTCCCCACAGATCCCTCCTCACAGGGTCCCCACAAAGCCCCCCCTCACAGGGTTCCCACAGAGCCCCCCTCACAGGGTCCCCACAGAGCCCCCTCCCCTCACAGGGTTCCCACAGAGCCCCCCTCACAGGGTCCCCATAGAGCTCCCCTCACAGGGTCCCCACAGATCCCCACAGAGCCCCCCCTCACAGGGTCCCCACGGAGCCCCCCCTCACAGGGTCCCCACACAGAGCCCCCTCTCACATCAGGGTCCCCACACAGAGCCCCCTCTCACATCAGGGTCCCCACAGAGCCCCCCCTCACAGGGTCCCCACAGAGCCCCCCCTCACAGGGTCCCCACGGAGCCCCCCCTCACAGGGTCCCCACAGATCCCCCCTCACATCAGGGTCCCCACAGAGCCTCTCCACAGAACCCCCCCCTCACAGGGTTCCCACAGAGCCCCCCCTCATAGGGTCCCCACAGAGCCCCCCCCTCACAGGGTTCCCACAGAGCCCCCCTCATAGGGTCCCCACAGAGCCCCCCCCTCACAGGGTCCCCACAGAGCCCCCCCTCACAGGGTCCCCACAGATCCCCCCTCACAGGGTCCCCACAGATCCCCCCTCACAGGGTCCCCACAGAGCCCCCCCCTCACAGGGTTCCCACAGAGCCCCCCTCACAGGGTCCTCACAGAGCCCCCTCTAACATCAGGGTCCCCACACAGAGCCCCCTCTCACATCAGGGTCCCCACACAGAGCCCCCTCTCACATCAGGGTCCTCACACAGAGCCCCCTCTCACATCAGGGTCCCCACAGAGCCCCCCCTCACAGGGTCCCCACAGAGCCCCCCCTCACAGGGTCCCCACGGAGCCCCCCCTCACAGGGTCCCCACGGAGCCCCCCCTCACAGGGTCCCCACAGATCCCCCCTCACATCAGGGTCCCCACAGAGCCTCTCCACAGAGCCCCCCCCTCACAGGGTTCCCACAGAGCCCCCCCTCATAGGGTCCCCACAGAGCCCCCTCCTCACAGGGTCCCCACAGATCCCCCCTCACAGGGTCCCCACAGATCCCCCCCTCACAGGGTCCCCACAGAGCCCCCCCCCCCTCACAGGGTCCCCCACGGAGCCCCTCTAACATCAGGGTCCCCACAGAGCCCCCCCTCACAGGGTCCCCACGGAGCCCCCCCTCACAGGGTCCCCACAGATCCCCCCTCACATCAGGGTCCCCACAGAGCCTCTCCACAGAGCCCCCCCCCTCACAGGGTTCCCACAGAGCCCCCCTCACAGGGTCCCCACAGATCCCCCCTCACAGGGTCCCCACAGAGCCCCCCCTCACAGGGTCCCCACAGAGCCCCCCCTCACAGGGTCCCCACGGAGCCCCCCCTCACAGGGTCCCCACAGATCCCCCCTCACATCAGGGTCCCCACAGAGCCTCTCCACAGAGCCCCCCCCTCACAGGGTTCCCACAGAGCCCCCCCTCATAGGGTCCCCACAGAGCCCCCCCCTCACAGGGTTCCCACAGAGCCCCCCTCATAGGGTCCCCACAGAGCCCCCCCCTCACAGGGTCCCCACAGAGCCCCCCCCTCACAGGGTCCCCACAGATCCCCCCTCACAGGGTCCCCACAGAGCCCCCCCCCCTCACAGGGTTCCCACAGAGCCCCCCTCACAGGGTCCTCACAGAGCCCCCTCTAACATCAGGGTCCCCACACAGAGCCCCCTCTCACATCAGGGTCCCCACACAGAGCCCCCTCTCACATCAGGGTCCTCACACAGAGCCCCCTCTCACATCAGGGTCCCCACAGAGCCCCCCCTCACAGGGTCCCCACGGAGCCCCCCCTCACAGGGTCCCCACGGAGCCCCCCCTCACAGGGTCCCCACAGATCCCCTCTCACATCAGGGTCCCCACAGAGCCTCTCCACAGAGCCCCCCCTCACAGGGTTCCCACAGAGCCCCCCCTCATAGGGTCCCCACAGAGCCCCCTCCTCACAGGGTCCCCACAGATCCCCCCTCACAGAGTCCCCACAGATCCCCCCCTCACAGGGTCCCCACAGAGCCCCCCCCCTCACAGGGTCCCCCACGGAGCCCCTCTAACATCAGGGTCCCCACAGAGCCCCCCCTCACAGGGTCCCCACGGAGCCCCCCCTCACAGGGTCCCCACAGATCCCCCCTCACATCAGGGTCCCCACAGAGCCTCTCCACAGAGCCCCCCCCCTCACAGGGTTCCCACAGAGCCCCCCCCTCACAGGGTCCCCACAGATCCCCCCTCACAGGGTCCCCACAGATCCCCCCCTCACAGGGTCCCCACAGAGCCCCCCCTCACAGGGTCCCCACGGAGCCCCCTCTAACATCAGGGTCCCCACAGATCCCCCCTCACAGGGTCCTCACAGAGCCCCCTCTAACATCAGGGTCCCCACAGAGCCCCCTCTAACATCAGGGTCCCCACACAGAGCCCCCTCTCACATCAGGGTCCCCACAGAGCCCCCCCTCACAGGGTCCCCACGGAGCCCCCCCTCACAGGGTCCCCACGGAGCCCCCCCTCACAGGGTCCCTACGGAGCCCCCCTCACAGGGTCCCCACAGATCCCCCCTCACATCAGGGTCCCCACAGAGCCTCTCCACAGAGCCCCCCCTCACAGGGTTCCCACAGAGCCCCCCCTCACAGGGTTCCCACAGATCCCCCCTCACAGGGTCCCCACAGAGCCCCCCCCACAGGGTTCCCACAGAGCCCCCCTCACAGGGTCCCCATAGAGCCCCCCCCTCACAGGGTCCCCACAGAGCCCCCCCCCCTCACAGGGTCCTCACAGAGCCCCCCCTTCTAACATTAAAAAAGAGCATCCGGATTTAATGTACTCACGGTTGCATGCTGACTCTTTGCTGGCCTGGAGTAGCTGGAGGGAGGAGGTGGGTGGAGCCAGCACTCCACTCGGCACGCAGCGGAGGAGGAAAGAGGCTCTGCAGTGAATGCTGGGGCGCTCTCTCCTCCTCAGATGACAGCACTGATTGCTAGACGCCGAGCGACGATAGCAACCAGTGCACCGCAGTACAGGCCAGCGGCGCGGCTCTCGGCTCCGCCGCCGCTGCTGGCCTGGAACTCGGACACCCACTGGGGGACTCACTGCCTGGTCCGGTCCCGGAGTGGATAATATTTTCGGGGGGGGGGGGCAATTGACCCGTTGCCCCCCCCCCTGGATCCGCCACTGGCTTAGTTTAGTATCATCCACAAATACTGAGATTGTACTAGATATCCCCTCCTCTAGATCATTTATGGATAAATTAAACATGGACACATGCAACAGGCAAAACTAACAATCAGGCCCCCCTGATAAGCAGATAGAGCTGCTAAGCTTTTACCAACCTAGCACCTACCTACACTGTTTCCCCAAAAATAAGACAGTGTCTTAAAGCGGAGTTCCGGGCACAGATGTGATTTTTCAATAAGCATACCCCCGGGACAGTCAGGGCTAGCACATTCCACAATGGCTAGCCTCTGATCTGTCCCGGTACGCACTTACCTTTTAGAAGAAATACTTACTTATAAAATTTCTTCCACAGCGTTTCCATCTCTCTTGTGGGCAGCTGAAGCCGGCGCGGTCCTCTTCTGCGTCTTCTTCTCCCCGAATGCGCCGCACCGGCCCCTCTCGTCACTTCCGGTGTGGCGCCGCATTCCTAAACAGCTTCTGGGCATGCCCAGAAGCTGTTTAGCAGGGGAATGCGGCGTCGCCCGGAAATGACGTGCGGGGCCGGTGCCGTCGCATTGATTCCTGGGAGCAATGACGTTCAGCTCCCAGGAATCATCGCGAGGCAGGAAGTGACGGGGTGAGCCGCGGCTCCGAGGGAGGAAGTACCCTGAGGTGAGTATTTACGATCTACAATTACAAGGTGAGTTTTAAAAAAAAAAAAAACTAACTATCCAATTCCTTTTCAGGTTATCCAGAACTAGCGGACAGGCACAAAAAAAAAACATTGATTTTGTGCCCGGAACTCCGCTTTAAATTAATTTTTGCTCCCAAAGATGCGCTAGGTCTTATTTTCAGGGGATGTCTTATTTTTCCATGACGAAGAATACGGTACACATTTATTGCTGAACAAAAAAAAAGGAAATGTATTACCCGTATACGGTACGGAAGTAGTTGTCATCACAAACCAGCAAATTATATCCTCCTGTGTCATTTTGATTCCCCCCCCCCCCTTCTGATCCTCCGGTGTCATTTTGATTGCCCCTTCTGATCCTCCTGTGTCATTTTAAGTGATCCCACTCCCCCCAAACCCTGTGCCAGTGGACACCTTCACCAGACATCCATCCACCCCTTTATCAGACATTTCCCCCTACCTCATTCACCCCTTTGTCTCCACACAATGTCACCAACTCCTGCCCCACACGACTCACTGTTTAATTGTGAGTTAGCCAGACTCCGTCAGGGCAGAGCGAGTAGCAGGTGGCAGCTTGTCCTGGCAGCGGAGCGGGCTCTCTGATTAAAAGAGACCTCCACTTCCTGTCTGCTCCGGCTGCGCTGCGGGCAACAGTGATCTGCACGGCGGCGCCCGCCGCTACGGTCCAGAGTCCAGAGTTACAGTAGCTTCGGGGGGCATTATTATCGGGGAGGTCTTATTTTCGGGGGGATGCCTTATATTTCAGCAAGAGGCAAAACTGTAAGTAGGTCTTATTTTCGGGGGATGTCTTACTTTCGGGGAAACAGGGTAGGAGGGTGCTACACTTACTTAAATAATGTCCTTTCACAGTGTCAATTCTGCTTGCCTGCTTGCCATCTCTTATTACACCTTCCTGGATTCCATACATGCTTTGCAGCTTCTCAGTTTCTAATGACTATGTGTCCCATGGTACCTGGCTGCCAACAAGCAGTGACTCCTGTACTGACTCCACCTCCTGAAACTCCTCCTCTCAGCACCTCTGTAGTTCAGAAGGCAGGCTCTGTGAAATGTGTGACACAGCAGTGCCTACCTACCAGAATCTAAGAGAGTAAATGTATAGGGATCTTCCCAATGTAAGACTTCAAGATCGTTTCGATTTATAGCGGGAGGCTAGGAATAAACAAAGTGTATTTGAAATACAATGTGGAAATTAATATGATTTGACCATAGATATTCTTTAAACATTGCCCATTACAAATGTAATTCTAATTCCCCGGCTCACTGCCTGTGCCAGTTTACCTTTCCAGGTTTTTCGTGAACCATTTTATTTGAGCTCTTGCACTCGAAAGGGAAACGGCTTATGGTTTGAGGCTTGCCCTGAGGCTCCTACATTTTTGCAAGGTTAGAAAAACAAAAAACATCGTCACAGCACTGCATTATTGGTACCACTGTCATATCTGTAAGATCTCATCTCCGATAACATGGTGACTGAATTATCTTTCAGTTATATCTACCTCTTCACAAGCCAAAATAGAATGTCAAACTTGAACATGGGAGAGGTCTGCATTCTCGCATTGACAAGGATCATCATTTCAGTCTTAGCGTGTGAACGCATAGACTCTGTCCCCTGTCTGCCCATCACCACTCCCCTCTTTCTGAACATAACAAACCTTTTTATGTCAGGGACTTTTTAGTCCTAGAGCTTCAAATGTATTATTTTTAATAACCAAAAAAAATTTCTTCCACTGTAAATGGTTTTGGGTGGACGCTGGTGGGTTTAACAGATGTACTACCTCCTTACATTATTATGGGGTTACTCAACTTTGTTCTATGTTCAATATCAGAACTAGGAGTGTGCACCTGTGTGCAATTCTAGTCCTGAGACTGCATTGTCCCTGAGATTTGTAAATATAATAGGGACAGCGCTCCAATACTAGTGTAAATAATAGTTAAATTAAAACGTGAGAGTATAAAAATATAAATTACTCTATGTTGTTATGATCAAAGTATTAATAAAAAAATTAATATACGTGTCTCCAATGTGCATAAATGAATACAAAAATTATGTATATATAGATATAAATAAATAAATATATAAATAAATAGATGGTGGTGAAAGTCCAAGGTGAATATAAAAATGAATATACAAAAATGAGTATAAAAAGTGTAAACAATGTCCAATTTGCTGCAAAAGTGCTCTTGTGCTTAAAGCAGAGTTCCACCCTAGAAAACATTTTTTAGATAAAAATACCCCCGGGACAGTCAGGGCTTGTGCATTTAAGCAACGATAGCCTCTGAACTGTCCCCGGGTTCACTTACCTTTTTTAGAATGCCCTGCTCATCACTTCCTCCTTGCATTGACTCCTGGGAGATGAGCGTCATCGCTCCCAGGAGTCAATGTGCCTGCACCGCCCCCACTCGTCACTTCTGGGGCAGGCACGTCATCCCAGCACAGCTTCTGGGCATGCCCAGAAGATGTTCAGCAGGGAATGATGCGCCTGCACCGGAAGTGACGAGTGGGGGCGGTGCAGGCACATTGACTCCTGGGAGCGATGACGCTCATCTCCCAGGAGTCAATGCAAGAAGGAAGTGACGGCGCGGGCCGCGGCCGCAGAGGGAGGAAGAGGAAGGAAGGTAAGTATATTTTCATTAAAAAGAAAGTAAGTGAAACAAAAAAAAAATTAAAATTATCCAATTCTTTTTCAGGTAAATTAACCACTTAAGCCCCGGAAGATTTTACCCCCTTCCTGACCAGGGCCTATTTTGCGATTCGGCACTGCGTGACTTTAACGGACAATTGCGTGGTCTTGCGACGCTGTACCTAAACAATTTTGACGTCCTTTTTTTCCCACAAACAGAGCTTTCTTTTGGTGGTATTTGATCACCTGTGCGATTTTTTGATCATGCGCTATAAACAAAAAAAGAGTGTCAATTTTGCAAAAATAACAATATTTTTCACATTTTTTTATATGAAATTCCTAAAAAAAATGTAAAAATCAAAATTTTTTAACATTTTAGGCCAATTTGTTTTATGCTACATATGTTTGGTAAAGAAAATCGCAAAAAGCGTATTTTGATTTGCGCAAAAGTTATTGCATTTACTAACTAAGGGAAAGATTTTTGTTGTTTTTTTTTTTAACGCGTAATGGCGGCGATCTGCAATTTTTTTGTGGGACTGCGACATTGCAGCGGACAGATCGGACCCTTGACTGACATATTTGACACTTTTGGGGGTACCAGTGACATTACTGCAGTAATCAGTGCTATACATATGCACTGTTACTGTAAAATGACACTGGAAGTGAAGGAGTTAACTTTATTGGAGAGGGAGGGGATAAGTGTGTCCCTAGGGGCGTGTTTCTAACTGTGATTGGCTGTGGCTACTAGTGTAAGAACAGAGATCAACGGTTCTACATAGCAGAACCGTTTGATCTCCATTTTTACACAGGGAAGAATAACAGGCGGCTTTGTTTACATTAGCCGCCTGCCTTTCTTCCGGTGTAACGGAAGATCGCGAGTGCCCAGTGGACATCGGGTCCGCCGGGCACACGCACGGGGGGGGGGGGGGGGTCCATGACCGCGCGGGCTCCCTAGACCCTCACAGGCTAGCGAACGGCGCTTTGCCTGTGAGGGGCTGACTGCCAACGTAAATCGTCGTGCGGCGGTCGGCAAGCGGTTAAAGCAAGCGGACGGTGAAAAAAAAAAATTTCAGGGTGGAACACGCTTTAATCTATGTGATATATGGGTGGCAGCAAAACAATAATCACTTAGTGCGAACTTCAGTGGGATTGTGCTCTTTCTTCCACCTCCACCGCATGCACAGCCCACTTACCTTACATCTATTTATTTATATATTTATTTATCTATATATATATATATATACATAATTTTTGTATTCATCTATGCACATTGGAGACACGTATATGCATTTTTTTTATTTATACTTTGATCATAACAACATAGAGTCATTTATATTTTATACTCTCGCGTCTTAATTTAACTATTATTTACACAAGTATTGGAGCGCTGTCCCCATTATATTTACTAATTTCCAACTATATTGTTGTTTCGACAAGCAGCTCATACACATTGTTATTTATTCACATCATTTATTTTGTCAAGTGAACACTCATCACTTTAACACTATTATATTATACATTACATTGATCATATTTTTATCCTGTGAGCATCTGCTGAAGTGTTTATACACTTATTTTTATATTTTTTCCCTGAGATTTGTCTCGTGTCGACCTAGCAACTGGAAACCGATCGGAGTGGTTCCGAGCCATCTGATCACTGAATTAGGCAAGGAGACACACAGCAGATAGGCTGATGGCATAGGAGGGCATTGGAACAATAACTGCACTGAACAGAGGCGTAAC
Organism: Pelophylax lessonae; assembly: GCF_965119305.1. Lineage (NCBI taxonomy): Eukaryota > Metazoa > Chordata > Amphibia > Anura > Ranidae > Pelophylax > Pelophylax lessonae. Next base: position 43,967,961 of record NC_138769.1, read on the forward strand.
TAGAACCTTCAGGGCCCCGGTGCAAGAAACCATGAAGGGCCCCCTGGACCCCTGTCTGGGACCCTTCCCTTCAAGCCTGGGGCTCTTCCCACTGATCCTGGGGCCCTTTACTCTTGTTGCGGGACCCTTTATTACAGTCCCGCAGCGGGCCCCCTTCCTGCCATCTTGGGGCCTCCCCACGGTGGTGGAATGCCAGGGCCCGGTTGGTCACCCACTGGTGTCACAAAATATAAAAGGTGTAAATACCGCGCTAACCAAAAAATGAAAGCTGCCAGCACTACCAACTGACAAAAAGATTGGTGAAAAGAATAAAAAAATGTATAAAGTGCAGCGCTATAAGAAGACGAAAGAACCCAAAAGATTTCTACTCTTTTATTTGGACCAATTTTTTCACCCATGGATTGAATTTATGGGACATTTCAATAATGGACTTTAAATTTTCCATTTCTGAATAGGGGAGTTTTCTTATTTATTCACTTCAATATATAACCCTTTCAATGTTATGCACTTGATATATGAACAGTTTTGGGTTCATTCTTCTTCTTATAGCGCTGCACTTTATATATTTTTTCACCCACTGGTGTCAGTAGTTTTTATTTTTTGGTATTTTAAAGCGGTAGTATCCCGCTTTTTGACACTTTTACCTACAGGTAAGCCTATAATAAGGCTTACCTGTAGGTACAAATAATATCTCCTAAACCGGCATGGTTTAGGAGATATTTACAGTGCATGCAGCCGCTCGCGCGAGCGGCGCATGCGCTCTGAAGGTCCGGGGGGACCTTCAATTATCTTGCCGGGAGCTTGCCGGAAAAATCACTCCCGCGCGCATGCGCGGGAGTGACGTCATCGCGGCTCCGGCCAATCATCGCGCCGGAGCTATCTCTTCCGGCCAATCACCGCGCCGGAGCCACCGAACCCGGAAGAGACGGCGAGGGATCATGGCAGCACCCGCAGCGATGTCCGGGGGTCCGTGTCGGGGCTTCGTTCTAAGGTAGGGGTTTTGGGAGGTGTTGGTATGGGGCGCTACCACCTAGCACAGCGAATTACTTCGTTGTTGTGATCCAAAGATGAAAGTGCACAGTGCTTATTGGTGAACAGGTGTTGTGCAAATATTATTAAAATCTTGAATGTGCAATACAGTGCAGATATAAAATTAAAATTGTAAAAACGGTAGTAATCGTGTATCAATTGGATTGTACCGTGTATGTATCACTCATCGGATGTAAACAATATATAGTGACCAGTGCAAAAAAGTGCTATGTGCAATTTAAGTGATTTGAACAATAAATACTTTATTGTGGCCTCCTTTGAAAGAGGAAACTGACATCCGTGGTGAATATTACAAGACACTATGCAGTGTAAAGTGAGAGAGTAAAAACGCCTGTTGCGCGTGTTAAGAGTGAGAAGTGCTAATACCGTGGGTAAAGCACTTACCAAAGTCCTCTCCCTTATCACTCTAATTTACTGTGTCTCCCTTCTCCTGATGCCTGTGAGAGCTGGTTGTTCCGTACATACAGTTGCGCTTGCATCTAGGGAGTCAGTATACAAAAGACCAAGAGAGCTTCCATTGCGTAGTATAGTACAATATTGAGGGAAGAAATTAGCATCGACTCACTGTTAGGAAGTTCACCGTCAGCTTGTTTGGTGTGTCTCCAGTGTTCGGCCGCGCGTTACTTCCGCGTTCCACCGGCCGGAGCCACCTAACCGGAAGTGACGTATGACGCTGCTTTGCCGTTCTACGCGTTTCGTCACTGCGACGTCATCTGATGACGTTGCAGTGACGAAACGCGTAGAGCGGCAAAGCAGCGTCATACGTCACTTCCGGTTAGGTGGCTCCGGCCGGTGGAACGCGGAAGTAACGCGCGGCCGAACACTGGAGACACACCAAACAAGCTGACGGTGAACTTCCTAACAGTGAGTCGATGCTAATTTCTTCCCTCAATATTGTACTATACTACGCAATGGAAGCTCTCTTGGTCTTTTGTATACTGACTCCCTAGATGCAAGCGCAACTGTATGTACGGAACAACCAGCTCTCACAGGCATCAGGAGAAGGGAGACACAGTAAATTAGAGTGAGAAGGGAGAGGACTTTGGTAAGTGCTTTACCCACGGTATTAGCACTTCTCACTCTTAACACGCACAACAGGCGTTTTTACTCTCTCACTTTACACTGCATAGTGTCTTGTAATATTCACCACGGATGTCAGTTTCCTCTTTCAAAGGAGGCCACAATAAAGTATTTATTGTTCAAATCACTTAAATTGCACATAGCACTTTTTTGCACTGGTCACTATATATTGTTTACATCCGATGAGTGATACATACATGGTACAATCCAATTGATACACGATTACTACCGTTTTTACAATTTTAATTTTATATCTGCACTGTATTGCACATTCAAGATTTTAATAATATTTGCACAACACCTGTTCACCAATAAGCACTGTGCACTTTCATCTTTGGATCACAACAACGAAGTAATTCGCTGTGCTAGGTGGTAGCGCCCCATACCAACACCTCCCAAAACCCCTACATTTCTTTACCCTTGTGGTAAGTTGGAGGCAGCATAACCATCTGATCCCCACACTCTGCATTTAAAACTGTTGGTTCAGTGCTTGTGTTGCTATCCATAGCGCGGGTGCACCCCAAACCTCTTTTTTACTTCGTTCTAAGGTAAGTTACACATAATGGGCTAGTATGCGATGCATACTAGCCCATTATGCCTTTGTCTTGCAGGTTTTTTTTTTGTTTTGTTTCTAGGGTTTACAACCGCTTTAATTGTATTATCTTTTATCATTTTATTTTTTTTTTTTTTTACAATGTCACTGACTATGACTCTGTACATTCAGAAAAGGAAGGAGCTGGTAAATTACATATTTACTGACCCCTTCCTGGTTCTCTGTTGTGACACATCCCCTGCATCAGCCGGCAGGAGAGGGGAGGGAGCACAGTGGGGGGGGGGGGGGACCAGGGGAGCACACAGGGGCCCAGAGACAGCAGAACACAAGTGAACTGGATAAGAGGAGTGGCGGGGGCAGCATACAGAGGAACCAATCTCCTCCATTTTCCTCCTGCACCTACAGGAGAAAAAAGGAGGACAGTGATTTCTCTACATGCTGCCCCCATCGCCCCTCCTATCCAGGTGTACAGGGGAGCCACACAGGCCCCCTGGAGCATGGGGCCCGGGTTGCAATTGAAACCCCAGCAACCCCTGTAGTTATGCCCCTGGCACTGAAAACTGCTAGCAAATTCTCCATTGTTGGATTCAGATTCCCTTTAATGCAAGGCAGCACATACTTACCTTTCCTTGCTCTCCCACCACTCCATTCAGCTACTGGAAGCAATATTTCTAAGCATGGAGGAGCTTGTGACTCACTCCATTTCCTCCCATCTGACAACAGTGGTGCTTAGTGATTGGCTGTCACTTGGAGGGAGGGAGAAAGTCACCTGTAAGCTCTGACTAGAGTGACTTGGAGCTTACACAAGGTTTTCTTCCCTCCTTCCAAACAACTAATCAGAACAGCAGGGGTGAATGAAGGATAGGTGAGTATTTACTACAAGGGACTCGGCACTAGAGTAAACATGTTGTGCTGTCTTGTACAGGAAGAGCACAAGTTTGCTTTAATGGAGCTCCACCTAAAACAGATAGCAGAGAAGAGTAAGAATTTCTGTGAGGTCGGTATTGCTATCTGTAACTATTTGACAAGATGTGATTTGCTTTGATGGGTTTACCTTATGCATATCATGGAGATTAAGTTGTTAGTGTTACCTGTGTTTGACACTTGTATGTATGACAGATTGATTAGCTAGGATTTTCAGTCTAGTGTTCCCCCCTCTTTTAGTTCTGTTTTTTTTTTTTTTTTTTACATCACCTACTGGATTCCCCAGTCATTCTAATACAGAATGTAAAACCAGGCTCCGCATACATTGGGCCCATAGAGAAAAAACTGATGATATGAAACCGTTGAGTACAGTTTCTCAAATTATTTTATGAGCTGTATCTCCTTCCACTTCTTTTTTTTTTCTCCTTCTTCTTTTCCCTCTCTTTCTCCTTTTTCTATTTCCATTCTTTAATAGGCTGTAAAAGCTTTTCCTTTCTTCTTATCCTTTGTTCCAATTATTCTGTTTCTCCTTGTCCATTCTTCTTCTTCTTTTTCTTCTTCTTCTCCTCCTTTCCTCTTCTCCTTCTTCTCCTTTCCTCTTCTCCTTCTGCTTTCTTATTCTTCTCCTTCCTTTTTCTCCTTCTCTTTCTTTTGTCTCCTTTCTTCTTCTTCTCTTTCTTCTTTCCTATTCTTCTCCTTCCTTTTTCTAATTCTCCTGCCTTCTTCCTTCTTCTTATTCTATTTCCTTCTTCTCCTTCTCCCTTCTACTTCTCCTTTTTTCTTCTCTTTCTTCTTCTCCATTCTTCTCCTTCTCCTCCCTTCTTCTTCTCCTTTCTTCTCTTTCCCTTTTCTCCTCTTTCCTTCTCCTTCCTTTTTTCCTTCTCCTTTCTCTATTCCCTTCATCTTCTCCTTTTCCACCCCCCCCCTTCTTCTCCTTCCTTCTCTTCCTTATCTTTCCCTTTTCCCCTTCTCCTTCTCTTTCCTTCTCCTTCCTTCTCTTCCTTATCTTTCCCTTTTCTCTTTCCTTCTTCACCTTCCTTTGTTTCCTTCTCTTTTCCCTTCTTCTCCTTTTTCTTTCCCATTCTTATCCTTCTTCCTCTTCTTTTCCTTCTCTTTCCATTGTCTCCTTCCTTCTTCTCTTTCCCCCTTCCTTATTTTTCTCCTTCAATTATCTTCAATTCTTCTCCTTCTCTTCCCTTCTTCTCCATCTCCCTTCTACTTCTCGTTCTCCTTTTTCTTCTTCTCTTTTTCATTCCCCATTCGTCTCCTCCCTTCTTCTCCTTTCTTTTTCTCCTCCTCCTTCCCTTTTCTCCTTCTCTCTTCTACTTCTCTTTCTCCTTTTTCTTCTTCTTTTTTCCTTTCCCCATTCTTCTCCTTCCTAATTCTTCTTCTCCTCCCTTCTTCTCCTTCCTTTTTCTCCTTCTCTTTCCTTTTTCTCCTTCTCTCTTCTACTTCTCATTTCTTTGTATGTTTCTTGAAACGAAGAGGAGGAGAAAGAGAAGAAGGGGGAAGGAGAAGAAGGAAAGAGAAAGAGAAAAAGGAAGGAGAAAGACTCCTTCCTCCTTCTCTTTCCTTCTTCTCCTTCTTTCATCTTTTCCTTCTCCCTTCTTCTTTCGCCTTCTTCTCTTTCCTTCCTTTTCCTTCTCCCTTCCCCTTCCTCCCTTCTCCCTCTTCTCTTTCTCCTTCCTCTTCTTTTCAAGAAACACAAAGACTCCTCTTGGTTTTAAAGCTATTGTAAAGTCTGTTTCTCTTTTTTTTTTCTTTTTACAAATAACAAACATGAATTTGCAGAGAAGAGCCCAGCTCCTCTTCTACTCGGATCCCTCTTCTGTGATCCTGGCTCCTCCCTCCTGTTCAGGTCCCCTCAGCAAACAGCTTGCTATGGGGGCACCCCGAGGTATGGGGTCAATTCAAACACAGAGCCCCCCCCCCGACCTCACCCCCTCTCCTTATTGGCTAGCTGACTTTTATTGACAAAGGTGCCAATGGCCGCTGTTGTGTCTCAGTCAATCAGAAGGAAGAATCTCAGACAGCTGATACACCCGTGGACATCGCTGCACAGAGAGAGACCTCAGGTATGTATTAGTGGGACCAAGGGGGGCTGCTGCACACAGAAGGTTTTTTTATCTTATTGAATAGAATGCATTAGGATAAAAAACCTTCTGAGTTTACAACTCCTTTAACCACTTGCCGACCGGTCACGTTGACCCTACTTCGGCAAAGTGGCTCGATATCGTCCAGCGACGTAGACCTACGTCGCTGGACCTCTCCCCTTGCGGGCGGCGCGCGCGCGCCGCCGGAGGCTCGCTCCCGCTGTATTCAGTCACAGCGGGAGTCGGGCCAGGGGAGGAGTGGTGGTGATCACCGCCGCTCTTCCCCGATCGTCAGGGATCGAGTGTGGAGATCCGCCCGCTCGTGTAAACAAAGCGGGCGGATCTCCTAAGTGACAGGCAGGGACAGATTGCAGGATTCAGCATAGCTGAACCTGCGATCTGTGCCTGTGTCACACAGTCCCCTCCCCCCACACACATTAGTAAGCACCAGGCATACATTAACCCCTTGATCACCAATAAAAGTTAACCCCTTCCCTCCCAGTGTCATTATTACAGTAACAGTGCATATTTATAGCACTGATTACTGTAGTAATGTAATGTCACTGGTACCCCCAAAAGTGTCAAAAATGTCAGTCAGGGGTCTGATCTGTCCGCCGCAATGTCGCAGTCCCGCAAAAAAAATTGCAGATCGCCGCCAGATTGCCGCCATTACTAGTTAAAAAAAACAATAAAAATGACATAAATTTCCTGTAGTTAGTAGCTGCGATAACTTTTGTGCAAACCAATCAAAACACGCTTATTGCGATTTTTTTTTTACCAAAAATATGTAGCAGAAAACAAATTGGCCTAAAATGTTAAAAAATTTAGATTTTTACATTTATTTTTGGGGGGGGGGGGGAATTTCATATTAAAAAATGTGAAAAATATTGTTATTTTTTCAAAATTGTCGCTATTTTTTTGTTAGCGCAAAAAGTAAAAATCGCACAGGTGATCAAATATCACCAAAAGAAAGCTCTATTTGTGGGGAAAAAAGGACATAAATTTGATTTGGGTACAGCATCGTACGACCGCGCAATTGTCCGTTAAAGTAACGCAGTGCCGAATCGCAAAATATGGCCTGGTCAGGAATGGGGTAAAATCTTCCGGTCTTAAAGCGGTTAAAAATACGCTCATTTAGAATTTTTTTGTCAAAGACATGTAGCTAAATACATTTTGGCCTAAATATATGACAAAAATGGAATATATTGGATATTTTTTAACTGTCAAAGTAGAAAAATATAGTTATTTTTTCAAAATTGTTGCATTTTTTTATTAATATCGCAAAAAATGAAAATCGCAGAGGTGATCAAATACCACTAAAAGAAAGCTCTGTTTGTGGGAAAAAAAGGACGTAAATTTCGTTTAGGTACGGCGTTGCATGACCGCGCAATTGTCAGTTAAATTTGCACAGTGCCGAGTCGCAAAAAGTGGCCTGGACGTACAGCAGGAAAATCCTCCGGTGGTAAAGGGGTTAATGATGGTATAATTTTGTGCTTCCTGTCCTCGAGGAACCACTGAAGACAACAAAGCAAGAATCAATGTCTGGTATGTGTTACCTGACCATCTGTAATGACCTCTCACCTCATCCTGCCATTGGAATGTAACAACACTGACCACGTGGTGACCTGTCAAATCAATAAAGATAACCTAAAGGGATTGTAAAGTCTTGTTTTGCTTTTGTTTTGTTTTTAATAACAATTTTCTACCCACCTGCTCTATGTTGTTGGTTTTGCACAGAGCAGACTGGATCCTCCTCTTCTAAAGAGCGGGAGCGAGCCTCCAGCGGTGCGCGAGCGCCGCCGAGACTGCTAGGGGTCCAGCGACGTAGGTCTATGTCGCTGGTCCCAGGGCTGCCACTGTGCCGCAGTAGCAGCACAGTGAGCGGCCCTAAAGTGGTTAAAGGGTAACTCCACTTTCGTGGGGGAAAAAAATTGCAAATAAAGAAAAAACAATATAGCGTATACAATTGCGACACAAATCATATTGTCATTGAATGTTAATAAAAATGACCTTTTCTTTTCAATCTGCAGCTGTTATAATTTTCTTAAAATGCAATATGGCCGCCTGGAGGTGTTCTGTACACAGAATGTATACTGACCACACCCCAGAAACATCATTTCCTGCTTGTGTGATTGGCTCACTGATTTTCCCCGATGTCTGCACTAGGATACAAGTCAGATTTCTGGCATCCCCTGCAACAACAATGTCATTCTTGGTGAGATACTCCCAATAGGAACACGTCTAAAGGGATGCTGGCCCAGCAGCTTTCCTCATTAGAGCCCTGCAGCTGCCACAGCTGATAGATAATTATGAAACCACTCCCATTGGACCCACTCAGCACAGAGGAACAATGATTTCTTCAGAATAACAAAAGGTAGGAATCTGCAACAAAGTTTATTATAATCCTTGTAATGTACAGAGATCACCCAGAGGGGAATGTTTTTTTTTCTCAACAAAAGTGGAGTTACGCTTTAACTGAGCTGCAGGATTCCTATTTTGATTACTGCACTTGTTCCAGAGGATTTTCTTTACATTTATTTTCCCTTTTGTATGGGCAAATAATTTGAGCGCTGAATGAGTTGCGCACTGTGCAATCCTTTGTACATAAACTAGTATCTGGTTCTTCTGATATTGAAATAACTCGTTTTTAACCACTTTACCGCTGCTCACTAGAGCTCTACTGTGGCAAAGTGGCTCGATAACGTCTGGCGACGTAGACCTACGTCGCGAGACATTCCCCTCTCTCGGAGGCTCGCTCCTGCTGTATTCAGTCACAGCGGGAGTCGGGCCAGGGGAGGAGAGGCGGTGATCACCGCCGCTCTTCCCCGATCGTCGGGGAATCGAGTCTGGAGATCCGCCCACTTGTGTAAATGAAGCGGGCGGATCTCCTAAGTGACAAACAGTGACAGATTGCAGGGTTCAGCATAGCTCAACCTGCGATCTGTCCCTGTGTCACTCAGTCACCTCCCCCCACACACGTCAGTAAGCACCAGGCATACATTAACCCCTTGATCACCAATAAAAATTAACCCCTTCCCTGCCAGTGTCATTTTTACAGTAACAGTGCATATATATAGCACTGATTACTGTAGTAATGTCACTGGTACCCCCAAAAGTGTCAAAAATGTCAGTCAAGGGTCCGATCTGTCCGCTGCAATGTTGCAGTCCCGCAAAAAAAATCGCAGATCGCCGCCATTACTAGTTAAAAAAAAAACACCAAAAACGACAGAAATCTTTCCCTTAGTTAGTAAACGCAATAATTTTTGCGCAAACCAATAAAAATACGCCTATTGCGATTTTTTTACCAAAAATATGTAGCAGAAAACAAATTGGCCTAAAATGATAAAAAAATTAGATTTTTACATTTTTTTTTGAAAAATATTGTTATTTTTTCAAAATTGTCGCTCTTTTTTTGCTTATAGCGCAAAAAGTAAAAATTGCACAGGTGATAAAATACCGCCAAAAGAAAGCTCTGTTTGTGGGGAAAAAAGGTCGTAAATTTCATTTGGGTACGGCGCTGCATGACCGCGCAATTGTCAGTTAAAGTCGCACAGCGCCAAACCGCAAAAAAGTGGCCCAGACGTAAGACAGCAAAATCCTCCGGTGGTAAAGTGGTTAACAAGAAACACATAAAATCCCCCCCTGGTTTTATTGATGGTACAGCTTTGTGATTCCTGATAGTGAGGAACCACTAAATCCGTCAAAGCGATACATTATGGCTGTTATGTGTCATCTGAACACCTACTGTGACTTCTGCCATAGGAATGTAACAGCACTGACCAAGTGACCTGTCAGATCAAGAGAGATAACTGAAGCTGTCCTTCCCCTTGCAGTAGTTAGCAAACAACAGAAGTTCTTTTTCTGATCCTAGCATACAAGTTACAAGTTCTCCTTCCTTTCTTCTCAGCTTCAAAATTCAAGGGAGTAATCTGTCTGTAGCCACTGCAATTCTTTACTTAACCATTTCTAGGCCAGAAGGTTTTACTCCCCTTAATGACCAGGCAATTTTTTGGGATTCGGCACTGCGTTACTTTAACGGACGATTGCGCGGTCGTGCGACGCTGTATCCAAATAAAGTTGATGTCTACAAATAGAGCTTTCTTTTGGGAGTATTTGATCACCTTTGCGATTTTTATTTTTTTGCTCTATAAACAAAAAAAAGCGACAATTCTGGGAAAAAAAAAAATAATAATTTTTTTTACTTTCTGATATAAACCTTTTCCAATTAAAAAAAATTAAAAATCAAACTTTTTCATCATTTTAGGCCAATTTGTATTCTGTTACATATTAAAAAAAAAAAAAAAAAAATCCCAATAAGTGTATTTTGATTGGTTTGCACAAAAGTTATCACGTCTGCAAACTATGGGATAGATTTCATTTAAAACTTTTTTTTACTAGTAATGGCGGCGATCTGCGATTTTTTTGCAGGACTGCAACATTGTGGCAGACAGATTGGACCCCTAACTGACATTTTTTACACTTTTGGGGTTACCAGTGACATTACTACAATAATCAGTGCTATAAATATGCACTGTTGCTGTAATAATGACACTGGCAGGGAAGGGGTTAACACCAGGGGTGATCACAGGTATAAATGTGAGCCTAGGGGGTGTTTTCTAACAGTGTGTGGGGGTGGGCTTTCTGCATGAATACAGAGACCTGTGTTCCTAAATAAGAGGAACACAGGATCTCTGTGTTCATTACTGACAGAACAGCGGTCTGCCATGTTTACAACATCAGACCGCCGCTCTGTCTCCACGAGGAGCGATCACGGGTGCCCAGCGGCAATCGCGACTGCCAGACCTGCTGTTTGGCTTCCTCTGTGGCGAATGGGTGCAAGCACGCACCCCCAGCTAGCGGTCCCGAGAAGCGACGTACAGGTACATCATTTCATGGGACAGAGCTGACCTGCCATAGTAAAACTGTGGCAAGCGGTCGTTAACCACTTGCCGACCACCGCACGACTATTTACTGCGGCGGTCAGCCCCTCACAGGCAAAGTGACATAGTACCCGATGTCCGCCGGGCACTCGCCATCGTCCGTTACACCGGGAGAAAGGCAGGCGGCTAATGTAAACCAAGCCGCCTGTCATTCTTCCCTGTGTAAGAATGGAGATCATACGGTTCTGCTATGTAGGACCGTTGATCTCTGCTGTTACATCACAAGCCACATCCAATCACAGTTAGAAGCACGCCCTAGGGACACACTTAACCCCTCCCTCTCCAATAAAGTTAACCCCTTCCCTGCCAGTGTCATTTTACAGTAACAGTGCATATGTATAGCACTGATTACTGCAGTAATGTCACTGGTAACCCCAAAAGTGTCAAAAATGTCAGTCAAGGGTCCGATCTGTCCACCGCAATGTCGCAGTCCTGCAAAAAAATCGCAGATCGCCGCCATTACTCGTTAAAAACCAATAAAAATGACAAAAATCTTTCCCTTAGTTAGTAAACGCTATAACTTTTGCGCAAACCAATCAAAATACGCTTTTTGCGATTTTTTTACCAAACATATGTAGCATAAAACAAATTGGCCTAAAATGTTAAAAAATTTTGATTTTAACATTTTTTGGGGGGGGGGGGGAATTTCATATAAAAAAAATGTGAAAAATATTGTTATTTTTGCAAAATTGTCGCTCTTTTTTTGTTTATAGCGCATGATCAAAAAATCGCACAGGTGATCAAATACCACCAAAAGAAAGTTCTGTTTGCAGGAAAAAAAGGACGTCAATTTAATTTGGGTATAGCGTCGCACGACCGCGCAATTGTCCGTTAAAGTCATTCAGTGCCAAATCGCAAAATAGGCCCAGGTCAGGAAGGGGGTAAAATCTTCCGGGGCTTAAGTGGTTAAGTGGTAAAGAATAACTCGATCCAAAGCATATTTTTACTTTTGCATGAATTAGAGCATAAAACTAAAACTCCTGTGAGTTTTTTTACTGTGAAATATTAGATTTCCTTTCACTTACTGTACCCGAGATAATGAGATAAAGGTCATCAGGACAATTAGAGAAAGTGTACAGAGACAGCAATTAAAACCTAAAAGGGAGTTTAACGCTTTCCTACTCTATTCAACTTTTAAGTGAACCGCCCACCGCATATTTACTGTGGCAGTGCAGCACTTCTGCGCGAACCGACTTAGGGCTACATCGGTCGTGCACCTGCAGCTAGAGGGCGAGTGCGCGCCGCCGCCGGCACGCTCCCGGCCCCACTCGGCAGCGGGGACTTCGATGCACGGGGCAGGCGGCTCCGATTGCCGTCTGACACCCGCGATCATTCCCCGCTGAGACAGAAGAACGGTCGGCTGTTGTAAACACAGCCGACCGTTCTTCTCCCTGGGATGATCACAGAGCCCATGTTATCCTTCTATATAGGATCACATGTCTCTATGGTCATTCCATAAGCCCCACCCCCATACAGTTAGGATCACTCCCCTAGGCTCACATTTAACCCCTTGATCACCCACTGTGTTAACCCCTTCCCTGCCAGTGTCAATAGTACAGTAAGAGTGCATATTTTTAGCACTGATTACTGTAGTAATATCACTGGTTCCCCCAAAAGGGTCTAAAAATGTCAGTTAGGGGTCCGATCTGTGCACCGCAATGTTGCAGTCCCGCTAAAAATCGCAGATCGCCGCCATTACTAGTAAAAAAAAAAAAAAACAATAAAAATGACATAAATCTTTCCCATAGTTAGTAGACGTGATAACTTTTGAGAAAACCAATCAAAAATCCTTATTGCGATTTTTTTTTTTTTTTTACCAAAAATATGTAGCAGAAAACAAATTGGCCCAAAATGTTAAAAAGTTTTGATTTTTAAACTTTTTTTTTGGGAATATTATATAGCAGAAAGTGAAAAATATTGTTATTTTTTTCAGAATTGTTTCTCTTTTTTTGTTTATAGCGCAAAAATTAAAAATCTCACAGGTGATCAAATACCACCAAAAGAAAGCTCTATTTGTGGGGAAAAAAAAGACATCAGTTTTATCTGGGTACAGCATCGCACGACCGCGCAAATGTCCGTTAAAATAACGCAGTGCCGAATCGCAAAATATGGCCTGGTTATTGGGGGGAAAACCTTCCAGTACAGAAGTGGTTAAAGCAGTATTAAACAAAAGCAAACATTTATTATATTACAGCATACCAATTCTTAGATGTGATGGCTGCATTTGTTTTCTTTTTTAGGCTTTCTTCCTTTATTTTCACCTGAAATGACCACTAAAGCCCCGTACACACGTACTGATCGTCGGCCGAACGATCGGCCGTCTTTTGTCCCCGGGCTGTCGTGTCTGTTGAAAACTGCAAAAGACTGCATACGAATTTTGTCGGCCAACAACAGCCGACTGCAGAAGTGATGTCATGTGATGGTTAACTTTCCTTGTCTTTTTTCTTTTCTGAGCATGCCCAGTCTTGCAAATCTGCTGTCTGTCGGCCGAATTCTGTACTGACTGGCGAACAATCGGCCATTCTGGTGTTGGCATACAAAAATTTTAATGCTTGCACGACAGATTCTGTTCGGCCGAAAATGCGCTGTCGGCTGTCGGAAGCATCATACTAACAAGCCTACAATCGGCCGATCGGTCGTTGGCCAAATATTTACGGCCGACAATCGGTACGTGTGTACGGGGCTTAAGTCTGGTATTTTCAACAGAACAAGCTGTCCTGCAGATGTAGGTGTTAGAAAGTTTAGACAAACCATTTACCACAGAAAAGGGCGCGTGCAATGATCAGATTTTATTTATTCATGTAAAACCTTTTATCCCAAAATAAAATAAAAAATCTGTAACTACTGTAACTGCTTGTGTGACTGCAGCGTGAGCTGGAGTTTGGCTTCAATTTGTTAGTGTATCTAAATCTGCTAGTACATCCAATACTCACCCCTCCACAGACTGACAACGCTGCTGTCTGCTGTGCTCCCTGTGCTCCTTCATCCAGAGTAGAGGTAGTGTGTTACTGGCCAGATCACCAGGTAAGAACAGAGGGTGAAAGCCTTAAAAAAAGAAAATGAATGCAGCCACCACATCTAATGATTGGTATGTTGCAATATATTATGTTTTTGCTTTGGGATTTAATATCGCTTTTAATATTTTTCAGTATTTGAATACATAGAACACAACACATGTTTTTAAACTATTAATCTAAAGATTTCCATTATAGATACCTGTATCTAGAAATCCATCCAGAATCCATCCATCCATCCATCCATAGTGCATCCAGAAAGTATTCACAGCGCTTCACTTTTCTAGAATTTATGTTACGGCCTTATTCCAAAATGGATTAAATTCATTATTTTCATCAAAATTCTACAAACAATACCCCATAATGACAACCTGAGAGAAGTTTGTTTAAAATCTTTGCACATTTATTAAAACAAAATAAAGAACAAAATAACATGTACATAAGTATTCACAGCCTTGGCCATGACATTCCAAATTGAGCTCAGATGCATCCTGTTTCCACAGATTATCCTTGAGATGTTTCTACAACTTGATTAGAGTCCACCTGTGGTAAAATCAGTTAATTGGACATGACTTGGAAAGACACACACCTGTCTATATAAGGTCTTGCCATTAACAGTGCATGTTAGAGCACAAACCAAGCCATGAAGTCCAAGGAATTGTCTGTAGACCTCCGAGACAGGGTTGTATGGAGGCACAGATCTGGGGAAGGGTACAGAGAAATTTCTATAGCATTGAAGGTCCCATTTAGCATAATGGCCTCCATCATCTGTAAATGGAAGAAGTTTGGGACCACCAGGACTCTTCCTAGAGTGGGCCGCCCGGTCAAACTGAGCGGTCGGGGGAGAAGGGCCTTAGTCAGGGAGGTGACCAGGAACCCGATGGTCACTCTGAACCTTCCAGATGAACAACCATCTCTCTGCAGCACTCAATCAATCAGGCCTGTATGGTAGAGGGGCAAGACAGAAGACACTCTTCAGTAAAAGGCACATGGCAGCCCACCTGGAGTTTGCCAAAAGGCACCTGAAGTGAAATAAAATTATCTGGTCTGATGAAACAAAGATTGAACTCTTTGGCCTAAATGGCAAGCGTCATGTCTGGAGGAAACCAGGCACCGCTCATCACTGGCTAATACCATCCCTACAGTGAAGCATGGTGGTGGCAGCATCATGCTGCAGGGATGTTTTTCAGCGGCAGGAACTGGGAGACTAGTCAGGATTGAGGGAAAGATGAATGCACAAATGTACAGAGACATCCTTGATGAAAACCTGCTCCAGAGTGCTCTGGACCTCAGACTGGGGCGAAGGTTCATCTTCCCACAAGACAACGACCCTAAGCACACAGCCAAGATAACAAAGGAGTTGTTATCTTGGCTGTTCCATCAGGTTGGATGGGGAGTGTCGGTGCACAGCCATTATCAGATCTCTCCAGAAATGTTCAATTGGGTTTGAGTATGGGCTCTGAATGTCCTTGAGTGGCCCAGCCAGAGCCAAGACTCGAACCCAATTGAACATCTTTGGAGAGATCTGAAAATGGCTGTGCACCGACATTCCCCATCCAACCTGATGGAGCTTGAGAGGTCCTGCAAAGAAGAATGGGAGAAACTGCCCAAAAATAGGTGTGCTGAGCTTGTAGCTTCATACTCAAAAAGGCTGAAATTGGTGCCAAAGGTGCTTCAACAAAGTACAGAGCAAACGCTGTGAATATTACCCTTTTTTTCCCCATGAACAGAGCTTTCTTTTGGGGGTATTTGATCACCTCTGCGATTTTTATTTTTTGCGCTATAAATAAAAAAAGAGCAGCAATTCTGAAAAAAAAAAAAAAAAACAATCATTTTCACATTCTGCTATATAACAATCGCAAAAAGAAATTAAAAAATCAACATTTTTTAACATTTTAGGCCAATTTGTTTTCTGCTACATATTTTTGGTAAAAAAAAAAAAAAAAAAAATCGCAATAAGCGTATTTTGATTGGTTTGTGCAAAAGTTAACGCAACTACTAACTATGGGAAAGATTTATGTCAATGTTATTTTTTTTTTATATACTAGTAATAGCGGCGATCTGCAAATTTTTGGTGGGACTGCGACATTGCGGCGGACAGATGGGACCCCTAACTGACATTTTTGACACTTTTGGGGGTACCAGTGACATTACTACAGTAATCAGTGCTAAAAAATATGCACTGTTACTGTAATAATACCATCGGCAGGGAAGGGGTTAACCCTGCTGGTGATCAAGAGGTTAAATGTATGCCTCATGCTTACTGACGTGTGTGTGTGGGGGGGGGGGGGGTGGGGTGGGGGAGGGGGTTCTGTGACACAGACACAGATCGCAGTTCAGCTATGTTGAATCCTGTGATCTGTCCCTGTCTGTCACAGAGAAGATCCGCCTGCTTTGTATACACACAGTAATCAGTGCTAAAAATATGCACTGTTACTGTAATAATGACACTGGCAGGAAAGGGGTTAACACTGTGGGTGATCAAGGAGTTAAATCTGTACCTAGGGGAGTGTTTCTAACGGTATGGGGGCGTGGCTTGTGAAATGATCATAGAGACATGTGTTACTATATAGATGGATGACAGGAGCTCTGTGATCATTCCAGGGAGAAGAACGGTCAGCTGTGTTTACAACAGCTGACCGTTCTTCTCTCTCAGTGGGGAATGATCGAAGGTGTCAGGCAGCAATCGGAGCCGCCTGCCCCCTGCATCGGCTTCCCCGCTGATGAGTCGGGGCGGGAGCACGTCGCCGCTGGCGTGCGCTCACCTCCTAGCTGCAGGTGCGCAACCAGTGGCGGCTGGTGCATAGGGGGCGCCAGGGCGCCGCCCCCCCCTAAGAAAAAGGAAAAAAAAATTACAAAAAGAAATAAAGTTTAAAAAAAAATTGCATTCGCTGGCCTGTGGTGGCTATGGGGGGGGGGGGGGTTACGACCCAGAAGAGGCGCTGATTGGCTGCCTTCTGGGGGCGTAACCTGGGCGCAGGTCATTGCGCTAGGACACCCCCCTTTCGTGATATCCTGGCTGTGATTGGTCCAGTCTCCAGCCTGTACCAATCATCATCCAGGACATCCGATTGTGACGCCGCTGACGTCGCAATGGGGGCGGTGCCGGTGCGTGCATCAGTCACTCACCGTCACCGCCCGGTCAGCTTCCCGCCGCCGAAGAGGAGTCCAGTCCGGAGAAGAAGCCGGCGCCGGTCACCTTCCCACCGCCCGTCACCCGCCGCAGAAGAGGCCGAGAGGGAGAAGCGCCGCTCACCTTCCCGCCGCCGAACGAAGAAGAGGAGAGGGAGAAGCCACCGTGACTCACAGGTAAGTGCACTGCTCTCAGTCGGGCACGCACGCATAGCTCTGCATTGGGGGACATGTATACTGGTGGTCACTGGAGGCACGCACGCATAGCTCTGCATTGGGGACATGTATACTGGTGGTCACTGGCTACACTGGAGGCACGCACGCATAGCTCTGCATTGGGGGACATGTATACTGGTGGTCACTGGCTGCACTGGAGGCACGCACGCATAGCTCTGCATTGGGGGACATGTATACTGGTGGTCACTGGAGGCACGCACGCATAGCTCTGCATTGGGGGACATGTGTACTGGTGATCACTGGAGGCACGCACGCATAGCTCTGCATTGGGGGACATGTATACTGGTGGTCACTGGCTGCACTGGAGGCACGCACGCATAGCTCTGCATTGGGGGACATGTATACAGGTGGTCACTGGAGGCACGCACGCATAGCTCTGCATTGGGGGACATGTATACTGGTGGTCATTGGAGGCATGCATGCATAGCTCTGCATTGGGGGACATGTATACTGGTGGTCACTGGCTGCACTGGAGGCACGCACGCATAGCTCTGCATTGGGGGACATGTATACTGGTGGTCACTGGAGGCACGCACGCATAGCTCTGCATTGGGGGACATGTATACTGGTGGTCACTGGCTGCACTGGAGGCACGCACGCATAGCTCTGCATTGGGGGACATGTATACTGGTGGTCACTGGCTGCACTGGAGGCATGCACGCATAGCTCTGCATTGGGGGACATGTATACTGGTGGTCACTGGAGGCATGCACGCATAGCTCTGCATTGAGGGACATGTATACTGGTGGTCACTGGAGGCACGCACGCATAGCTCTGCATTGGGGGACATGTATACTGGTGGTCACTGGCTGCACTGGAGGCACGCACGCATAGCTCTGCATTGGGGGACATGTATACTGGTGGTCACTGGAGGCATGCACGCATAGCTCTGCATTGGGGATATGTATACTGGTGGTCACTGGCTGCACTGGAGGCATGCACGCATAGCTCTGCATTGGGGGACATGTATACTGGTGGTCACTGGAGGCACGCACGCATAGCTCTGCATTGGGGACATGTATACTGGTGGTCACTGGCTGCACTAGAGGCACGCACGCATAGCTCTGCATTGGGGACATGTATACTGGTGGTCACTGGCTGCACTGGAGGCACGCACGCATAGCTCTGCATTGGGGGACATGTATACTGGTGGTCACTGGAGGCACGTACGCATAGCTCTGCATTGGGGACATGTATACTGGTAGTCACTGGCTGCACTGGAGGCACGCACGCATAGCTCTGCATTGGGGGACATGTATACTGGTGGTCACTGGAGGCACGTACGCATAGCTCTGCATTGGGGACATGTATACTGGTGGTCACTGGATGCACTGGAGGCACGCATGCATAGCTCTGCATTGGGGACATGTACACTGGTGGTCACTGGCTGCACTGGAGGCACGCATGCATAGCTCTGCATTGGGGACATGTACACTGGTGGTCAGTGCATTAGAGGCACGCACGCATAGCTCTGCATTGGGGACATGTATACTGGTCACTGCATTGGGGACATGTATGCTGGTCACTACATTGAAAGGGGGCATTTTTACTGGTCACTATATTGAAGGGGGCATGTACTGTGGGGTTTGTGCTAGGGGCCTGTACTGTGGGGTTTATGCTAGAGGGCCTGTACTGTGGGGTTTGTGCTTGAGTTGTTTGTGCGGGGTTTGTGCTTGAGGGGTTTGTGCTGGGGGGGTCTGTACTGTGGGGTTTGTGCCACTCTCAGTCCATGTATCCCATAATAGGGTCTCTCACAGTATATCCCATAATAGGGTCCCTGCTCCCTATTATGGGATATACTAGTACTGATGGACCCCTTAATATGTGATATATTGGGAGAATTGGTTCACGCAAGAAAAATACAGGGGACAAAATGGGTGGAGTCTATAAGGGGTGGGGCTTCTGAGAAATGGGAGGGGTCAAAATGGAAGGGCGGGGTCTGGCACCCCCCATCTTAAAACTTCACCAGCCGCCACTGTGCGCAACCAACGTAGATCTACGTGGGTTCGCGCAGGAGGGCCAGCCTGCCGCAGTAAATCGGCGGTGGGTGGTCCAGAAGTAGTTAATGACATGCTAGGAAATTTAAAAAAAAAAAAAAAAAACAGTATTTGTTTGTTGTTTGATTGGATGAAAGTCACCACAATCTCTGGGGAAATTCCCATGCAATGAGAACAGCTTATTTTTAGTGAATCGACCCCACTGTGTCTGGCTTGTTAATTATAAAGTCCTTCAGTTCTAGTGATGTCATTCTGGCGCTGCCTTTGTTATATGATCATGTAAATGTCAATCAGTGCTAAGCTGTAAAACCTGAACAGTTAGGCAGAATTCCTGGTAAAGATTTATTTAGAGGGAAATTCGCAGCCAGCTCGCTGACACCTATTGGATCCTATGACAACATCTTGGAGGTGAATGGTGCATATTCCAACATGGTGGTCCAGGGCATGATGAGCGCCAGAACGGGAATCAGTCCCCAGGGTAATATTTCTGAGCAATTCACCCCTCATGCAATTGTGACCCATTTAGGGGGCCCTTCAGACTATGTGCACTTACATGCATTTTTCCTCATGCAGGTAACTGCAATAGCAAACAGAAAAACAATAGTTGTCAATGTGTTATGTTAAGACCAGAATGCAGTGTTTCCCTGTGTTCCAGAGCTGTGTGATATCAACCACTTCAGCCCCGGAAGGTTTTACCCCCTTAACGACCAGGCCCTTTTTTTTACGATTCGGCACTGCGTTACGTTAACGAAAAATTGCGCGGTGGTGCGATGCTGTACCCAAATAAAAAATTGATGTCCTTTTTTTTTTCCACAAACAGAGCTTTCTTTTGGTGGTATTTGATCACCTCTGCGGTTTTTAGATTTTGCGCTATAAATAAAAAAAGAGTGACAATTCTGAAAAAAAAAAAAACACAATATTTTTTACTTTCTGCTATAAAACATTCCCAATAAAAAAAATTAAAAAATCAAATTTTTTTATTAGTTTAGACCAATTTGTATTCTGCTACATATTTTTGGTAAATAAAATCCCAAAAAGCGTATTTTAATTAGTGTGCGCAAAAGTTGTAGCGTTTAAAAAACTACGGGATAGATTTTTGGACTTTTTATTTATTTATTTTTTTTTTTTTACTAGTAATGGCGGCGATCTGCGATTTTAAGTGGGATTGCAACATTGCGGCGGACAAATCGGACCCCTATAGATAATAGGATTTTTATCATGCGCAGAGAAGAAATGTTTTATTGCTGTTATAATAAATATGTGAGAATCGGCGCTAATTCATGTATAATTCCTAATCCAAAAGGGTAAAAACACACGATGTAAATATAAAAACCGATAAAAAAAAATCTGTGTTTCTAAAATATGGTGCAGATGGATAAATCCGTACAGTTGGATGATGTATAAAGATAAAACAAATCAGATAAATCTTCTAAATTCTGAATCCGAAGGGGAAGTATATAAACTAAATGATCTCTAGTATCCTAATGTGGGTGAACGGTACAGATGGACAAATGTATAGTGCGTCCAAAGTGTTGAATAAAAGTATAAATAAGTGAATCCAAAAGGAAAATGTATAAAAATGGTGCAGATGGATAAAAAAAAAAAAGAAAAATTGGTGCAGATGGATAAAAAGGTACAGGTGAATAAAACTTGTACAGATGCATGTGCAGATAAATAAATATGTCAAGATTCTTCTTATTAAAATCCAAAGTATTTATCCTAATGTAAGTAGGTGGTACAGATGGACAAATGTCTACAAATCTGTAAAAAATAAATCAAAAGGGATGTTGTGCATTCGAAGTGTGTAGATTATGTGGATCCAAAAGTAAATATATAAAAATGGTGCAAATGGATAAAAAGGTACAGATGAAATATAAAATGGTGCAAACAAATGTACAAAATAGATAAATATATAAAAATATCAAAATACTTCTTAATAGAATCCAAAATAATAAGCAGAAATGTGCACGTAATATAACAGGGAAACAGTGATGTATTGTAATGATAGCAATATCAAACAATAAATAAATAGTCCATAAAGTGAATAAATGGTGACTCCCAAGTAGAAGTGACTAAAGTAATTATATATATCAGGTGATATCCTTGTGAAAACAAGCAACTCAGTGCAGACCGTGTTGTCTGGTGACCGTGAACTAAGAAATCCAACACCGTGTGCAGTGGCCGCTCACCTTCCTGCACACTCAAAAGAGCGTGTCTGTGATCAATCTCACACGGAACAATGCTGACCTTTGGGATGGATGGACAGATGGATAATTTCCACAACCCCTCTTAGTACACTCTCTCCTTTTCTTTGCGTATCACTCCAAGATAACACACCCGCTGATGGTGGTCAACTGTCTCCCATTTCATATGGATCTCTCAGATCCCTTGATAAAGTCACGTGCGTAGTGACGCAACGCGTCGGGAGGAGCCGGGTGACGTCACTTCCGGTTTACGGCTGTAGCCGGAAGTCTCTGCTTTGATACAGCATCTGCGGCTTGTTATTCACTGCTGTTCATGATCTACTTTTATGTAAGTGCATTTTTAATTATTAAACTGGATGTTTGAAACATACTACACCATGATGGCATTCATTTAATCCCCCTATCTGAGAGATCCATATGAAATGGGAGACAGTTGACCACCTTCAGCGGGTGTGTTATCTTGGAGTGATACTCAAAGAAAAGGAGAGAGTGTACTAAGAGGGGTTGTGGAAATTATCCATCTGTCCATCCATCCCAAAGGTCATCATTGTTCCGTATATGGTATGTTATGGGGTTAGGGCGCTACTCTGTGTAGACTGATGCGATGAGAGGTAAATTGAGTAATAAATAGTATTAAATAATAAATAATATTAATTTTATAATATTATTATTTATTATTTAATACTATTTATTACTCAATTTACCTCTCATCGCATCAGTCTACACAGAGTAGCGCCCTAACCCCATAACATACCATATATAGATCGGACCCCTAACTGACATTTTTGACACATTTTGGTGACCAGTGAAATTAAAGCGGAGTTCCGGGCACGAAAACGTTTTTTCAATAAACATACCCCCGGGACAGTCAGGGCTAGCACATTCCACAATGGCTAGCCTCTGATCTGTCCCGGTTCGCACTTACCTGCAAGAAGAAATACTCACTTATAAAATTTCTACTCCAGCGTTGCCATCTCTGTTGTGGGCAGCTGAAGCCAGCGCGATCCTCTTCTGCGTCCTCTTCTGTGTCTTCTTCTCCCAGAATGCGCCTGCACCGGCCCCTTTCGTCACTTCCGGTGCGGGCGCCGCATTCCTCCACAGCTTCTGGGCATGCCCAGAAGTTGTTTAGCAGGGAATGCGGCGTCGCCCCGGAAGTGACGAGCGGGGCCGGTGCCGTCGCATTGATTCCTGGGAGCGATGACGTTCAGCTCCCAGGAATCATCGCAAAGAGGAAGTGACGGCAGAGCCGCGGCACAGAGGGAGGAAGTGGAGAATAGGTGAGTATTTTCTATCTACAATTACAAGGTGAGTAAAAAAAAAAAAATATACCTAACTATCCAATTCCTTTTCAGGTGAGGAAGATCCAGCGGATGGGCACAAAATCAATTAGGTCGATTTTGTGCCCAGAACTCCGCTTTAATACAGTAATCAGTGTTAAATAATATGCACTATTACTGTATAACTGACATTGGCAGGGAAGGGATTAACACTGGGGGTGATCAAAGGGGTTAATGTATGCCTGTTGGTGCTTACTCACTGTGGGGGGGGGGGGGGGTTCTGTGACAGGCACAGAGAGATCTGGGTATTAGCTTAGCTGAAACTCCTGATCTCTCCCTGCCTGTCTGAGAGAAGACTTGCCTGCTTTGTTTACATAAGCAGACGGGTCTTCTGTCAGTTTCTCTGACGATTGCGGGAGGCCGGCTGCATTCGCTGCCGCTCCTCCTGCGGCCTCCCACTGTGTCTAAAAGACCCCAAATCCCTCCTTTGCACTTAAAAAGCATTTAAATTGCCAAGTTTGGCTTTTTTGAATGTTGTCTTTTTTTTTTTTTTTTTTAATCTGGCGCCTTTAAACTGGTTGTAAACTCACCTTTATAACTTGCACCTATAGGTGAGTCTATAATAAGGCTTACCTATAGGTACTGTAAATATCTCCTAAACATGCACAGTTTAGAAGATATTTACATTGCATACAGCTGGTGATGTCATCGGCGCATGCGCTCTGAAGGAACGTCCGCCCGTGCCGTTTCTTCAGAGCCGTGTGCCGCGACCGGCGGCTCCCGCGCGCATGCGCGGGAGTGACGTCACGCGGTTCCCGGCCAGTAGCATACAGTAGCCGTAGTCCGCCGACCAGGAAGGAAGACGGCTGAAGATGGATGCGGCCGCCAGCGGGGACGACGAGGGCTTAGTTTGGAGATAAGTGTCACATAATGTGCTAGTGTGCGGCGCATACTAGCACATTATGCATTTACTTTGCAGGGAAGAAAAATACTAAAAAAAAATGGAAGAGTTTACTTTCTCTTTAAGGCTCTAGTACCCGGAAGTGATATCATGACATCGCTTCCGGGTTTTTACATCGGAGACCCGATCAAATCCAAAGTCAGCTTTGTTCGGGTCTATGTAGGACCGTTGATCACTGTTCCTACACCTCAAGCCACAGCCAATCACAGTTAGAATCACGCCCCTAGGGACACACATAACCCCTCCCTCTCAAAAAAAAAGTTAACCCCTTCACTGCCAGTGTAATTTTACAGTAACAGTGCATATGTATAGCACTGATTACTGTAGAAATGTCACTGGTACCCCCAAAAATGTCAAAAATGTCAGTCAAGGGTCCGATCTGTCCGCCGCAATGTCGCAGTACCGCAAAACGTTAAAAAAAACAACAAAAATGACAAAAATCTTTCCCTTTGTTAGTAAACGCGATAACTTTTGCGCAAACCAATCAAAATACGCTTTTTTGCAATTTTTTTTACCAAACATATGTAGCATAAAACAAATTGGCTGAAAATGTTAAAAAATTTTGATTTTTACATTTTTTTGGGGGGGAATTTCATATAAAAAAATGTGAAAAATATTGTTATTTTTGCAAAATTGAGGCTCTTATAGTGCATGATCAAAAAATTGCACAGGTGATCAATTACCACCAAAAGAAAGCTCTGTTTGTGGGAAAAAAAGGATGTCAAATTCGTTTAGGTACAGCGTCGCACGGCCGCGCAATTGTCCATTAAAGTCACGCAGTGCCGAATCACAAAATAGGCCCTGGTCAGGAAGGGGGTAAAATCTTCCGGGGCTTAAGTGGTTAAGGAACTTACCTCGGTGGAGGTGGGTGAGGATCCAGCACTGTGCCTACTTCACCTTACAAGGGGATCAATTGGGAAATATAGGAAGTCTTTGATAGCCCACTTACTCAATGCTGCGAAAGCCTGCATTCCAACAATGTGGAGACAGAGATGTCCCCCTACGCGACAAATGTGGACTGCAAGAGTAAATGAAATACATCGCATGGAACTCCTAACCACAGCATTAAACAATTCTGAGGAGCAAACCCGAATACGCTGGTCGCCATGGTTACAATTCACAAGCTTCGATGAGTATATGCAGCTAAATCTGTAATTCTAGGGATATCTCCCTTATGTGTATAAGGAGTGAGCCTCTAGATCCCCCTGACTCTGCCGGAGTCGATGGGGTTTTTTCCTTATCTTTTTCCCCTTTTTTTTTTTTTTTTTCCCCTTCTTTTTCTCTTCCTTTTTTCTTCCCTCTTTCTATCGGTCTGTAGGTGGTGCCCCCCAGGGGGGGACAAATGGGATACGTACGGAGAGGTAGAAGGAATAATTCTAGGGTCTAGGGTCCAGGAGGAAAATCAGTCTTACACCCCCATAAAGCAGTCACACTGCTACCTGCCGGTATGATAGGCTGCACTAATAGGCACTGATAGGCTACACTGGTGATGGGGCTGTACTGATGACCACTGATGATGCCACACTGATGAGGCTGCACTGATTGGCAGTAATGAGGCGGCACTGATGAGGCTGAACTTATGGGAACTGATAAGGCTATGCTGATGGGCACAGATAGACTGTGGTTGTGGTCTGTGGTGGGTGGGTTGTGGTACAGATGAGGGGTGGGTCATATTTAAATTAGGGGGTGAACAAACAGGCCTAGGGCAGCACAAAACCTAAATACACCACTGGCTGGCATTCAGCTGGCGTCAAGACAGCGCCAACAGGCATTTTTCTTCAAGTGTCCCAAAATTGAACCTTGTTGAGCCAGAGGAGTATCCCACTCATTCCCTTCTCCCATCCCCTAAATACAATAAAACAAAACAAGCCAAAGTTGCCGTAATGGTCATTGTCTCAGTTCTCACACCTGGGTTCACAGCTTAAATGTGCTGAAAGTGTTACTTGTAACGATGGCAGACCCACCTTAGGCTCAAGGCCTAGAAAACCTGCTACATTTATTTTTAATAAATTTGCAAAAATTTCAAACAAACTTCTTTCACGTTGTCATTAGGGGGTCTTGATTGTAGAATTTTGAGGAAAATAATTAATTTAACCCATTTTGGAATTAGGCTGTAACATAACAAAATATGGAAAAATTTAAGGGCTGTGAATACTTAATGGATGCACTGTAGAGCAGCCTTTTTCAACCAGGGTGCCCAGGCACACTGGGGTGCCTTGAAGGTTCTTCAGGGGTGCCTTGGCAAAATGCCTAAAAATTGCCCAAAAATTGTATACAAGCTGGCGTATGGATGAAGCCTGCCTTTTAATTACACAAAGCCACAGGTTTTCATTGTGTAATATTATAACCTTTTAGCTGCCAGCATCCTAACGACCTGGCATCATCCGTTGATAAGGAGGATGTCAGTCGCCTGCAAAGTATCCTTGTTTGACCCTCCCCTACCCCTCTCCTTTAGCATTGGGGTCACATTAGCTGAGTGATGGAGAAAAACTGAGGGAGAAGAGAAACATTGGAATACTAGTCGGTACCAGTTTTAAAAAGATTTATTTGTTTTGGAAGAATAAATCACCTCTATGCAAGGGCAATAATTGGAGCCCTAGACCTCCTCTGTAACTCTAAGCTGGTAACCTGTAGACATTTTTAAAATGTCGCCTATGGAGATTCTTAAGCACCAAAGTTTGTCGCCATTCCACAAGGGTGCGCAATTTTGAACCATGACATGTTGGGTATCTATTTACGCGGCGTAACATTATCTTTCACATTATGGAAAAAATTGGGCTAACTTTACTGTTTTCTTCTTTCAATTCAAAAAAGAGTTTTTTTTTCCAAAAAATTGCGTTTCGAAGACCGCTGCGCAAATACGGTGTGATAAAAAATATTGCAATGATCTCCATTTTATTCTCTAGGGTCTCTGCTAAAAAGAATATATAATTTTGGGGGGTTCTAAGTAGTTTTCTAGCAAAAAAAATGATTTTAGCTTGTAAACACCAAGTGTCAAAAATAGGCTGGTTAAAATAGTAGCTCTTACAATAAAAAAACTCTCTGTACTGTGTAAATACATCCACTTGCCAGTCTCTTGCATCACTTCCGGTCCAGAATGCCCAAGGAATTGTCTGTTTGTACACTTCACATAGAGTAAAAAAAAAGGAGCAGTGTGATGCGATGAAACAAACACGCATCAACTGTCACTGCCGCACTCTGTAGTCCAATACGGGTTGCTGCCACACGCTAAACTGTTCCAGGCAAGTGTGAACGGGTCCTTCCCTAAGGACAAACCAACTTTAAAGGGGATTCATTTGGTGGTCCAGAAATGTAATTAATCCCTAGATAATCTCAAAGAACACACAAATGGCGCTTTTCCACTGCATGGAACCGTACCGGTCCGGCACCCTTTTGTGCTTTTCCACTGCTGGTACCGCATGGTATAGGGCCGGAACGGTTCGGTACGGTACGGTATAAGTTTGCTTTTCCACTGCATGGAACCGAACGGTACGGTACGGTACGGCTCTGAAAAAACAGTACCTACTCGATTGTGGTTCCAACAGGTACCAAACTGGTACCATATCCCACAATCCTTTGCATGCAGTCACTACTAACCACTGATTGGTCAGAGAATCCCACCCACCCCGTTGTTATCCCACCCACTTAACTTAGTACTACTGTAGTGGAAAAGCAAACCTATACCGTACCGTACCGAACCGTTCCGACCCTATACCATGCGGTACCAGCAGTGGAAAAGCAAACCGGGCCAAGCAGGGCCGAGTAGAGCCGAGCCGGTACTAGCCGTTACTTGCAGTGGAAAAGTGCCAAAATAGTGTTAAAGATAAAGTGCTGTCAC
Organism: Pelophylax lessonae; assembly: GCF_965119305.1. Lineage (NCBI taxonomy): Eukaryota > Metazoa > Chordata > Amphibia > Anura > Ranidae > Pelophylax > Pelophylax lessonae. The sequence goes on from NC_138769.1 coordinate 43,995,261, forward strand.
ATGGAGGCAGGGAGAGAGTCCTCAGCCTCAGACAAGGTCAAGGGAAAGTCACCAGCAAGCCACAACTAGAGATTAAGAACTTAAAAAATGTTTTTTTATTTTAGTTTTGGATAGAGTTTAAGAAAACTTCTGTGTGGTCTTTATTGCCATCTGTACCTTTTTGAAATTGCATGATTTACTATAATTAATATTGTGCATATCACGAAGCTTATGCTGACACTAGCTGTGTTTGACACATACACTATATTGTCAAAATTATTGGGACACCTGCCTTTACACGCACATGAACTTTAATGGCCTCCCAGTCTTAGTCCGTAGGGTTCAATATTGCATTAACCCACCCTTTGCAGCTATAACAGCTTCAACTCTTCTGGGAAGGCTGTCCACAAGGTTTAGGAGAGTGTCTATGGGAACGTTTGATCATTCTTCCAGAAGCACATTTGTGAGGTCAGGCACTGATGTTGGACAGGAAGGCCTTGCTCAGAGTCTCCATTCTTATTCATCCCAAAGGTGTTCTATTGGGTTGAGGTCAGAACTCTGTGCAGGTCAATCAAGTTCCTCCACCCCAAACTCGCTCATCCATGTCTTTATGGACCTTGTTTGTGCACTGGCACGCAGTCATGCTGGAACAGGAAGGGGCCATCCCCAAACTGTTCCCACAAAGTTGGGAGCATGAAATTGTCCAAATGGTCTTGGTATGCTGACGCCTTAACTTCCTTCACTGGAACTAAGGGGCCAAGCCCAACCCCTGAAAACAACCCTACACCATAACCCCCCCCCTCCACCAAATGATTTGGACCAGTGCACAAAGCAAGGTCCATAAAGACATGGATGAGCAAGTTTGGGGTGGAGAAACTTGACTGGCCTGTACAGAGTCTTGACCTCAACCCGACAGAACACTTTTGGCATGAATTCATGCGGACACTGTGAGCCAGGCCTTCTCGTCCAATATCAGTGTCTAACCTCACAAATGCGCTTCTGGAAGAATGGTCAAACATTCCCATAGGCACACTCCTAAACCTTGTGGACAGCCTTCCCAGGTGAGTTGAAGTCAGGGGTCTCCAAAATGTGGCCTGGTGGCTAGATGTGGCTCTTTGCTTGCTTTTCTACGGCCCTTGGGACTCTATTTCATTCACTGAAGTAGTGCGATTGGTCATAATTCCCCTCATGACACTAATGAAGGGGACACAACTCCTCCCAAGGACACCAACAATAGGACACAATTCCTTCAACTTCAACGAATAATGGGGCACAGTTACTCTCACTGAAGCCAACAATGGGGCATTATTTTTTCCCACTGATGACCTTTTCTACTCCCACTGGCCACAGTCTGGCCCCTCCCAAAGTCTGAAGGACAGTAAATTGGCCCTTTGTTTAGAAAGTCTGGAGATCCCTGCCTTAAGTTACCCATATACCCATAGAATTCTGGTTAAAAAAACAAATGTTGAAAAAATTGTTGATGTGGTCAAATAAATTATTTTTGACTATAGTGAAAAGGAAAATTGAAGGCGAAGGACGGAAATTTTTTCTTGAACGAGCAAAATTCGAACTGTGAATGTAGTTTTCATATGGGAAAATCAAACTACTAGTACTGTGTATTGAACATAGGATTCAAAACATTGGCATAGCAATCAAATTACATTTTTTAAAGTTTTCATATGAAATGTGTTGAGTCTATAATCAAACGTTCTGACAAAGTACTTTTCTGAATTATCCTACGAATATTCCAGAAAAACTCTACTGGTGTATGGCAAGCTTTAGTAGGCTATTTAGAAATTTTGACAAGAGTACGGATAGTCAGAATGAGGAAGTACCATCCAGAATGAATGTTATGGACCGGTCAAGTCATTGTATGTGTGACATCACCATGGATTTCCGAGTGTAAACTGTGTATTGTTGTTCTCTGACTCACATTGTTTGGGGTAATTGCAGGTAAGTCACGGCATTCCCCAGGGTCTCCTCTTTCACCTGCCCTTTCCATCTACACAACTATGTATAGGGACATGTAGGCCTTTTCTAATTATAGGCAGAATTTACTGTTGCGTCATCAGCTACCCTTCATGTGTGTTCAACGGGTCCAGCAGTGTTCTTATTCAAGGTCATGTGAACTACTGCTGCCAAGGGGCGTAGATAAGGGGGGGGTCAGGGGGGTCCAAACCCCCCCAGAGCATCGGTCAATTTCACAGCAGCTAGGCTAGCGTAGCCTGTCAGCTGCAGGAGCCACACTGCCACTGGAAGACCACCTGTCTCATTCACGAGGCAGACAGGCAGGGCCCGGGTGATATTTAAGCCATGTTTACTATTTGCTTCACTACCAGATGTGCCTGCTGGGGGTGCTGTATATACTGTATATATACACAGCACAATTTGTCACAGTGTGGTAATTATTGTTATCTGGGTACTCAAGGCTGAACCCCCCCCCCAGAAAAAAACATTATCTACGGCCCTGCTGCAGCCATGTTAGGTCATGTGACCCCTGGCAACTTTGACTTGAGACCAACATCATTAGAATCTTCATTACTGTCCCCAAAGCAAAGTCACTGCCTTTGTCACCTGCCTCAGTGTGCTTTGATTGCGTTCCCATGAGACGGAAATAGAGCACTGTGGGTTCCTCTATTTCCAACCAATGGTTTACCTGGCCGTGCTATGTTTCATTGTACTCCCAGCATACAGCCCCTCCAAGCAGGTGTTCAGCTGACGCCAAGATATGGGAAGGTTTTGTGCTGTCTTTTTTGGTAGCACCTTGGACAATTGGGATAAATCATGGCAGCACTTGCAGGCAACTTCAAGCAGGGCCTTGACTGGGGAGGGGAAGGGGGGCATGAGGGGCAGCTGTCCTGGGTGCAGTGTCTTTATGTGTTGGAGGAGTCAGCAGCCCTTAGAGTACATTTAACTGAGCTGACCCTCACCCCTTTCATCCTTTACTAACCCACCCTGCTGCCTGGGGACTGCCCAACCCACCAAGAGGAGCCCAGGCAGAGCTCCTTCTCCATCTTCCTCTATGGAAATAACTGGTTTTAAACAAGACACACACAAATTCCCCATGGTTTTAATGAAATGAAAGCAATTTTTTGCTTCCTGATAATGAACCACTGAATAGTCCATATTCCTATCGCACACCTTCCTGGTTTGTAGGCTCGTGTGTACTGGGTGCTGAAGCGATCACCAGTTGGCAACTGGATTCGTTACAAGTAGATACATATTCGCCAGAACACCATATTTTCCATATTACGGGTCAAGAATTGTGAAATTTTTCATATTATGGGTCAAGAATTGTGAAATGAACCACTGAAGACGTCAGAGCGAGAATCAATGCCTGATATGTGTCACCTGACCACCTACAGCGACTTCTCACGTCATCTTGCCAGTGGAATGTAACGACACTGACCAAGTGACCTGTCAGATCAAGAAAGATGAATTCCGCTGTCCTGCCCTTTGTAGTAGTTAACAAACAACAAAAGCATTTCTGATCCTAGCATGCTGGTTACAAGTTCTCCTTCTTTGCCTCTTCCCTTTAAACTTTGCCGCTGGGCTCAATAGAGAAATCTTTTTGTAGACACTGACACTCTTTACTTTCTGGACCGGAAGGATTTTCCCCCTTAATGACCAGGCCATTTTTTGCGATTGCTAAAGATAACTTAAGCTGTCCTGACCATTGTAGTAGTTAGGAAATACCAGAAGTTTTTTTCTGATCCTAGCATACAGGTTACAAGTTACAAGTTCTCCTTCATTTCTTCTCATCTTCAGGATTCAAGGGAGTAATCTGTCTGTAGCCACTGCAATTCTTTACTTAACCACTTCTGGACCAGGAGGTTTTACCCCCCCCCCCTTCATGATTAGGCCATTTTGTATTCTACTACATATTTTTGGTAAAAAAAAATCACAATAAGTGTATTTTGATTGGTTTGCGCAAATGTTATCGCGTCTACAAACTAGAGTAAAGATTTATGTCATTTTTATTTATTTACTTATTTATTACTAGTAATGGTGGCGATCTGCGATTTTTAGCGGGACTGCGACATTGCGGCGGACAGATTGAACCCCCTAATTGACATTATTGACACTTTTAGGGAGACCAGTGACATTACTACAGTAATCAGTGCTAAAAATATGCACTGTTACTGTACTAATGACAGTGGCAAGGAAGGGTTTAACCTAGTGGGGGATCGAAGGGTTAAATGTATGCCTAGGGGAGTGTTTACTAACTGTGGGGGGAGGGGCCATAGAGACCTGTGTTCCTATATAGAAGGATCACAGGCGCTCTGTGATCATTTCAGAGAGAAGAACGGTCGGCTGTGTTTACAAAGACCAAACTAGGGATCGACCGATTATCGGCAATGCCGATATATCAAGGGCCGATATGCACTTTCCCCGATATATCGTAATCGAGTGATGCCTGCAGCTAGAGGCATTACCCCGGTACTGGCGTCCATAGCCGATGGTCGGCCGTCTTGTAATGACAACCGATGTGACTGAGAAGCCGCTCAGCTCTCATTACAAGGAATGGGAGGGGACGTCCCCCCCTCCCACCTCCTTCCGAGGCTCGCCCGGGTCTCCCATCCCACCGGGAGACCCGAGCAACCAGCCTGCATGGCCGCTGAGGAAGCGATCAAAGCTTCATTCGGCTCTGATCGGGTCTCCATGCCAAAACCCGGAAGTGATGTCAGGACATCACTTCCGGGTACTCGACGCCAGATTTTAAAAAAAGACAGTATTCAAAACAGCCAAACTTGGCGTTTTGAATGCTTTTAAGTGCAGAGGAGGAGTTTGGGGTCTTTTAGACCCCCAGATCTCTCCACAAGAGTACCTGTCATGTAAAAAATATAAAAAAAAAATTCAATGTACGAAAATATCGGCCCATATCGGCCGAAACCGATACACGATGACCAAAATATCGGTATCCGCAATGAAAAAACTATATTGGTCGATCACTAGACCCAACAACTTTGAAGGGGGTTCTTTTGGTGGTCCAAAAATGTAATGTATGTCTAGATAATCTCAAAGAACGAATAGGTAGCATTAAGGGTAAGTTCTGGTATTGAAAAAAGCCTTCAGCTCTACTGTAAGCTTAGGCAGAAGAAATGGATGGCCTTACATGCTGCTACTTTGACATGCTTTCATTCTATTTAAATCTGCTTCCATTTAAATTGGGTTTCACAAACATAATTAACAGGTAAACCCTTCCATGAAGGTCCTTGTTCAGCCTCTTTCTGTTATGGGGTGACATCTGTCTCCCAGCTGAGCTCCTGCATTGTCACACTGTCACAGACAGCTTGCCTCTATCAGGAACCAAATCTAGAACAATGAAGCACAGCCAGATCTGTATTGAATTCATGTAGATAGGAAGCAGGCAAAAAGATGGCTGAAGATGAAGAATAAATGCACTAAGATGCAAAAAATGAAAAAAAAAAAAAAATAAAGTTACGTAATGTGGTGCAGCAACAAATAGGAAGGAGGAGCCAGTGACATTACATTGCCAAGCAGGAAGTGGGTGGTTGTTGTGCATAGATCCCATTGAATGCTTGAAATTTAGGGGCAGAGTATGCTTCTAACCTGCAGTGCACCAACTATTGTGCACACAGCTTGTGAGCGTAATTTTATTTGATTTATTAATAAACATGTACATTTTAGCAAAGAACACTATTCGTTTTTTTTTTTTTTTTTGTAGAGTTATGTGCAATCCTTAACAGTACTTACCTGTGGAAAGATGGTGGATGGAGGCTTATGTTTGCAGATGAAGAACAAAAGCACTAAGATGCAAAAAACGATGAAACCAAGTGATGTGGTGACGCAACGCGTTGGGAGGAGAAGCCAGTGATGTCACGTCACCAAGCAGGAAGTTGGTGGTTGTAGTACATGGATGTCACTGAATGCTCAACATTTTAACGGACATTGTATGCTTTTAACCTGCAGTGCATCAGATATTGTGCACAGAGCTTGTGAGTGCAATTTTAAGTTTTTTATAAATAAAAAGAGAACATTTTAACAGAGAACACTATTCGTTTTTTGTTCTTTTGAGTTTTTGTGAAGTCATGGGCGATCCCCAACAGTACTTACCTGTGGAAAGACAGTGGATAGAGGAGGATGTTTTAATCTTGGTGGAAAGAAGTTCAAGTCATGGATTGTCAAGCTGCAGCTACCAAAGCCGGCAGAATATTAGCATGCATAGAAAAGTGGATTTACTCCATTGATAAAACTATAATCCTGTCACTTTATAAAACTCTGTTCCGGCCAAATCTGGAGTATTCTATCCAGTTCTGGTCACCAATGGGTGAAGGAATGTGCTGGAGCTGGAGAGAGTCCAAAGAAGGGCAACAAAATTAATAAGGGTATTGGAGGACCTCAATAATGAGGAACGACTACGAGCACTAAATGTGTTCTCACTGGAGAAGAGACGTTTGAGGGGGACATGATAGCGATTTACAAATACCTCAGTGGTGATCCCAGCATAGGAAAAAAACAATTCAGTCTCAGGGAATGTAAGAGGACACGAGGCCACACAATGAGATTGGAGGAGAAACATTTTAACATTAAGCTGTGTAGGGGGTTTTTCACTGTTAGGGCGATAAGGATGTGGAACTCTCTTCCACAATTGGTGGTGTCAGCGGAGAGTATTGATACATTTAAAAGACTCTTGGGTGGGAATCTAAAATAACTCAACATACAGGGATATGGGAAATTATTATTGTCACTAACACACACACACACACCTACTCAGGTTGAACTGGATGGACTATTGTCTTTTTAAACCTTCCCTCCTATGTAACTATATAAATCCCTTATAGGAACAGGTGCATATGACCTATTACTTAGTAGGTCTAATAACAAGGTGAGAGCATTGAAGTGCTGATAGTGGTGCATGGAATGCATGCAGTGTGAATTCACTTGAAGAATTAGAGGCACGTATTGAAGTGATGATAGAAGAGCACAGAAGAAGCATTTATGGACTGGTATTATACAAAATTGGACATAAGAGAGAGTGATTTAAGTTGTACACATATATTTGCCAATACGGTGGATAATGTTTCAGCATATGTGCTTTATTGATATTATATATAGATATACTGTATTTTCTAGCATGGGGGATACATTTTTTTATAAGGTTTTGGTAGACAACATATATTGTACTGTGCTAAAGCCCATTCACACTGCAGCGGCACGACTCTGTACTACTTCGGGGGCGACTTGTGAAGTCCCGTGCATGGCGACTTCTGCGCGACTTGCACGGACTTCATATAATGAATGTCTATGCAAGTCGCTCCGAGGTCGCCCCGAAGTAGTACAGGACCCTTTTTCTAAGTCGGAGCGACTTGTGTCACTCCTATTAGTACGGATCCTGTAGCAGTCAATGGACCGCGAGGGACCGCGACTTGTCAGGCTGACAGGTCGCCTGACAAGTCGTGGTAGTGTGAATGGAGCCTTACACTTTTGTTTTTTTTTTGTTTTTTAAATAGCAATTGTTTAATATGCAGTGCTTTAGCAAACTTTAGGTTAGGGTTTACATTTACTTTATTTTGGTTGTTTCAGTGGTTTGCATTAAAAGGGTGTCCGTGCTGTACCAAAATATAATTAAATGGCAATCTTTGCTTTATTTTAATACCTGTCAAGTACTAGATGCTTGGACTTAGAGCAGTGGTTCTCAATTTTGGTCCCCAGGACCCACTAACAGGCCAGGTTTGCAAGATAACTGAAATACATCCCAAGAGATATAATTTGCTGATCAGTGATTGCAGTATTCTAGTCTGCATCTCCGAAAGGTAATACTTAGAATAGGGGTCTTCAAACTATGGCCCTCCAGTTGTTCAGGAACTACAATTCCCATCATGCTTATTCATGTCTGTGAATGTCAGAGTTTTACAAAGCCTCATGGGATGTGTAGTTCCGCAACAGCTGGAGGGCCATAGTTTGAAGACCCCTGGCTTAGAATATGGCCTGTTAGTGGATCCTGAGGACTGGAGTTGAGAACCACTGATTTAGGGGGAGGAAAGAATAGGCAGCACCCTCTGAAATCCCTGTAGGTAAAGTGGAATTCCAGTCTAACCCTAACTACTCTTAAAACTATCCCCTGCCCCTTCCTAACATCTATGCTTACTAATCTGTGTAAGAAAGATGTCACTTTTCTAATGTGTATTTTGTTCAATAAAGCTTTTTGGAAAAAAAAAAAAAAAAAAAGATTTGCTCCAGTCCGGTCAGCCAGCCTTGGCTACAGAGGAGAAGAGAGAGTGCTTTGACAATGGCTACCCTGTTTCCCTGAAAATAAGCCCTACCCCGAAAATAAGACCTAGCATGATTTTCAGAGATGGCTGCAATATAAGCCCTACCCTGAAAATCCTTGATCTCAGCCCCTCCGTCTGCAGTTTTCGGAGAGGGAAAGTAGAGCTCCGGAGGATCACATGAGTGCCCAGCGGCGTTGTAAATAAGGTAGTTTCCACAATAAAATTACAAAAGGAGACACACTGCACATTACTTAATCTTTTTACAAAATCGATTATATAATTTTACAATGACTTTATCCAAGGTTTATTTTTGGAATTACAGAATGTCATAATTGCTGACTTATGAGCTGAGAGGGGGAGAGAACTTTTTTTAACATTTTATTTTTTTATTACAGTTTTTTTAAAACATAGAGAGGGCTAAATGACACAGCACAAGCACAATGCTGTCTATCATGCATTAAAGGATCAGCATATTTATTTATTTTAGGGTTACAATCACTTTAAGATCGTCATTGTACATACCGTAAATAAATAAGACATCCCCTGAAAATAAGCCCTAGTATGATTTTTGTAGCCAAAATTAATATAAGATCGTATTTTCGGGGAAACACGGTAGTAAAGCCTGTATCAGTGACATCACCCATAGGCTTCAATGGTCCATCGGTTGTCGGCACTCCCTCCTCTTCCCTGCAGCCGCACCAGCTGACGCAGAGGAGCAGGATCACATGATCAGACTGGAGCACCCTGAAAATAAGTAAGTATATATTGTACATAGGAGAGTAAGCATAGGTGTTAGGAGGTAGGAGGGGACAGTTTTATGAGTAGTTAGGGTAAAGCTGGAATTCCACTTTAAGCCTTAAGTTGCCCATATACTAGTAGATTTCAGTTCGAAAAAAAAAATGTTAATGTGGTCAAATCAATGATTATTTTAACTGTGAATGTGGTTTTCATATTGGAAAAATCATACATCTGGTAATCTGTATTGAACATAAGTTTCAAAACATTGACATGGCATTCAAATTACATGTTTCAAGGTTTTCATATGAAATCCGTTGAGTTCATAATCAAACGTTCTAGTGAAATACATTTCTAAATTTTCGTACGAATGTTCCAGAAAAACTCTACTGGTGTAGGGTCAGCTTTAGGAGGGTCTTTAGAATGTTCCAGGGTCAGCTTTAGTAGGCTCTTTAGAATGTTCCAGGGTCAGCTTTAGTAGGCTCTTTAGAATGTTCCAGGGTCAGCTTTAGTAGGCTCTTTAGAAAATTTGACAAGAGTACAGATAGTCAGAATGAGGAAGTACCTTCCAGAATGAATGTTGTGGACTGGTCAAGTCATTGTATGTGTGACATCACCATGGATCTCTGATAGTAAACTGTGAATTGTTGTTCTCTGACTCACATTGTTTGGGGTAATTGCAGGTACGTCACAAAGTCCCCTAGGGTCTTTTCTTTCACCTGCCTTCTATTACACAACTATGGCGACATGCAGGCCTTTTCTTATTATAGGCAGAATCTACTATTCGTCAAGATTTAGGTCTACTTTGGAAATACTGTATACCAAGCAATTTTGGGGTCGGGGTTTGGGCTGGGGGTTCACAGTGTGAAAAGTACTCATCGGGTGTATGTTTTTATTCTGCGTCATGTGAACCAATGCAGCCATGTTAGGTCGTGTGACCCCTGGCAACTTTGACTTATGGTCACCAACATCAACTAAGTCTTCGTTATTGTCCCCAAAGACACTGCCAGTGTCACCTGCCTCAGTGTGCTTCCATTGCAAGGCAGAGCACTGTGAGTTCCTCTATTTCCAATTGATGTTTTACCTGCCCATGCTATGTTTTATCCAACTCCCAGCATACAGCCCCTCCAGGCAGGTGTTGGCTGATGCCAGGATGTGGGAAGGTTTTGGTAGCATCTTGGACAATTCAGCTGAATCATGGCAGAACTTCTAAGCAACTGCATAGCAAGCAGAGCCTGGATTGGGGAGGGAGAGGGATCAGCAGGGGCAGCTGCCCTGGGTGCAGTGTTTTTATGTGTTGGGGGTGCCATGAGGCAGCAGCCCTTATAGTACATTCCACCAAGCTGAGAGCCCACCCCTCACCCCTTCCATCCTTTACTAACCCACCCTGCTGCCTTGGGTCTGCCCAACCTGCCAGTAGGAGTTTGGGCAGAGCAGCAATGATAATTTTATTGGTGAGGTCCACTGCACTAGTACTGTACTTAGGAGGATGTGGTTTGCACCAGGTACCAGCCCTCTGGTAGCACTGGCCAGCCACCTGCCTGTCAGACGGGCAGAAGCAGCACTGTAGTGTATCATCGATTCCAGCTGCAGAAGACATTTAGGGGTGCCCATATCAGGGGAAGGGGGGATTAGTTTGCCGTCTTCTCCCTGGGCACTGGATGACCTTTTCCCAGCCCTCACATGCTATACCAGTGATAGTGAACCTTGGCACCCCAGATGTTTTGGAACTACATTTCCCATGATGCTCAGCTTAACCGCAGAGTGCATAAGCATCATGGGAAATGTAGTTCCAAAACATCTGGGGTGCCAAGGTTCACCATCACTGTGCTATACAATAACACCAGTGCATCCTCCACCTTCCTGGCTTACTCTCACAGCACCACTGCTCTGGACCCAGGCTTAGGCTCTTTTATGTTCCTTCAGACCATCTCACAGCACCACTGTGCTCATGTGCAACCTCTGCCCCTTTCTCTCAGCTTTTACAGCTCTCTTGGATATCTTAGCTCTCTGACACCTCCCTGCTGCACTGGCCCATGCCCTGGCTTCTGGGCAGAGGACCTCCTTGATTATAATGGCTGATAGCATGCTGTCCTGTAAAACATGGATATAGGGTCGAGGCTTTATCCTCTAAGACTCTTTGAAGCCTCCAGAACCCATTTCAGCATTTACCATTCCAAGGAAAAACTGAAAGCCAATTTTCTCTGCTCAGAACTGACATTTTGTTTTTAACCCCTTACCACCTGGCCCCGGTGTTCTTTTAACTGGGGGCAGAAAGGACTGCCCGATCACGAGGCTGCTGTGTCAGAAGAAAGTCCCCCTGGCTCCCTATCATTACTAGAGAAAAAAAACATATGTGCAGCATTTAGGCGTTAAAGCTCACCCTCTTTGCAACAGCATATATGTGTTACATAGAGAAAAAGAGGTTAAAGGAAACTTTTACAAAAAATATATATATTTTTTTTAAATCACTGGAGGAATTGTCCATGAGATGGAGATAAGAGATGCAGAAGGGCCTTGTAATGTTTTTTTTTTTTTTTTTATGGAGCACCATCACACAAAGTAAGACCCCTGGACAAACCTTGTAAGGGCCAATAATGATACATATGCTTGTCATCTTTGCATTGTGCAACATGAACCCCTAAGCGTTATATGCTGTTTTTAGAGTTATCTTTTCCTTCCAAAATTTTGTAACAATAATTGCATAACCCTTATTATTTAAATTGATCTTCTGATAAGAAAGTCGAGATGCAAATATTACAAATATGAATATTTTTCCCTGGGAGAGGTATTTCGGTTGTAAATTACCGTATATTGCATTAAAACATAGCATACCTCTTTCTTCTTGGCTCCACGTACCCAAACAGCATTAACTTTGCCTGGGGCAAGGGCAGTCCTGGTAGTAAAACTCACATTTCATCAACAGCTTCACGTATATGTGACTATTGTTTATTGTATTATAGCTTCTGCATTTTTTGAGATGTACATCATTTCGGGTAAAAAGATTTTAACATGCGACTATTTACTGTAACAACAAGGGGCATTTTCATGTCCGGACCAGGTTCATGTTCTTCAAAAACTCATCACTCATCATCCCCTTCCTTCTGTCAAAGGTGTCTGTGATCTCTTGTAACCCAGTTAAAAAGAATGGACTATATTATTAGAGATTCATCTGCTCACCCAATTCAGCATAGTTGTGGCCAACATACAAAGATGACTCCACCCTAAAGTAAATGACAACCCTAACTTAATGACATTTAGATTTGTAAGTTCCTGTGTATCATTCGCAATTGCCATTTTATATCACCTTTGTTGCATTTTAATTGTGCTAATCTCCTGCAGCTTATTTGTGTCCACTACCAGCAAACATGCACTTCATTGTGGAGAAGGATCTGGGTGTTCTGGTAGATCATTAGCTTAATAATAGCATGCAATGCCAAGCTGCAGTTTCCAAAGCAAGCAAAGTCCTTTCTTGTATTAGGCATGGACTCCAGAGAGAGAGATATCATTTTGCCCCTGTACAAATCATTAGTAAGACCTCATCTGGAATATGCAGTTCAGTTTTGGGCAGTTCTCAAGAAGGATATCGGGGAACTGGAGAAAGTGCAGAGAAGGGCAACCAAACTGATAAGAGGAATGGAGGAGCTCAGCTATGAGGAAAGAATATAGGAACTGGATTTATTCTCTCTTGAGAAGAGGAGATTAAGGGGGGATATGAACAACATGTAAAAATACATAAGGGGTCCATATAGTGAACTTGGTGTTAAGTTGTTCACTTTAAAGCGGAAGTTCCACCCTGAAAAGTTTTTTTAGATAAAAATACCCCCGGGACGGTCATGGCTAGTGCATTTAAGCAACGATAGCCTCTGAACTGTCCCCTGTTTCACTTACCTTTTAGAAGATATAATTACCTTGAAAATGTCTTGTCCAGCGCTGCCATCTCAGGTGTGGGCAGCTGAACCCGGAGTGTCCTCTTGGGTGTCCTCTTCGGCGACGGCAGAGTCCCAGAATGCCCTGCACCGGCCCCGCTCGTCACTTCCGGTGCAGGCACGTCATCCCTGCACAGCTTCTGCAGTGACGAGCAGGGCCGGTGCAGGCGCATTGACTCCTGGGAGCGATGGCGCTCATCTCCCAGGAGTCAATGCAAGGAGGAAGTGACTGCGCGGGCCGCGCATGCAGAGGGAGGAAGAGGAAGGAAGGTAAGTAATATTTTCTTTAAAAACAAGGTAAGTGAATCAAAAAAAAAAATGTAATGATCCAATTGTTTTTCAGGTAAATTAAAGCAAGCGGACAGTGAAAAGTTCATTTTGAGGGTGGAACTCCGCTTTAAGGTCATCACAGAGGACAAGGGGGCACCCTTTAAATCTAGAGGAAAAGAGATTTCGTCTCCAAATATGGAAAGGTTTCTTCACAGTAAGAGCTGTGAAAATGTGGAATAGACTCCGTGTAGAGGTGGTTCTGGCTAGCTCACTAGATTGCTTTAAAAAGACCTGGATTCTTTGCTAGGTGTACATAATATAAGTGGGTACTAATATTTATAGGCAAAGTTGATCTAGGGAATATCTGATAGCTTTTCGGGGGGATCAGGAAGGACATTGTTCCCCTGCTGTAGTAATTTAGCCCATGCTTTGCTTGGGTTTTTCGCCTTCCTTTGGATCAGGTGTGGGTATTGTGTATATGGGATTCCAAAGACGTCACATCTCTGACGAAACGTGTCAAGTTGGTACGCCCGCTGCCTCGTTCTGAGCTTACTGCTGAACCGCACACCGCCGAGTCCCCACTTCCGGGTACGGCGCCAACACGCGACTGTTCACATTGCAGATCTCCGATTAGCAGCCGAGAGGCTGGAAGGAGCTCAGAAGGGGCTAGAGCGGAGACATAGCAATATATATTTTTTTGCACTTTTGGCCGGTTTGAGCATTCGATTTAACCTTTGTTTGAAGTGATTTGGAGTGACAAGTTTTTTTATTTCTGATGTTCGTGTGAAGAGTTCAATAAAAGTTTTTAACCTTCTACACGATGAGGAGCTTCTTTTCTCTTTTATTCTGAGCAACACCTGCCTCCAAAGGATCCACATTCATCCACGAGCAAAAATCCGGAGCAGTGTACAAGCGCAGATTGATTCTTGCTGGCGTACGCCACAGGAATCCACGAAATTTGGTAAGTGAGCTACCTTACCATCCAGCACCTGAGGTGAAGTGGAGGGTCATACCATCACCACACCATTATTATTTGCACTTAAAGGACTTTACAGCACTACTGCACTTTTCTTCTAGTCAGCACTATTATGGACTATAATTTTTATTGGAGCACCTGATTGCCACAGTCTTATTGGAATATATGTTATTTATTGGTTTATATTTGGCACTATTTATATGCACTTTTATGGATTTTATTCACATATTTAGTATATATTTGTATTGAAGGGTACATTAATATTTCAACAATTTTAACAATTAATTTTTTAACAATTATCTGTTTGCTGATTAAGTTTACTATGACCATACACTAAATACCACAACTCAAGGTTAGCGCAGTTATTTTTGATACTTATTTATGCATACTTAACTATATACGTATAGTTAGTTTGAACTTGCAGCTTACCATACAAAGTACTTCATCCCTGACGCAAGTGAAATACTTACATACATCTGTATATGGGATTGTATGGTTGAGTTTTCAGTGACTGATCCCTGTGATAGCCAATAAGAGGCTACCACAGCAATCAGGTGACCTGGAACCCAGGGATCCGGGCCAAGATTGTTAGACCCGGTCTCTGTGCTGGGAGCGTGCTGTGCAGTGCGCTCCCAGCTCAAAGGGAGATATGCATATATGTGGCCCATGGGAAAAAGTTCAGTGCAGTGAAGCCACATATATATGTTACATCAGAGGGATGAGGTTAAACATGTATTGCACTATTTTACTACCACATAAGAATAAGTAGGGGGGGGATATACTAGGCTGCTGAAGGGAAAGAGCTTTTGTTTTGTTTTTTCTTAATATTTAATGTTTGTGATATATTCAGGTAACATGTGCAGTGGCATTACATCCAATAGAGTTTACAGTTGTTTCTTTTTTTTTTTTTAGCTTTTTAAAAGTTGCACTTCTGTTTGTCCAAAAGCAATATTCTTGTTTGTTTCTGAAACCTGGTTTTATTTATAAAGTGGTTATATATCACAACGGCTAAATCTGTGTTTGTAGTGCATGTTCAAACCTTTAGGCTGGGTTCACACTATTGCAATGTCAGACATCGCATGTAATTCCCATCGCACTGCTGTGCAGATCACATGCGATGTGAATTCAGCCATTTAGATTGTACCAGAATGGTGCAGGACCCTTTTTTTGGTTTGCACTGGAATGAGATCGCATTTGGGTGGGTATGCGATCCGATTCCTGCACCATTTCACAGTTCGCACTGCAATCTGAAAACTGTACTGGGGGTGTCATTAACTTTGTATTGACACCCGCAGCGAGTCGCATATGGCAGTGTGAACTGCCTGCGAGAGACATGCAATGCAGGAACCCGCACTGGAATTGCTTTGGTTTCTGCATCACATATATGTGAACCCAGCCAAATAACATAAATCAGGGTTTTTTTTTTCTCAGAAAATGGGTGCAGGAACTCAGTCACGACCCCCAAAACCTGAATCCCCCACCTCCACACACCCTCCAAACCGCATCAAATAGTGGGTGTGGTCAAATTTCACAAACAGTGGAAGGGTCTTACAGGGGCAATAAATACCAGGAGTGCATTACATACAGAGTGCAGAGTTTGGGGGTCCACTACACACAGTGTGCAGAGTTCAGGGGTGCGCTACACACAGAGTGCAGAGTTAAGGGGTGTGCAACACACAGAGTGCAGAGTTCAGGTGTGTGCAACAGAGTGCAGAGTTCAGGGGTGTGCTACACAAAGAGTGCAGAGTTTGGCGGTGCGCTACACACACAGTGCAGAGTTCAGGGGTGTGCAACACACAGAGTGCAGAGTTCAGGGGTGTGCAACACACAGAGTGCAGAGTTCAGGGGTGTGCTACAAAAAATGAGCAGAGTTCGGCGGTGCGCTATACACAGAGTGCAGAGTTCGGGGTGTGCTACACACAGAGTGCAGAGTTCAGGGGTGTGCAACACACAGAGTGCAGAGTTCAGGGGTGTGCAGCACACAGAGTGTAGAGTTTGGGGGCGTGCCACACACAGAGTGCAGAGTTCAGGGGTGAGCTACTCACAGAGTGCAGAGTTCAGGGGTGTGCTACACACAGAGTGCAGAGTTCAGGGGTGTGCTACACACAGAGTGTAGAGTTTGGGGGCTTGCTACAAACAGAGTGCAGAGTTCAGCCTTCTTCCACAGTTGCTTACCTCTGCATCCCCATCCACATCTCACTTTCACCCCTCTTCAGTTCTGACCCCTACATATAAACCCCCCTACACTTCCCCCTCCCCCCTTAAAAGCTCCACCATCTTCCACATGTCTTACTTGTGATGCTGTATTAAGCTGAAGCACCCAGCTGGCTCTAGTAGCCCCCCACACACTGTAGGTGGCTTTGCCTCCCTTACTTGCAGGGAGATCATCCAGTGGGGGTGTCAGCATCTGCTCTGCACCCTAGGCACCTGCTTCTCCCTTGTTCCCATCCTGCACTCAATGGGAGCCACTGGGAGGCAAGTGATAGTGGTAAGCAGGGAGCAGAGTGCATGAACCAGAGGTGGTGGAACTGAGTTTCACCAAGTTCCATCTGAAAAAAAGCCCTGCCATAAATAATAACATGTTATTAGATTTTATACACCAGGAGCATATAATGAGTTTGTCTATTCCAGTGAAATGCTTAAATGATGCAATTTAAAGTGATTGTATAGGCTGATGGGTTTTTTATCTTAATGCATTCTATGCAGCAGCCCCCCAATACTACCTGAGCCCATCGTTATCCAG
This sequence comes from Pelophylax lessonae, assembly GCF_965119305.1. Taxonomy (NCBI): domain Eukaryota; kingdom Metazoa; phylum Chordata; class Amphibia; order Anura; family Ranidae; genus Pelophylax; species Pelophylax lessonae. Next base: position 44,012,130 of record NC_138769.1, read on the forward strand.
CGATGTTGCAGGAGTGCCTCAGCTGCCCAGGACTCCCCTCCTCATTGGCTAAGATAGCAGCGCAACGAGATAGGCTCCTGCTGCTGTCAATCAAAGTCAGTCAGCCAATCAGGTAAGAGATGGGGGCAGGGCCGAATCTGAATGGACACAGGGCACTGTGACTCGGCTTGGGTGCCCCCATAGCATGCTGCTTGCTGTGGGGGCACTCAACAGGAGAGTCTAGGGACCCGAGAGAGGAGGATCCGGCTGCTCTGTGCCAAACAAACTGCACAGAGGAGATAAGTATAACATGTTTGTTATTTTAAAAAAAAAAAAAATCGAGATTTTACAATCACTTTAACTAAGCCCATTAGATTTTAGTTGACTAAAATGTACTGGAGTTTTTGGTCGACAAAAATACAACTAAAACTAAAACTATTCAGATGACTAAAATACGGCTAAAACTAAAATGGCACTTTAGTCAAAAGACTATGACTAAAACTAAATCGAAATTTTACATAAAAAATAACAATGGCTGGAATAGTAATCAGAATGAGACTGCCCCTAGCCCGGGGAGAGGAGCAATGCAAGTTTTTTTGAAGAAGAAGAAGAAGAGAAGAAAAGAAAAGCGTACGGATGTTCTGGTGAGAATAGGCCAGTAACTCATCCTGTTCTGTGAAGGTTCTTACTTATATAGGTCATGGCAAAGCTAGTAGTAGTCACACTCAGCAGGACTTCGGTGGTTAGGGACGGATATCTGAACATAGGAGCAGACAGATGTGTCCAGACTCAGACATCTGTCCCTAATTTTAAATATTAGAATAAGCACACCACATAACCAAAATGCTTTAGCACCCGCCCCCGCTCGTTCCCTGACATCCCCGCGCGAGTGACCGGCGGCTCCGATGTCCGCCGGCCAATCGCGATCTCCCGCTGGAGAGGGAGAAAGGCAGACGGCTGATGTAAACAAAGCTACCTGTCATTCTCCCCTGTGTAACAGCAGAGATCATACGGTCCTGCTATGTAGGATCGTATGTCTCTGTGGTTACATCACAAGCCACGCCCCTTTACAGTTAGAAGCACGCCCCTAGGGATACATTTACCCACTGATCACCAAAAAAGTTAACCCCTTCCCTGTCAGTGTCATTTTTACAGTAACAGTGCATATGTATAGCACTGATTACTGTAGTAATGTCACTGGTACTCCCAAAAGTGTCAAAAATGTCAGTCAAGGGTCCGATCTGTCCGCCGCAATGTCGCAGTCCCGCAAAAGAAATCGCAGATCGCCGTCATTACTAGTTTAAAAAAAAAAACAATAAAAATGACATAAATTTTTCCCGTAGTTAGTAAACCCAATAACTTTTGCGCAAGCCAATCAAAATACGCTTATTGCGATTTTTTTTTTTACCAAAAATATGTAGCAGAAAACAAATGGGCCTAAAATGTTAAAAAATTTAGATTTTTCATTTTTTGGGGGGGAATTTCATATAAAAAAAAATGTGAAAAATATTGTAATTTCATTTTTTTTATAGCGCAAAAAGTAAAAATCGCACAGGTGATCAAATACCACCAAAAGAAAGCTCTGTTTGTGGGAAAAAAAGGACGTCAATTTTTTTTGAGTGCAGCGTCGCACGACCGCGCAATGATCCGTTAAAGTCACGCAGTGCCGAATCGCAAAATAGGCCCTGGTCTTTGAGCAGCCAAATCCTCCAGGGCTTAAGTGGTTAATGTCTAAACCGCTGGCAACAAAAGTACACCCCTAAGTGAAAATGTCCAAATTGGGCCCAAATTGTCATTATTTTGTGTGGCCACAGTTATTTTCCAGCACTGCCTTAACCCTCTTGGGCATGGAGTTCATCAGAGCTTCACAGGTTGCCACTGGAGTCCTCTTCCACTCCTCCATGATGACATCACGGAGCTGGTGGATGTTAGAGACCTTGGGCTCCTCCACCCTCCGTTTGAGGATACCCCACAGATGCTCAATAGGGTTTAGGTCCGGAGACATGCTTGGCCAGTCCATCACCCTTACTCTCAGCTTTTTAAGCAAGGCAGTGGTCATCTTGGAGATAGGTTTGGGGTCGTTATGTTGGAATACTGCCCTGCAGCCCAGTCTCTGAAGGGAGGGGATCATGCTCTGCTTCAGTATGTCACAGTACATGTTGGCATTCATGGTTCCCTCAATGAGTTGTAGCTCCCCAGTGCCGGCAGCATTTATGCAGCCCCAGACCATGACACCCCCACCACAATGCTTTATTGTAGGTAAGACACACTTGTCTTTACACTCTTCACCTGGTTGCTGCCACACACGCTTGACACCATCTGAACCAAATATGTTTATCTTGGTCTCATCAGACCACAGGATAGTCTCGGCTGTCCCTGGACTCTCCTTCCTCATTGGCTGAGACAGCAGCAGGAGCCCATTGGCTTTTACCGCTGTCAATCACATCCAGTGAGCCAATAAGGAGAAAGCAGGGGGGGGTAAGTCTCGACTCTATGTGTCTTATAAACTCATAGAGCAGTGGCTCGGGAGCGGGCACACAGCGGCTTTCTCTGGGGGGGATTGCTCGAGGGGGAGGAGCCAGGAGCCCCGGCAGCAAATCCCAGAAGAGGAGGATCCAGGCTGCTCTGTGACAAAACCTTTACACAGAGGAGGTAAGTATAACATGTTTGTTATTAAAAAAAAAAAAAAAAAGAGCAAAAAACAAAGCTTTAATCACCTAAGGACCAGGCCTATTTCTGACAATTGTTGTTTACAAGTTAAAATCAGTATTTTTTGCTAGAAAATTAATTAGAACAGTTTATATATATATTTTTAGCAAAGACTTTGGAAAATAAAATGGTGATAGTTGCAATATTTTATGTCACACGGTATTTGTGCAGCGGTATTTCAAACGCAATTTTTTTGAAAAAAATAAATTTCACTGAATTTAAAAAAAACGAAACAGTAAAGTTAGCCCAATTTTTTTATACATTGTTAAAGATGATGTCACGCCAAGTAAATAGATGCCTAACATGTTACGGTTGAAAATTGCGCACACTCGTGGAATGGCGACAAACTACGGTACTTAAAATCTCCATAGGTGATGTTATAAAAAATTTTAACGGTTACCAGTTTAAAGTTACAGAGGAGGTCTTTTATTAGAATTATTTCTCTCTCTCTGAGATCGCGGCGATACCTCACATGTGAGATTTGAACACCGTTTACATTTGTGGGTGCGATTTAGGTATGCGTTTTCTTTGGTGTGTGAGCACACGGGGACAGGGCACTTAAAATAAAATAAATAGGAATTTTTTTTTTTTCACTGTTCCTTTAAAAAAAAAATCTGATTACTTTTATTGCAGCAACCAACAATAGATTATTTTTTTTTAGTTTCCTAAACCTCTCCACAGTGTATCAATCTGTTAGTATAATAATTAAAATATAGTAAACACACCACATAACCAAAATGCTTTAGCAATACATTTGTATTCCTATTGTATAATTGTATGTACAATATCTCACAAAAGTAAGTACACCCTCACATTTTTGTAAATATTTTATTATATCTTTTCATGTGACAACACTGAATAAATGACACTTTGCTAAATTGTAAAGTAGTGAGTGTACAGCTTGTATAACAGTGTGAATTTGCTGTTCCCTCAAAATAACTCAACACAGCCATTAATGTCTAAACCGCTGGCAACAAAAGTGAGTACACCCCTAAGTGAAAATGTCCAAATTGGACCCAAAGTGTCATTATTTTGTGTAGCCACCATTAGTTTCCAGCACTGCCTTAACCCTCTTGGGCATGGAGTTCACCAGAGCTTCACAGGTTGCCACTGGAGTCCTCTTCCACTCCTCCATGATGACATCACAGAGCTGGTGGATGTTAGAGACCTTGCGCTTCTCCACCTTCCGTTTGAGGATGCTCCACAGATGCTCAATAGGGTTTAGGTCTGGAGACATGCTTGGCCAGTCCATCACCTTTACCCTCAGCTTCTTTAGCAAGGCAGTGGTCGTCTTGGAGGTGTGTTTGGGGTCCTTATGTTGGAATACTGCCCTGTGGCCCAGTCTCTGAAGGGAGGGGATCATGCTCTGCTTCAGTATGTCATAGTACATGTTGGCATTCATGGTTCCCTCAATGAACTGTAGCTCCCCAGTGCCCGCAGCACTTATGCAGCCCAGGACCATGACACTCCCACCACCATGCTTGACTGTAGGCAAGACACACTTGTCTTTGTACTCCTCACCTGGTTGCCGCCACACATGCTTGACACCATCTGAACCAAATAGGTTTATCTTGGTCCCATCAGACCACAGGACATGGTTGCAGTAATCCATGTCCTTAGTCTGCTTGTCTTCAACAAACTGTTTGCGGGAATCATCATTCGAAGGGGCTTCCTTCTGGAATGACAGCCATGCAGACCAATTTGATGCAGCGTGCAGCGTATGGTCTGAGCACTGACAGGCAGATTCCCCCACCCCTTCAACCTCTGCAGCAATGCTGGCAGCACTCATACGTCTATTTCCCAAAGACAACCTCTGGATATGATGCTGAACATGTGCACTCAACTTCTTTGGTCGACCATGGTAAGGCCTGTTCTGAGTGGAATCTGTCCTGTTAAACCACTGTATGGCCATCGTGCTGCAGCTCAGTTTCAGGGTCTTGGCAATCTTCTTATAGCCTAGGCCATCTTTATGAAGAGCAACAATTCTTTTTTTCAGATCCTCAGAGAGTTCTTTGCCATGAGGTGCCATGTTGAACTTCCAGTGACCAGTATGAGAGAGTGAGAGCGATAACACCAAATTGAACACACCTACTCCCCATTCACACCTGAGATCTTGTAACACTAATGAGTCACATGACACCGGGGAGGGAAAATAGCTAATTGGGCCCAATTTGGACATTTTCACTTAGGGGTGTACTGACTTTTGTTGCCAACGGTTTAGACATTAATGGCTGTGTGTTGAGTTATTTTGAGGGGACAACAAATTTACACTGTTATACAAGCTGTACACTCACTACTTTACATTGTAGCAAAGTGTCATTTCTTCAGTGTTGTCACATGAAAAGTTATAATAAAATATTTACAAAAATGTGAGGGTGTACTTAATTCTGTGAGATACTGTATGTCCTTGTCATTTGCATTGTGCAATATGAACCCCTAAGCATTACATGTTTTTTTTTAGAATTATCTTTTACTTCTGACATTTTTTAACAATAAATACCTAACCATTCATATTTAAATTGATCTTCTGATAAGGAAGTGGAGATGGAAATATTGCAGATATGCATATTTTTCCCTGGGAGAGGTATTTCAGTTGTAAATTATATTGCATAAAAATATAGCATATTTCTTTGTCCTTTGTTCCACTGACCACCAATGTAAGGAGCATTCTTCCCACTGACCACCAATGTAAGGAGCATTCTTCCCACTGACCACCAATGTAAGGAGCATTCTTCCCGCTTACCACCAATGTAAGGAGCATTCTTCTCACTGACCACCAGTGTAAGGAGAATTCTTCCCAATGTAAGGAGCATTCTTCCCTCTGACCACCAATGTAAGGAGCATTCTTTCCACTGACCACCAAAGTAAGGAGCATTCTTCCCACAGACCAGCAATATAACCACTTTAAGACCAGAAGGATTTGCCCCTAATGACCAGGCCCTATTTTGCGATTCGGTACTGCGTTACTTTAACAGACAATTGCGCGGTCCTGCCACGCTGTACCCAAATAAAATTGACGTCCTTTTTTTTCAATGCAAGGAGAATTCTTCCCTCTGGCCACCAATATAAGGGGCATTCTTCCCACTGATCACCAATGTAAGAAACATTTTCCCCACTGACCACCAATGTAAGGAGCATGCCTTCCACTGACCACCAATGTAAGAAACATTCTTCCCAATGTAAGGAGCATTCTTCTCACTAACCACCAATGTAAGGAGTATTCTTTCCACTGACCACCAATGTAAGGAGCATTCTTTCCACTGACCACCAATGTAAGGAGTATTCTTTCCACTGACCACCAATGTAAGGAGTATTCTTTCCACTGACCACCAATGTAAGGGACATTCTTCCTACTGACCACTAATTTAAGGAACATTCTTCCCTCTGACCTTCAATAATTTGGTTTAGGTCTCTTCCTTGAGACCTAAAAATTATTGTAGGGGTTCCTCTAGGTCTAGGAATAAAAGGTTAAAAAAGGCCAAGAAGGCACATTAGGATTTATAATCACACTTTAGGACACCTTCAGTTGGGAGCTCTATTAGACTGGAGTATGGAACTTATGGAAGGGGCTTTGACGTGGTAGTGTGGCTTCACATATATTTGCAAATGTATGCAACCTTTTTGTTCTTAACACACATTATTGAAACAGTTTAGACTTTGTTTTTAATCTGACTAGCAAGTAAGTTTTTTGGGCAACTTTTTTTACTGTATACTTCCATGCTGGCCTCCAATGGAGACAACTGCTCTTTCAAAACTCATTCTACAAGCGTGATTTATTGTTGTCACTATCAGGAGGCCTGCTCTGAGAAATGAAATTAGACATGTGCGGTTCATTTCATTCCGAATAAATATTCAGATGAATTTTTCGTTATTTGGTGATTCGGATATATCTGAATTTCCGAATTACAGTACAGATGAATTTTACAGAATTCTCAGAATAACTAAACGAAATTCGCCTGAATTTCTGAAATTCGAATTGAAATATGACTCAAATTTTACACCGAATTTTATTTGAATGCGAACTGCAAACATATTGTTGAAATCAAAGACGGGAGTGTGTTATTAGTGTACTGTTTTGCACAAATGCGTTTTGAATGGAGAAAAAAATCTGTAAATTTAAAGAAAATTCAAAAAATACATAGAACGATTTCTGAATTCGAATGGAACAAATCAACCGAATTTAACCACTTGCCGCCCGCCGCCGTCAAATGACGGCGGGACTGTGGGTGCGGCTGCCATAACCCCGGTATTTTTTTTAAATGGCGGGCGGTCGGCTTTCAGATAAGGGTGGTCCTAGTGGCGGATTCGCCGCGGAATTACCCTTACGGTGCAGGGGAAGAGGTGCCCCCCCCCCTCCCGCCGCGTCCCAGACGTTTTCCCAGCTTACCGGACCCGCCGGCAGAGGGGAAAACTATCCGGTCCCGGATCCTCAGAAGTCGAGTGAGGGCAAGATGGCCCTCACTCGACTCTATGGTCTTGGAGGACCGGAGCTACGTCAAAAGTCGTTGCCTAGCAACCGGTTTAAAGGGCCACTTTTTTTTTTTTTTTTTTCAACAATTTTTTTTTTTTTTCTTTTTTAGTGTAGTTGTGAGGTGTGAGGTCTTTTTGACCCCAGATCTCACAATAAAGAGGACTTGTCATGCCGATTTCTATTACAAGGGATGTTTACATTCCTTGTAATAGGAATAAAAATGATCAAAACATTTTTTTTTTAAAACTGTGTAAAAATAAAAAAATAATAAATAAAATAAATAGGAAAAAAAAAAAAAATTAAAGCGCCCTGTCCCCGTTAGCTCGCGCGCAGAAGCAAACGCATACGCAAGTCCCGCCCACATATGTAAACGGTAATTTGTGCTCCTAGAATGCCGGATGGTGCTACTTGGATGTTAGGCCTCTGTATGTGGCCAGGCTGTGAAAAAGTCTCACACATGTGGTATCGACATACTCAGGAGGAGTAGTAGAATGTGTTTTGGGGTGTAGTTGCAAGTATACATATGCTGTGTGAGAGAAATAACCTGTTAATACGTCAATTTGTAAAAAAAAAATAAAAATCTTCATTTTGCAAAGAGTTGTGGGAAAAAATTACAACTTCAAAAAACTCACCATGCCCCTTATTAAATACCTTGGAATATCTACTTTCTAAAAAGGGGTCATTTGGGGGGTATTTGTACTTTCCTGACTTTTTAGTGTCTCAAGAAATGAGATAGGCCTTCAGTACATCAGGTGTGATCAAGTAAGGTAAATTTTCAATGATTAGCGCCATAACTTGTGGACTCTAGAACTTTCACAAAGACCAAATAATATACACTTATTTGGGTTATTTTTACCAAAGATAAGTAGCAGTATAAATTTTGGCCAAAATTTGTGAAGAAAAATGACTCATTTGCTAAATTTTATGACAGAAACAAAGAAAAATGCGTTTTTTCACAATATTTTCCGTCTTTTTTTATTTATAGCACAAAAAATAAAAAACCCAGTAGTGATTAAATACCATCAAAAGCAAGCTCTATTTGTGTGAAAAAAAGGACACAATTTTTTTTATGGGTACAGTGTTGCATGACTGAGTAATTGTCATTCAAAGTGTGAGAGCGCTTAAAACTGAAAATCAGTCTGGGCAGGAAGGGGGTGAAAGTGCACTGTAGGCAAGGGGTTAATGAAACTAAATAACTAGATTAACGAATCTAATCAAAATGAAACAAAACTAATTTTGTCATCATGCACATGTCTAAATAAAATGCAATCATCACTGAAGTGAAGGTAGACAGGAAGAGGCTTCAAGGGATCGGTCGCACTGAGATGCAGCAATGGATAAAAAAAAAATTTGAAAACTCTTCCATCCTACAGAACTCCCTACCCCACTCTGTCTGGCTATCTCCTACTCTGTGACTTTTAGGCCATCCTTGAAAACCCTTCTCTTCAGAGACGCCTATCCTACCTCCGTCCAACAACTGTATTTCCATTATCTCCATCAGCACATCCCCCATAGTTATTGCCTTTTCTATCATTTGACCCTCCCTCTTAGATTGTAAGCTCTAACGAGCAGAGCCCTCTGATTACTCTTGTACCAAATTGTATTGTAACCAGGGCCAGATTAACGTTGGGGCTATTGGAGCTGCAGCTCCAGGCCCCTACCTTAATATAGGCCCCGGGTTGGCCATATTCACTGTTACCGCTCTTCTGTCACTTGTAAACACAGAAGTCTGGCTTCTATGCTCGCTTCCCCAGGCAGCTCCCTCAGAACCTCCCCACACAGCACGAAGGCCGGACAAGGAGGGACAGTTGCCGATGCATGGATGTGTTTATGGGCTTCAGAGACAGCATCCCATGTTGAATTAGGCATGCATGGCTGCACCCTTCCTCCTCTGGGTGCATGCCAAGGCACGGCCCTTAAGGCCCTTCAAAATCCTCAGCACCAAGCCCATGATGCTCTTAATCCGACCCTGATTGTAACTGTACTGTCTGCCCTCATGTTATAAAGCGCTGTGCAAACTATTGATGCTATATAAATCTTGTATTATAATAATAATAATAATAAAAACAAATATTTTATTATTTAATAAATGGCAAAATGAACCCAGAATGTTATGGAGGGAACAAAGGAACCAAAAAGCCAAACACTGAATCAGTGAATAGTGCAATAAAGTCATCTTAGAAGAGAAGCTTCTCAGCACTAACACTTCCCACTTTGAATGCTGATGTACTTCTGTACCCCAGTTCAGAGTTGGTCTTAATTACCACCCGTTTCCTAAATGGAGAAATGCTGGTAATTCTTTAAGAATTTGTTACTGCCATAGCAATAGATTCTTAAAGTGTTCAAAAAGTCCACCAATGCTTCCCACAACACCTTCAAATGGGTCACCAATTCCCCCTGGCATATTGCAGTTCAATAAAAATCCAAAAATTGTCCAGCGCTCCAGGAAAATAATAACTGTAAAAGGTGAGTCTTATCCTGTGGGTGACCTTCCAAGCCTCTTATCAGTAGACTAGAGATGGGCCAAACATCCCCCCCCCCCCTGTTTGGTTCGCAGCAGAACTCCCAAAAAAGAGAAAATTTATGCCCCAAACAGGAATCTCCACTGAAGTCTTTGGGAGCAGAACATGAGAAATCAAAAGTGCCCATTTTGAAGGCTTATATGCAAGTAATTGGCAATAAAAGGGGTATGGGGGTCTGGGTGCTGCCCTGGGGAAATGTATCAATAAAAAAAATGTTTTAAAAACTATCGTTTTTTTAAGGAGCAGTGATTGTATTGATGCTTAAAGTGAAACAATAAAAATGAAAAATTCCTTTAAATATAGTGGCTGGGGGTCTCCTTAGTCTGCCCGTAAAGTGGCACATCTGTAAGATGTATAGAATTTGCTGCAGCAAAAATTTCATTTCTAAAGAAAAAAAAAGTCAAATCATATTTAAATTGACTCGCAGTTGCAAATGCCAGCAACTGGCTATTTAAGAAAAAAAAAAAAGAAAAAACAGCAGCCATGCCAAAATGAAAAACAAAATGCAATGGCTTCCCCCCAAAATTCATATCAGATCCTTATCCGAGCAGGCAGCTTGGCAGGAAAGGGGGGGCATGGAGGGCTTTGCCCCCACTTCCTACCCTAAAGCACCCTGTTCTCATGTTGATAGGGACAAGGGTTTCTTCCCCGCAACCCTGGGCTGTGGTTGTGGGGGTCTGGGGGCGGGGGCCTATCAGAATCTGGAAGCCTCTTTTAACAAGGGGGCCCCCAGATCCTGCCCCCCCCACTCCATGTGGATGAGTATGGGTATGGGCATGTCTCCAGACCTAAATCCTATTGAGCATCTGTGGGGCATCCTCAAACGGAAGGTGGAGGAGCGCAAGGTCTCTAACATTCACCAGCTCTGTGATGTCATCATGGAGGAGAGGAAGAGGACTCCAGTGGCAACCTGTGAAGCTCTGATAAACTCCATCCCCAAGAGGGTTAAGGCAGTGATGGAAAATAATGGTGGCCACACAAAATATTGACATGTTAGGCCCAGTTTGGACATTTTAACTTACGGTGTACTCACTTTTGTTGCCAGTGGTTTAGACATTAATGGCTGAGTGTTGAGTTATTTTGAGGGGACAACAAATTTACACTGTTATACAAGCTGTACACTCACTGCTTTACATTGTAGCAAAGTGTCATTTCTTCAGTGTTGTCACATGAAAAGATAGAATAAAATATTTACAAAAATGTGAGGGTGTACTCACTTTTGTGAGATACTGTATGTCCTTGTCATATTTGCATTGTGCAATATGAACCCCTAAGCGTTACATGCATTTTTTAGAATTATCTTTTCTTTCTGACATTTTTTAACAATAAATACCTAACCCTTCATATTTAAATTGATCTTCTGATAAGGAAGTAGAGACACAAATATTGCAGAGATGCATATTATTCCCTGGGAGAGGTATTTCAGTTGTAAATTATATTGCATAAAAACATAGCATACTTCTCTGTCCTTTGTTCCACTGACCACCAATGTAAGGAGTATTCTTCCCACTGACCACCAATGTAAGGAGTATTCGTCCCACTGACCACCAATGTAAGGAGTATTCGTCCCACTGACCACCAATGTAAGGAGTATTCTTCCCGCTGACCACCAATGTAAGGAGCATTCTTTCCACTGACCACCAATGTAAGGAGTATTCTTCCCGCTGACCACCAATGTAAGAAGCATTCTTCCCGCTGACCACCAATGTAAGGAGTATTCTTCCCGCTGACCACCAATGTAAGGAGTATTCTTCCCATTGATCACCAATGTGAGGAGTATTCTTCCCACTGACCACCAATGTAAGGAACATTAATCCCATTGATCACCAATGTAAGGAGCATTCTTCCCACTGACCAGCAATATAACCACTTTAAGGCCGGAAGGATTTGCCCCCATTAATGACCAGGCCCTATCTTGCGATTCAGCACTGTGTTATTTTAACAAACAATTGCGCGGTCGTGCGACACTGTACCCAAATAAAATTGATGTCCTTTTTTTCCTACAAATAGAGCTTTCTTTTGGTGGTATTTGATCACCTGTGCGATTTTTATTTTTTGCGCTATAAAACAAAAAAAGAGCGACAATTTTGAAAAAAAAAAAATATCTTTCACATTCTGCTATATGACATTCTCAAAAAAAATAAATAAAAAATCAAAATTTAAAATTTTAGTTAGGCCAATTTATTTTCTGCTACATATTTTTGGTAAAAAAAAGTCGCAATAAGCGTATTTTCACAAAAGTTATCGCATCTACTAACCACAGGAAAGATTTATGTTATTTTTATTGTTTTTTTTTTTACTAGAAATGGCGGCGATCTGCGATTTTTTTGCGTGACTGCGATATTGCGGTGGACAGATCGGACCCCTGACTGAGGTTTTTGACACTTTTGGGGGTACCAGTGACATTACTACAGTAATCAGTGCTAAAAATATGCACTGTTACTGTGATAATGACACTGGCAGGGAAGGGGTTAACATTAAGGGTGATCAAGGGGTTAAATGTGAACCTAGGGGAGTGACTCTAACAGTGGGGGGGGGGCGTGGCTTCTGAAATTACCATAAAGACATGTGATCCTATATAGAAGGATTACATGGGCTCTGTGATCATTGCAGAGAGAAGAACAGTCAGCTGTGTTTACAACAGCCAACCGTCCTTCTCTCTCAGCGGGTAACGATCACGGGTGTCAGGCGTCAATCGGAGCCGCCTGACACACGCATTGGCTTCCCCGCTGATGAACAGGGGCGGGAGCGCGCCATCGCCCCCTAGCCTCCTGAGAGCGAGCGACATATACCTATGTCGCTTTGCTCAGGAGCGACTGTCTGCTGCAGTATATCTGCGGTGGGCGGTCATAAAGTGGATGAGGAGCATTCTTCCCACTGAGCACCAATGTAAGAGACATTCTTCCCACTGACCACCAATGTAAGGAGCATTCTTCCTACTGACCACCAATGTAAGGAGCATTCTTCCCACGGACCACCAATGTAAGGAGCATTCTTCCCACGGACCACCAATGTAAGGAGCATTCTTCCCACTGACCACCAATGTAAGGAGCATTCTTCCCACTGACCACCAATGTAAGGAGCATTCTTCCCACTGACCACTAATGTAAGGAGCATTCTTCCTACTGACCACCAATGTAAGGAGCATTCTTCCCACTGACCACCAATGTAAGGAGCATTCTTCCCACTGACCACCAATGTAAGGAGCATTCTTCTCACTAACCACCAATGTAAGGAGCATTCTTCCCACTGACCGATAATGTAAGAAACATTCTTCACAATTTTGTTTATTAAAAGTCTTGCAATCAATAAGCATAAAATCAATATACATAAATAAATATATACATATTTACATGAAAAGGGAAAAAAAAATACATAGCAAATTCTGCTCTCAAACAAAGACTGCCTTTACAGCAAAAACAAAACTCACATCATGAACATGTCATTACCGGGGAAAATAATCTTAGTAAGACTCACTCCACCACACCAGACATCAAACCTGCGAGGTCAAGAAACAAAACCACCCCCATTATGCATGCAGCCCTTCTTCAAAAAGAAGATATTAACCAACAAAAGCTAAGGGCGTGAAAGGAATAGCATAGGAAAAGAGCTCCTCACCCAGAGATGGACAGTTCACCAAAAGCAGGTCTGATATTCCTCCACGCCCTTATCCAGACCGCTCGAGGCTCCCTGCCCTTCTCAAGACCCCGAATCTTCCCAACCTCACCCAGAATATCGTACACCACCACCTCGACAGGGAGTACTTTCTTCCGCAGGGTAATCTGGCACCGTGCATTCCACGTGAAGTAACAGACAACAATACTAACTAGAAAAAGTGTATCCAAATCAAAATCCCAGCGAGTCGGGAATGCCCCGTACACCCACTCCGCATAACTCATGTGATAGAGAAAGGGGATGCCTAGAGCCCTCCCCACCCTTTTATACACCTCTATGTTAAAGGGACACTGGAGCAAAAAGTGGTCCATAGACTCCACTTTACCAACACACTCCGCTCTAGGACAATCCCGTTTATCCACAGGGCGATGCTTCAGGTTCCCTCTCACATAGAGCCTTCCATGGAAAGTGAGCCAGGCTTGATCCCTAAACTTCAAAGGGATTCTTCCCAAGTTAATTAAACGCAACCCCTCCCTCATTACGGGGCCTGGGCAATCCCTTAAGGTCAGCGACACACTGAAAGCAAAGCCCAAAATCCTTTTCTCCAGAAGCTTTCTGGGGAGGGACTTGATATCCCCCACTGTCACATGCCCCTGGCTTTAGTATTTTCAGACACGGGGCAACATAAGCCGGAAGCTTGCCATGTCGGACTCTCAGACTTTTCACTGGCCCGCCATCTTCCCAGCATCGCAGAAAAGGCCTAAACCAAGATTGAAATATACCCACCCATCCCGGCGGGGTCTCTGCGAACATATTACCAAGAATATACTTTAAAAAGAGCAGAGAAAAAAAACTATAGGGTTGACCATTCCTAGACCACCCTCCCGCCTGGACAGGTAAGTTACATTGCGTTTGATCAGGTTCAGCCTATTTCCCCATAACAGTTGGAAAAAGCAGCTGTACACCCTGGCATAGAGAGATTCTGGCAAGATACAGACAAAGCTGACATATAAAAAGATTGGGATCAGGTAAGTTTTAATCAAGTCAACCCTTTCCCTCAAGAAAAGTTTCCATTTCTTCCAGCTTGCTACTTTGGCATTGGCATTCAACAACCTGCTTTCCCAATTTCGATGACCATAGTCACCAGGACCAAATTTGATGCCAAACACTTTAATTTCCTGCTGGGGCTCTGGGAAGGCATCCGGAAGTTCGAAGCTTTCACCCTCCTCACCCATCCAGAAAACTTCACTCTTTTCATGATTGATTTTAGAGCCAGAAGCCTCAGTGTACTGCTCTATCACAGAGACCACCTCCTGCGCCTCCCCCATCCCAGAGATAATAACAGACACATCATCGGCATAGGCGACGACCTTCAAAGGTGGCACACCAGCAACGCCCAAAGGCACCCCGCACAACGATCCACCCTCTAAACTTCTTATGAAGGGGTCGATTGCGAAAACATATAGCAGGGGGCTCAAAGGACACCCCTGGCGCACACCAGAGCCAACCTTAAAAGGCTGTCCAACCCAACCATTAACAAGTGGGAAGCTCTCAGCCCCTTTATATAATGTTTTCAGCCAATCTATAAACCTCCCCTGCAGGCCGTATCTACCAAGTAGCAAATACAGGTACTCATGATTGACTCGATCAAAAGCCTTCCCCTGATCCAATGCCAGCAAGTACTTTCTCCATCCAGCAGCCCTGCATCGCTCCAAAGCCTCCCAGACAGCTAAAATTGCTGAAAAGGTACTTCTGCCCTGGACCAAGCAGTGCTGATGACTGGACAACAAATCGCCTGCTACTGACGACAAGCGCCAAAAAAGAATCTTCGCCAAGATCTTTCTATCAACATTGAGAAGACTGATGGGGCGCCAGTTCTCAATTATTGAGGGGTCTTTACCTTTTGACAGAAGAATCACAGCGGATTGCCTCATGGAGGGAGGGAGGGAGAGAACCCTCATCTAAAAAGCTGTTGTAAACCTCTGCTAAAAAGGTAGCCAGAATGGACTTAAAACACTTGTAAAATTCAGCTGTCAACCCATCTGGCCCAGGCGATTTTTTGGTAGCCAGCTTCTCTATAGCACGAACTACCTCATCCGCTGAAATTGGTTCTGTCAAATCCATCAAAGACAATGTATCATTTCCCAATCCTGGAGTAGAATCCAGAAAGCTTTCCATCCTGTCCCAACTAAGGTCCTTTCTTCCCAGAAGGTCTGCGTAATATGACCTGAAGATCTCCAGGATCCCTGATCTGGACTTCACCAGGGAACCCGTACTATCCCTCAGACCTATGACCGTCTTAACTGCTATGCCTTGCTTACAGTTCTGGTAAGGATCAGGCGAGTGATATTTCCCGTAATCTCTCTCCAGAACCAAGGAGGCATGCAGGTCGTATTGACACTTCCTAAGAAGAAGCTTTACCT
The DNA here is from genome assembly GCF_965119305.1 of Pelophylax lessonae. Taxonomy (NCBI): domain Eukaryota; kingdom Metazoa; phylum Chordata; class Amphibia; order Anura; family Ranidae; genus Pelophylax; species Pelophylax lessonae. The sequence continues at coordinate 44,027,849 of NC_138769.1, forward strand.
CCGATATCTCCCCTGGATCTCCTCCATATGAGACAAGACGATCAAGCTTCCTCCGCAAATGCTGTTAGGCAATATACATACCAAGCTGCTTCTTCTTACTTATGGCCTTGAAAAGTCCAAACGTCCTTTGTTTCACAAGCTCCCACCACTCTGACATACTGCTGCAAAAATCCAGAATAGAAACCTGTGCCTGAAAAAAATCCTCAAAGGATTGTCTTACCTTTACATCTTCCAGGAGAGCCGAATTCAGTTTCCAGGTACCCCTTCCCCTGGGTGGAGTGTCCGAGGCATTCAGAGTCACAGACAGCATACAGTGGTCAGAGAACTCCACCGCCCTCAACTCAGGAGCTGAGAAAGCAGAGTTCTCCTTTAAAAAAAACCTGTCTATCCTACTCTGACTATTCCCTCTCTGAAACGTGAATCCCGTGCGGCCAGGGCAGTGCTTAATGTGCACATCTACCAAGTCTGCTTGTCTAACCATATCTCTAAGAAAAAAACGCTATCATAACCCAGCCTGTCTATGGAGACCCTCCTGTCTTCAGGCCTAATTATGGTGTTAAAGTCACCTCCAAAGACAACCTGCTGGGATGTAAAAAGGAAGGGCTTGATCTTTGTGAGGAGGCATTTCCTGTCCCATTTTGACTGTGGTCCATAGATATTGATCAAGCGCAGGTCCTGCCCCCTAACAGAGACGTCTAAGACCATGCATCTCCCCATTTCTACCTCAATTACCCGCCGGCACGTTACCATATCGGTTTTAAAAAGAACCGCAACTCCGCTGCAAGGCCCAGCCGCAAGAGACCAAAAGGAGGGACCGCATCTCCCCTCCCTTTTTGCTAGATGGACATCGGCCAAAGTATTGAGCCAGGTCTCTTGCAAAAATAAAATCTCAGCATCAAACTCACTGAGCAAAAATAAGGCAATATCACGAGCTCTTGCAGATTTCACGCTGGCGACATTAATGGTCGCCACCTGTATCAGAGCGGGAACTGCCATCAGGATGATTGGGGTAGTCGTTTCTTAACCTCTACCACACTCTCATCACCAGAAACAGCTCTTTTTACACTATGTGACTCCCCCTCGTCCATAGATGATAAAGAAATAGATAAATCGGATACTAACTCCTCCCCTGATAAAACAGAGAATGTGTTGCCGAGAGGAACCTCTCCTGGCTCTAACTGTAAGGAAGAAATTACCGCTTTACTGGTCTTCCTCTTTTTCTTTCTCTTTGTCCTCTCCCACCCCTCATCATCCGAATCCTCCTCAACAGAGGGTGAGACATGGGACATGGACACCCCTCCCTCAACCCCATCGACCCCAACACCATCCAGCACCCCTGCACTCTCCTGCCCACGTTTGCGGTGCCTAGAGACAGGGACTAGAGGTGGAGCAGGCGGAGGGGGAAGATCCACTATACCCGCCCCCCCCCAGCAGCTTCCGCTAGTCTGGAGGATCTACGCACAGTAGATGTAGGAACAACCACAGGAGGGACAGACTCAGGGCCCACATCACTAGGGGAAACAGAATCTGACACAACAGACACAGGAGGGGCAAAAACAATTTCCTCTCTAACTTCAGCTGCTTCATCTTCTTTATCAAGCCTCTGCAGCTCAGTCTCCAATCCTGGCAAGTTATGCAGTGCCTCTGGGCACTGGCTATATGGATGACCCAGCTGCTGGCACAAATTGCACCGAATCTGGGTGCATTCTCTGGCCAAATGGCCTAAATCCTGGCACAGTGAACACTTCTTGTGGGTGCAGGACGACGCAAAGTGGCCTTTATCACCACATTTATTACACACCTTAGGCTGACCTTGGTAGAAAATGGTCAGCCTATCCCTACCCAGAAAGGCTGAGCAGGGAAGGTGCTGAACTACATTGCCCAGCACCAATTTTAGTGACACTGTCCAGGCCCCTGTCCATATCCCATGCTCATCAAGGACCTTCCGCAGTGGAGTGAGGACCTCACCATATCGGCGTAGCAATACTAATAAATCAGCCTCTGGTATGGACTCATTACGCACCAAGATGGTCAACGATTTTATCAGAGGCTGTCTTGAAATCACCTTTGGCACCAAACCTCTCCACTGCTGAAGGCCCTTGCACCTCCTATACCTCTCCCAAAAGAGATCCAAACTCTCAGGTTTTACAAACGATAAATCAAATTTATAACTTCCCACCGGGCAAATCAAAGCAAAAATATCACAGGCTTTAAACCCCATTTCCAAAACCAACTCAGCCACCCTCCCCCTTACTATTGGGGTTCCTTCCCCCTCCCACCGCAACTGAACCACATTCCTCCTCCTATACCCACTAACCAGCCCCCCACCAAACCTCCCTGAATTGTGACTATTAACAGAATCCCCACCACCCACCCTGGTGCGACTCCCCAAAACTGAAGCATAGCTGCCAACATTCCTCCCAGCAGAAAATCCATCCGTTTGTTTTTTAACATCTGACACACACTTGGCAGATAACGATTGTACAGATCTGGGATTGATCTGTACAATCGATGAATCCTTCCTCTGCTGAGCAGGAGGAGAAATGTCATTTTTAGTTTTCACAGCAATATTAACCCCTTCACCACCACCCACCACATCCAATGCTTTAGCAATACTACTGCTGTCATTTTCTGTCAGATTCATAGTTCCTGCTGTCTTCACAATAGTTTCCATACTCACTACTGTGCTCATACTGATTTCACCTTCAACAGGTATCTTCTCCTCCACCAGAACAGGGCTTTCAGCTGAGAATTGTGAAGGCTGCTCCAAAACAGCAACAGAAGAAACATTACTGACAGAGACTTCCATGGCTGCCTCCATTGCACATGGTGCACTGTGCTGAGCCCCCCCCCCCACCAGCAATCAGCCCTGGAACACAGGGAAGCTCAGCTGAAAGTAATGCAGATTCTTTGGAGCTTGCAGCCAACTTTTCACATGCAAGTGTAGAGGCACTAATGGTCTCAGCAGACACATTACCAGAAAAAAAATGTATCAGCAGTGTTTGCTGCAGGCCCATCCGCCTTCCCCTGATGGTCCAAAGGCATCTCTGTCAGGGGTTTTCCTTCCATGTCTGTAGAGGGATTTTTCACTGCAGAAAATTCAACAGGCAGCTGTTTGCAGGTCTCCTCACCTGAGACACCATCCATCACAGCAGGGGGGGCAGAGATGTTAGAAGGCAGCATGGTGTACTGCGATTTTTCCACCATTACCGGCTTAGCTGGTCTGTACCTCCTCTGCCCATCCTCAGGGACTTCTGAAGGGTCGTCAGTAAATGCAAACTTGTTTGCTGTTAGGGGTGACTCCATCTGCTGGATGAAAGTCAGGGATCCATTTTCACTCTCAACCCCCTGGCTGGTTGCCGCTGGCGATTCCCAGTCCTGATATGGGGGGAGAGGTGCAGAGGCAGATGGAGCCGGGTCATCCCTTACCTGAGGCTGCTGATCCACGGAACTTGCTGGTGTCTGGCTGGCAAATCTCCTCTCATTATTAAATTTTTCTGCAAAAGCTCCACTCCTGTCTTTCAGCTTTTCCAAAAATAAAGATTGTTTCTTTACTTTCTCCTCCATTTGTTGTAATTCTGGCTTCATGGCCAAACGATTCTTACTCCAGGCCTGGCAGTACTTGGCTCTGAAGTTTTTATGTTCAGCTTTCAAACATTTCAGTTTCTCCTAAGCTCTTCCAATCGCCCGAAAACGATCAATGATCTTCTGTCTGTAGCCATCCACATCCTCACCAGGGCCTGGACCCACAGTCAGGTCCTCCACCTCCTCCTCCTCCTCACTAGGCCCTGTGTCATCAGGGGGATCCCTCCCAGGGCCTCCCCCAGGATCAGGCATTGTTCCTGGGCCAAGCTAGCAGGCAAGGCCCAGGCTTGAAAAAAGGCTGGTTCTCAGAGAGAGCTCCTTGGGTGTGTCCTCCTCCTTCTTCCCACTGACCACCAATGTAAGGAGCATTCTTCCCACTAACCACCAATGTAAGGAGCATTCTTTCCACTAACCACTGTTGTCACTATCAGGTGGCCTGCCCTGAGAGATGAAATCAGACATGTGTGGTTCGTTTCGTTCCGAATAAATATTCTAACAAAGATTTCATTATTTGGAGATTCAGATATATCTGAATCCCTGAATTACAGTACAGACAAATTTTACAGAATTCTCAGAACAACAAAACGAAATTCGCCTGAATTTCCGAAATTCTAATTGAAATATGACTCAAATTTTACATCGAATTCTATTTGAATTCGAACTGCAAACATATTGTTGAAATCAAAGACTGTGTATTGTTAGTGTACCATTTTGAAAAAATGCGTTTCGAAACGAGAAAAAAATCTATAAATTTGAAGAAAATTAAAAAAATACATAGAACGAATTCCAAATATGAATTGAACAAATCAACCGAATTTAATGAAACTAAATAACTAGATTAACGAATCTCATCAAAATGAAACAAAACTAATTTTGTCATCATGCATATGTCTAAATAAAATGCAGTCATCACTGAAGTGAAGGTAGACAGGAAGAGGCTTCAAGGGATCATTCGCACTGAGATGCAGCAATGGATAAAAAAAAAAATTGAAAACTCTTCCATCCTACGGAACTCCTTACCCCACTCTGTTTGGCTATCTCCTACCCTTCTCTTCAGAGACACCTATCCTACCTCCATCCAACAACTGTATTTCCATTATCTCCATCAGCAAATCCCCCATAGTTATGGCTTTTTCTATCATTTGACCCTCCCTCTTAGATTGTAAGCTCTAACGAGTAGGGCCCTCTGATTCCTCTTGTACCAAATTGTATTGCAACTGTACTGTCTGCCCTCATGTTGTAAAGCGCTGTGCAAACTGTTGGTGCTATATAAATCTTGTATAATAATAATAAAAACAAATATTTTATTATTTAAAAATGGCAAAATGAACCCAGAATGTTATGGAGGGAACAAAGGAACCAAAAAGCCAAACACTGAACCAGTGAACATTGCAGTAAAGCCATCTTAGAACAGAAGCTTCTCAACACAAACACTTCCCGCTTTGAATGCTGATGTACATCTGTACCCCAGTTCAGAGTTGGTCTTAATTACCACCCATTTCCTAAAAGGTGAAATGCTGGTAATTCTTTAAGAATTTGTTACCTCCATAGCACGAGATTCTTAAAGTGTTCACAGAGTCCACCAGTGCTTCCCACAACATCTTCAAACGGGTCACCAATTCCCCCTGGCATATTGCAGTTCAATAAAAATCAAAAAATCACCCAGCGCTTCAGGAAAATAACTGTAAAAGGTGAGTCTTATCCTGTGGGTGACCTTCCAAGCCTCTTATCAGTAGAGATGGGCCAAACACCCCCCCCCCCCCTGTCTGGTTCGCAGCAGAACTCCCAAAAAGGGGAAAATTTATGCCCCAAAATGGAAACTCCATTGAAGTCTTTGAGAGCCGAACACAAGAAATCAAAAGTGCCCATTTTGACGGCTTATATGCTAGTAATTGGCAAAAAAGGGGTATGGGGGTCCGGGTACTGCCCTGGGGACATGTATCAATAAAAAAAATGTTTTAAAAATGATCGTTTTTACAGGAGCAGTGATTTTTTTGATGCTTAAAATCAATAAAAATGAATAATTCCTTTAAATATAGTGCCTGGGGGGTCTCCTTAGTGGTACATCTGTAAGATTTATAGAATATGCTGCAGCAAAAATGACATTTCTAACTAAGAAAAAAAAGTCAAATCACATTTAAATTGACTAGCGGTTGCAATTGCCAGCAACCGTCTATTTAAAAAAAAGAAAAACAGCTCCCACGTCAAAATGAGAAACAAAATGCAAATCCATACCAGATCCCTATCTGAGCATGCAGCTTGGCAGGTCAGGAGAGGGGGGGCAAAGATGGCTTCCCCCAACCACTCTAAAGCCTTCTTCTCATGTTGATGGGGACAAGGGTCTCTTCCCCACAACCCTGGGCTGTGGTTGTGGGGGTCTGGGGGAAGGGGGCTTATCAGAATCTGGAAGCCCCTTTTAACAAGGGGCACCTTGTTATTTTTCCCCATTATCTTTCCCAACTTCCCTTTAATCAAGTCTTATTAAATCAGCTTCTCCCACATGTTTTGCACTCCCCTTACGGTGGCCATATACTACACTGGCCATACACTGCTTGAATTTCAGTGAATTAGCCAAAATTTGACCTGTTGGTGGTCCTGCCAACACCACCCAGCTCAACAAACTCTGAGAAAAAAAAGGTCAGAAAAAAATTAGGCTGAACAGCAACTGCGGCCAATCAGATGCAGTCACTATTTGGGTATTCCTTCAGCAGCGTCTGCCAACTGTCAGAATGCTTTTGTTGGCAGCAGGAATTTCATCCATCTGCTGTTTAGTACAGACAAGTGTTGTGACTCCAACACTGAATTGGCTTCTATGTACTTGGTGCTTGGTGGTATGTGGTTTCCAAGTTACAGCATTGAACAACTTTGCTGTGGAATTGGACAGTGACCCTCAAGGAACAGAAAAGTGCTATATACAGTATATATATATATATATATATCAAGTGACTCACTTCCGCAGTCGCCACTCGTAGAATGCATCATTCCTATGTCACAATACATCAAAGAATCGGTTACACAATGTGTACTGAAAGCCATTTGAATCAAGAACTAACTTGTACATTACTGGCAGTAGTAGCAGGAAAGGTGACAATGTGGGTAATAGTCAGAATGAAAGTGGAAATATGTAGACAGTTTTGTAGGGTTAGGACTGGAAGAAAGTTCAGTCTCCTTGCTTATATATCAAAACCCATCGCATTCACAGAAGAAGCTTAATGGTTCAGGAACTGGACTGATCGTCTGATCCAACCTCACAAAAATCTCTTCCATTATAAAGCACAGAATACCTATATAGGGGATATGTGACATCAGCCATTTTACAGCACATAAAGGAGCAGGACAATTCCCTCTGATTGGGATTTTAAAGGGCAATAGTGTGAGCTAAAGAGATTGTAAGAAGAGTTTGTGTAAAATAAATATCAAAGTTTATTACATAAATATAAAGGCTCAAAAAGCACAAAATTTGAGACAGTACAGTGGATAAAATGCAAAGTGGTTCAAAGATACAATTAACCAACGCTCATGTCGATTATCCACAATTGACAGTGGAAGACCCAACACATTTCAAATTACAGTATATATTTCTTCATCGGCGCTCAATGAGCATAATAAATAGTTGCATCTAAAAAGTAAAAGCATTGCCATTAGCTTCCAAACAGGCAACAATATATATAGATAGATAGATAGATAGATAGATAGATAGATAGATAGATAGATAGATAGATAGATAGATAGATAGATAGATAGATAGATAGATAGATAGATAGATAGATAGATAGATAGATAGATAGATAGATAGATAGATAGATAGATAGATAGATAGATAGATAGATAGATTCAGATCTTCGGATTTGGTAGTAATTTCTTTTGCATTTGCGCGCTATTCTTTTTTAATATACATGTCTTTTGGTTCATAGCTGCAGCAGCTTTGGAAATACATGGGTATGCTCCCCCAAATTTTTTGCCTGTTTATTATGTATTCGGTCTGACCAGACTATCGAGGTTGAGCAACCCTCCCCACCCCCCACACACACCTGTACTCAATTAGTGTCCACCATCAAGTGGATATAGGAGGAGTCCCCTGTAGTGCATTTGCACATCTTTCCCAGCAAGGAGTATTATCTCCAAGGGTTAGAAAGGCTGGATTCATCTCTTTTTCATGGATAGTGTAGGACCCACTGATAATGGGGTACTTTGACGCAGTAGTGGGCTTGAGCACGATATGGCCATATGGTGGGACCAAACCCCCATTTTTATTTATGGACTCTCTTCAGATTTGGTAGTAATTTATTTTGCATTTGCGCGCTATTCTTTTTTAAGATAGATAGATAGATAGATAGATAGATAGATAGATAGATAGATAGATGTAATATTGCATTGAAAATATGATTATACAGTTGCTATACATTTATGCTTATGTGTTTGTATGGATGTATGTTTGCATTCATAGTCACTGATATTATAATGCCACATATACTAGTTTATTGTTTCTAGAGAGACATGCAGAAACTTAGACAAACTGGTTGATGTAGTTACCACCTACATTTCCAAACAGACATTTAATATCTCCCATTTGGACCACTGACCAGACACCTACATAAATCAAATATAGGTATGATTATAATTTATAGTCTACTTGCATTCCCTTTTTAAATGAGTTCTATATCTGGTAAATTGTGTTTGGAATACACTCTATATATTTCAATGATTTATTGTCGTTCCTCACTTCCAGCCTTTTGAGGATCTGTGCTTCAGCCCCTCCTTGTGGAGGGTTTTTCTGGTGATCCCCACGGGGGACGTCCCTGCAGGAGACTATTGGAGACGGTCAGATACAGACATGATGGTTGCTTCTTTTCTCTTATTTTTAATTATTGTGGTTCTACAAACAAATTGACCTTCTCATTTCAAGGTCTGTATTAATCTTGAGCGAAAGGGAACATCTTATTTTCAATGCAAAACTACATGTATGTATATATATATATATATATATATATATATATATATATATATATATATATATATATATCATTGTCTGTTTGGAAGCTAAGGGCAATGCTTTTACTTTATAGATGCAACTGTTTATTATGCTAATTGACCCCTGATGAAGAAATATATACTGTAATTCGAAACGCGTTGGGCCTTCCACTGTCCCCAATTGTGGATAATGGACATGAATGTTGGTTAATTGTATCTTTGAAACGCTTTGCATTTTATCTACTGTACTGTCTCAAATTTTGGGTTTTATGAGCCTTTATATTTTTGTAATAAACGTTGATATTTATTTTATACAAACTCTTCTTAAGATTAATTATGACGAGCATTTGCAAGCGCTTGATTTAGTCTCCCTGGAGAAGAGACGCCAGAGAGGGGACATAATAGAGATTTACAAATACCTCAATGGTGATCTCAGCATAGGAAAAAACAATTTAGTCTCAAGGAGTATAAGATGACACGTGGTCACACAATCAGATTAGAGCAGAGGTGGTTTAACCTTAAGCTACGTAAGGTTTTTTTTTTACTGTAAGGGCGATAAGATTATGGAACTCTCTTCCACAATTGGTGGTAACTGGGGGGAGTATGACTACTTTTAAAAGACTCCTGGACATGCATCTCAAAGATCGCAACATTCAGGGTTATGGGAAATTAATACATCCACACACACCACACAGGTTGAACTGAATGGACTGTTGTCTTTATTCAACCTCAACTACTATGTAACTATGTAACAATCCCTTTACCTCACACTATTGCCCTTTACAATCCCAATCAGAGGGAATTGTCTTGCTCCATTATGTGCATTTAGGGAGGTGGGCATATGTATAGTTGTTTTATCCGTTGGCCCATCATATTCAATTTTACAGCACATAGTCGTCCTCACCATTGTGTAGACCATGAAATGACCAGATATGGTATATACTGCTATAAAAGTGCACTGACGCACTTCAATATACTTCTGTAAAAGTGCACTAACGCACTTCAATATACTGTCATAAAAGTGCACTAAGGCACTTCAATATGCTGCAGTAAGAGTGCACTAACGCACTTCAATATACTGCCATAAAAGTGCACTACCGCACTTCATTATACTGCTATAAAAGTGCACTAATGCACTTCAATATACTGTCATAAAAGTGCACTAAGGCACTTCAATATGCTGCCATAAAAGTACACTAACGTACTTCAATACACTGCCGTAAAAGTAGACTAAGGCACTTCAATATACTGCAGTAAAAGTGCACTAACGCAATAGTAAAAATGAAGTCACACTATACTTACACTGCACTATCACTATATTCAAACTTTACTTTAGTGTCTAAACAGACACTAAAGTAAAAATGACACTCTACACTCACAATAGAATCACATTAGCACACTATAGCACACTAACTCACTAGCAGTGGTGCAGCGTGGATTGTCAGCACCCGGGGCAAGGCAAGTAATTTGCGCCCTCTAACCAGTGGGATTTTAGCACTCGAGTCTCTTCAACTAGATTAGGTAAAGAAACCCTTACCCCCCCTAAGCAAATGTATTGTTTGTTATGAAAATACTGATGTAATTAAAGTAAAATGCATCTAAATACAAGTTTGAATGACCAGCGTGCCCCCTTTTAATGCAGAGAGACCAGCGTGCCCCCTTTCAATGCAAAATGACCAGCGTGTCCCCTTTCAATGCAGAGAGACCAGCATACTCCCTTACAATGCAGAATGACCAGCGTGCCCCATTCAATGCAGAGAGACCAGCGTGCCCCCTTTCAATGCAGAGAGACCAGCGTGTCCCTTTTCAGTGCAGAATGACCAGCATGCCCCCATTCAATGCAGAGAGACCAGCGTGCCCCCTTTCAATGCAGAGAGACCAGTGTGCCCCCTTTCAATGCAGAATGACCAGTGTGCCCCCTTTCAATGCAGAGAGACCAGCGTGCCCCCTTTCAATGCAGAATGACCAGCGTGCCCCCTTTCAATGCAGAATGACCAGCGTGCCCCCTTTCAATGCAGAGAGACCAGCGTGCCCCCTTTCAATGCAAAATTACCAGTGTGCCCCCCTTCAATGCAGAGAGATCATCGTGCCCCCTTTCAATGCAGACAGACCAGAGAGACTTACCTGCAACGGCGGCTTTTCCTCAGTTCCCCGCATTTCCGAGTCCTTCCGCCTCCTCCTCGGCCAATGGCATGCGATCGCCTTTGGGCCAATCAGGAAGCAGGTCTCTGACCCACTTCCTGATTGGCCAGGAGGAGGATCCGTGTGACAATAGCAAATTTTAATCCACTATTGGCACACAATGGGTGGGCTCAGGGCGCACTGCTCTGCGCCCCGGGTCCACCCTTTTTTGAAGCCTATTAGAGCCTCTGGCTCTAATCAGGTGATTAGAAAAAAAAACCCACTCTGTGACAGCGCCAGGCTGCTGACTCACTCACTGCTAAACTGACTGAGCAGTGAAGAGAGGCGGGATAGGCGGGGCTTGGCTTGCAATGCCACCCCACCCTACACCAATGGACAGGTGAGGCACGTTCCAGCCCCGCCCCGACCCGCCATTTTCAGCCATAGGGCGGCTGCGCTAAACATCTCCCAGCCTAAAGATGGAGGCAGCCGCAGACAGTGTGTGAACTGTGTATGTCAGAGTCAGACAGACAGAGTGGCACTGCGGATGCGCCCCCCCCCTAGATGTTGCGCCCGGTGCGGCCGGCCCCCCCTGCACCCCCCACGCTACGCAATGAACAGAGCCCTCTTCTATCTTTTTCTACTCCAATATCACACTGCAGATGGTTGTTCTGGGAAGGAATTTTTATAGTGGGGGGTGGGACCAATGAACCATGATTGGATAGAGTCATCATTACTTTCTTCAATCAGGGCTCTGACAGTGTTCTGTGCCATGATTGGGCAAATCCTTCATTGCTCTGTGGGGCACTCGGAGGGCCGAACAAACAGTCTAACGCTGTCACGATTTGGTCATTCGCCGAACAGCCAATGCTCAGCCCAAATTCGTGCTCGGGCCGAACCGTTCGCCCAACACTACTGATTAGCTAAGATACACAGCGGGGGCAATGGCTCCTGCTGCTGTCAATCAAAGTCAGTGAGCCAATGAGGAGAAATAGGGGGCGGGGTTAAGCCACGGTTCCATGTCTGAATGGACACACAGAGCAGTGGCTCGGCTCGGGTGCCCCCATAGCAAGCTGCTTGCTGTGGGGGCACTCGGCAGGAGGGAGAAGCCAGGAGCGCCAGCGAGGGACCCAAGAAGAAGAGGATCTGGGCTGTTCTGTGCAAAACCACTGCACAGAAAAGGTAGGTATAACATGTTTGTTAGTTTTAAACAAAAAAAAACAAGACTTTAGTATCACTTTAAGGATGCGGGTGGGTGCTGGCACCACTGAGTACATAACAACCAGTGAAATCACTAGCCCCATTAACTTACATGACTGAAATTTCTAGGCCAGGTGGGTCCTTGACAGGTAAAGAAAGAAAAATTGACCAAAGTTCCCCCCTAAATTTTAAACTAGACCCTTTGGGTCTGGTATGGAATTTAAGCAGAAACCTCACACAAAAATCAAATAAAAAAGTGTGAGGTGCCCTCCAAAAATCCATACCAGACCCTTATCCAAGCACGCAGCCTGGCAGGCTAGGGAAGGGAGAGGAACAAGTGTGCATGTTCTTATAAGGTTCTGATATCGATTTTTAGGGGGGACCTCATGCTTGTTTTCCCCCTTCCTGAACCATACCAGGCAACATGCCTAAAACACGGGAGTTGGGTACCTTGCCAGGGGGTCTGGTATGGATTTTTAAGGGGGTACCCCAGTTTTTTTTTCTTAATTTTTGTACTGGGTTCCTCCTTTAAAATTCATACCAGGGCTTATCACTAATTACCACATTGTTCTCAAACAATGGGATTGGATGGAAGAGCACGGTACTAAATTAAAGACAACAAATATACAATACAATGTGTGTTTTTCTGCAAGCTTCTTCAGTGCTCAAGGCAAACACATGTGCCTCCACGATCTTATGTAAGTGCCTCGGGTTTGGAAATTCCCCCAATGTGCTTTGTTCTAACAGTGGGAACTAAGTTCAGCTTATGATGATCATGGGTGATATATTCAATAGCACTCAGTCACTTCCTTCTAATAAATATCTCTGTCAGTTTCCTTCATTCCATTTACACCTCTATGATGCTTCTTATTCTTGTAGTATTGATTCACTGCTTCTCCCAATTTACACAACAAATTAGTTTATATTACCTACAGCCTGGAGGTCTCCAGTACTGCTGAAGGCCCCCTTACAACTTGTGGTGTCTATTTTTGGTCAACCTTGCTATGTGCACTAATGCTCTTGGCAATTTTTGGTGGCTCTGGACAGCAGAGCTAATTATTTTTTGCTTTCCCCCCCTGCCGCAAATGCTTCCTTTTCCTTTGTTCCTGCTGCTTTCTGTTCAGTCCCGGAGTGCAACAGAAGTCCTATGTAAGCTCTGAGCTTCTCCAGTTGTAGCTTACACAGACTGAGGACCTCCCCTGTTCTTATGTGACAGCAATGAGCCAATCACCAAGCACCATCACCAGGAGTTCAGGTGGTACATTTCATGTTTCTTCCAGTGCCGAATTAAAAAAAAAAAAAGTAAAATCTGCAACTTACAGTAAAAAAGCAAGATATCCACTGACCAAAAATAACCCCTAATGTAACTTTCTGCTAATTGAACAAACACTTAACCACATCTGGATTGGAAGATTTTCCCCCTTAATAACCAGGCCATTTTTTGCGATTCGGCACTGCCTTATTTTTAACTGACAATTGCACACTTGTGCGACACTGTACCCAAATAAAATTGATGTCCTTTTTTCCCACAAATAGAGCTTTCTTTTGGTGGTATTTGATCACCTGTGCGATTTTTTATTTTTTGCGCTATAAACAAAAAATACCAACAATTCTGAAAAAAATAAATTTTATTTATCACTTTCTGCTATAGTACATTTCCAATAAAAAAAATTAAAAAATCAAATTTTTTCATCATTTTAGGTCAATTTGTATTCGGCTACATATTTTTGGTAAAAAAAAATCCCAATAAGCGTATTTTGATTGGTTTGCGCAAAAGATATTGTGTCTACAATCTAGGGGAAAGATTTATGCCATTTTTATCAATTTTTAATTTTTTTTAATAGTGATGGTGGCGATCAGCGATCTTTAGCGGGACTGCGACATTGCGGCGGACAGATCGGACACCGAACTGACATTTTTGACACTTTTAGGGGATCCAGTGACATTACTATAATCAGTGCTAAAAATATGCACTGTTACTTTACTAATGCCACTGGCAGGGAAGGGGTTAACACCAGGGGCGATCAAAGGGTTAAATGTATGCCTAGAGGGTGTTTTCTAACTGTGAGGGAGGTGGGCTTATGGAATCAACACAGGGACACCTGAGCCCTGTGTTGATTGCTGACAGAACAACAGTCTGCTGTGTTTACAACAGCATACCGCCGTTCTGTCTCCACGGGTAACGATCGCGGGTGCCTGACGGCACATCATTTCCCAATGGCGAATGGGCGCGTGCGGGCGCCCCCAGGATTGCTCCCGTGAAGCGGTGTACGGTGGCTGGTCAGCAAGTGGTTAAACTTTACCTAACTGCAAAGTGGTATTGTCCCCCAAACTATAAAGGCACTGTCAGATGGTGGACAGCCTTCCTAGAAGAATTGCTGTTAAAGCTGCAAAGGGTGGGCCAACTCAATACTTATGGTAACATAGTGAATCTGGCATAATTTTGAATTTACCATTGTAACTGTTTTTAATGTTTGTTTAACCGCTTGCCGACTGCTCACAGTATATTTACTGCGGCAGTCAGCCCCTCACAGGCAGAGTGACGTAGGTCTACGTCGCTCGCCTGTGAGGCTCTGGGGAGCGAGCGCGCGCCCGCGGAGGCGCGCTCCCGCGCGGTCACGGACCCCCCCACGCGTGTGACCAGCGGACCCGATGTCCGCCGGTCACTCGGCGATCGGCGGGGGAGAGGGAGAATGTCAGGCAGCTTGTGTAAACAAGCCACCTGTCATTCTCCTCGCTGTAAAGACACTGATCACACGGATCTAGTATGTAGATCCGTTGATCAGTGTCCTTACAGCTCAAGCCACAGCCAATCACAGTAGAAAGCACGCCCCTAGGGATACACACAGCCCCTCCCTCCCAAATAAAGTTAACCCCTTCACTACCAGTGTATTTTTACAGTAACAGTGCATATGTATAGCACTGATTACTGTAGAAATGTCACTGGTAACCCCAAAAGTGTCAAAAATGTCAGTCAAGGGTCCGATCTGTCCGCCGCAATGTCGCAGTACCGCAAAAAAATCGCAGATCGCCGCCATTACACGTTACAAAAATGACAAAAATCTTTCCCTTTGTTAGTAAACGCGATAACTTTTGCGCAAACCAATCAAAATACGCTTTTTGCGATTTTTTTTACCAAACATAGGTAGCATAAAACAAATTGGCCGAAAATGTTAAAAAATTTAGATTTTTACATTTTTTTGGGGGGGAATTTCATATAAAAAAATGTGAAAAATATTGCTATTTTTGCAAAATGTACGCTCTTTTTTTGTTTATAGCGCAAAAAGTAAAAATCGCACGGGTGATCAAATACCACCAAAAGAAAGCTCTGTTTGTGGGAAAAAAAGGACGTCAAATTTGTTTAGGTACAGCGTCGCACGACCGCGCAATTGTCCGTTAAAGTCACGCAGTGCCGAATCGCAAAATACCCCCTGGTCGTTTAGCAGGAAAGTCCTCCGGAGCTTAAGTGGTTAAATAAAACAGATTTTCTAAGAGTTTTTTTTTTTTTTTGCTTTTTTATGTAACAAATGTTTTGCCTAATGGAAGTCTGGTTATACATTGGTTGAGGATAATGGTTTTACTGGGGACTCAAGGTAGAGGTTGAGTTGACACTGAGCAAATACTGATCAATAAATAGGCATCCTTCAGCTCTAGTCCAGTGACTTTGTCTAGGTCGACATAATGCTATCAGCATGCTGCAGGCAAGAAGAACTGTTTCCTCAAATTTTAACTTTGTAGCAAGCCACAAGATGAAAGGCTGCATCAGGAACTGATCTATGGCAGACATTTGTACAACCAAGAGCTACACAGGTAGCAGGATTTACATAAATGTGTTTTCTCTGAGCTGGCACATCAGTCCAGAAGGAAAATTTAAACCCTGGAGGAGGCCTGAAGAAAGATGGCTCTGTTATTTTTGAGCGAAAAGCAAATGAAGTCATTGTCAAGGGGAGTATTATGACCTCTATGAGAGGTAATAGTGTTACACTTACACATTACTTAGCATGTACGCAATTAAAATATATCTGATACTAGGTAGGGCCTTAAAGAGGTTGTAAACCCAAATTTTTTATTTTTTTTTTCAACCTGAAAGAGAAACCCATAATGAGCTAGTATGCATCGCATACTAGCTCATTATGAAATACCTTAGAACGAGCCCCCCCCCTGTGCCGCCCAATTACCTCTATGACGGGCGACATGTTCAGTCGCCCGTCTTCCGGGATCGCGGCATCCAGCCATCTGATTGGCCGGAGCCGCGGTGACATCACTCCCGCACACGTGCGCGGGAGCTGACGGTCACGGCACGGGGGTTTGAAGTAACGGCACCAGCGGCCGTTCCTTCAGAGCGCATGCGCCAGTGACGTCACTGGCTGCATGTAAGGTAAATATCTCCTAAACGGTACATGTTTAGGAGATATTTACAGTACCTATAGGTAAGCCTTATCATAGGCTTACCTATAGGTAAAAGTTGCAGAGGAGGGTTTACTTCCTTTTTAAAGCGGAACTAAACTCTCTTACCATCTCCAGCCAAGGAAGATGTCATCTGGCCTCTGTTTGGTCTTCAACTGCCATGGTGCTGCACATGTGATCAGTGATGACACCAGCTATTGGATGGTTTGACAGTTTGATTGGGAGCTCAACCAATATGACAGTTACATTTCTAGCATGTGGCGGGAATGTAACTGTTTTTTGGAACTGTTAAATCTATGGGTTTAGTTCCGCTTTAAAATATCTCTTTTGTGTGGGCTGACATTCTTAACCAACCAGCTGACTGAAGGGACCTTTTACTAAATCAATTCCTCAGCATCATCAGCATTTTAGTACGATTCAGGCAAAGTAGTAAGGTTCTGGTACACTGCTACCAAGGGTTTGAAGTGAATCTGTCAGCTTCAAGATTCAAGGCCATGGCAAATTTATTTGCAGTTTCGCTAGGGAGAATTGATCTACACCACAATGCACTGCATGGCCTTTGATCTATGGCCAGAAGGCTTAGGAGGGCCAATAAGGAGGGTTTTTATTAAGCCAGCTGTCTTGCTATCAATGGGGGAGGAGCACAGAGCAGCCATTGGGGCAGTGAATTGAAAGCTGTTGTAAGGAGAAGGTTGTGGAAGTTGACAAACTTCATAGGGAGAGATTAGGGTTATTTAGGAAACTGCACTTTAATTCTTATTGCTAGCTCTTGGCTGGTCAAACTATTTTCTGCCTCCTTGTTTGTTTGTCTTTCATTTGATTTTGTGGTTGATTTGTGGTCATCGGTCATTTTTAGCATCTGTCCCAGTCTTAGCAAACTTTTCTTGGGCTGCAAGGCTTCCCTTTACAAAAAAAGGGCTTTCTTTAGGGAGTTTAATAAAAGTATATTCCAAATATGGCAGAGGAGGAGGAGGAAAGGTGGAAGAACAGTGGAACTTCCCCTTTTGATTGAGGACACAACAGGAGGAGGGTGGGGAAGGAGCAAGGTGGAGAGAAAAAGGGAGTGAAAATGAGCTTTCCAAGAGGGTGGAAATGAGCAATCCGGGAAACACTTAAAATCACTAAAAAAACAGACAAAACTAATTATTGGGAGATTAGAGCTCAGAAAGTGGCTGAATCACTATAAGCCCACCAACACATACACATGGTCCACACTCTCTCGGGATCAGGGATATCTTCCGCTACCCATGTTTCCATTGCAATTATTTCATTTAGTGTCTGGGCCCATTCCAGTAGACTTGGGGAAAGGGGTAGATTTACAGTGTCATGAGATAGCGGTAAGGCAGTGCCGCAGAATGCCCTTTGGAACTTTTGAGATATACCCAGGAATTGGCAAAAGAGCCACTGCCAAAGATGCCTGTATATCAGAAATACACTTTGAGATTTAGGAAGAGAATTTTTTTTGCCAAAAGAGAGAAATAACCCCACCAAATGTCTAACGGGAAGCTCACCTCTTCACTACACCCCCACCACTCACTGGAAGTGGAGGGGTACATCCCATGGAGGTCCACTGGAGTCCTGTACCATAGGGACAGTATCTTGTAGCTCTTTTCTTGGAAATAGGAGGACATAGAGAATTTATGAGTAAAAATAAAACATTTGTTTCAGTCGTCTGAAGAAATGGAGATTTGGAGATTTGATTCAGTTTTCAGTATGAATGGAAGCTCTGTCTGGGAACTTCCTTCTCTTTTTTTTCATAGCGAATTTATTTTAGGTAAAACTGTTTTTTTTTTTTTTGCATTTAAAAAAGAAAGTGGGCTTTTATTTCAGGGGTGGTGTTTTGGGGGATTTCTTTTGTCGTTTTTTTTCTTTTTTTTACATTTATAGAGCCTTTTTCCAAAGTGGAACATGTCCTTGTTACTGATCATCTGTTCTCAGAACTTGCCTTTTGTTCGCAACACACTACTGTATCTTCCAAAGAATTGTACATTGTACAGCTAAACTACCTCACATTATATCACCCGCATTCACTGCACTCTCTATCACCCTATATCATGTACCTGACTGGAGGCTGTGGTGACGAGAGGGCTTCCCTGGCAGCTAAGTGCAAAGTACCCCTGTAGGTTTGCAAACCTCAGCAACTGAAGGTAAGTGAGTCAGCACTCACTAAAATTAAATGAGATTTATATATGATTAAATGGAAATTAAAAAAAATGATGCAGACTGATAAGAACAGAGAAACTAATGAAATAATAATATGGTGTTTTAAGTCCATGTGGTCCATAAATAGGTGAGAACCACAGGATAACAAGGCCAATGGGAAAAGCGGCAGGTGGTGACTGGACAGAATACACACAAGACAGCAGCTCCTTGTTGAGGTATGGAATTCCTTTGAATCCCATCACCTTTTATTTACCCCTGAAGGTGGTGACAGAGGGTGCTCTGCCCAAAGATGCAAGGGTTGAATGGAGGTGAAGCTGCCTGATGGTTCCAAATGTGGGGACACCCAAGAGCAGAAGAGTAGTCACAGCACATGAGTCTCTGGTGGTGCTGGCCGATCTTGACAGATAGGTAAAGCAAGTGTCAGGGTGCCAGGAAACCAGACCACACGAGGATGCAGGTAAAATAAAGCAGTTTATTGGAGTAAACAACAATAAACACACAGCAAGAGTGAGGAAGTGAGAGCAGGAACAAGCTGGGGTCAATTCCAGAAGCGGGTAGTCATCCAAGCCGGGGCCAAATCCAGAAGTGGGTAGTCTACCAATGCCAGGTCATCTGCCGATGCAGGGTTGAGAGCCAGGAGTGTTGTCAGCACAGCCAGGTCATACACTGAGGAACACGGAGAACAGAAGGCTGCTAGCAGAGATGCACCTTGGAGTACAAACGCAAGGGCAAGGACTGCAACCCATCAGGTGATAGATATGGTCCGGTGTGCAGCATCATCACTGTGCGACACCCAGGCAGCAGGCAAGTGATGATGCAACCAGAGTTTATAGGAGGCAGCAGTCTGCACATGTCCAAGATGGCTGCCAACAGGAGGGCAAGGTAAGGGGTCAAATACAGGAAGTCAGTCAGGAACGGAGGCAATAACGTGGTCGAGATCAAGCTGAGGTCAAACACAAGATGTCAAGATGGCAGAAGCAGTTTCGTGGAGAAAGCCAGCTTCAGAGCTAGAAGAAAAAACAGAGCAGGTCAAGGGTAATCCTGGTCGGTAATGTACAATCAAGCAGAAGCACAAGGCATAGGAACACAGGATGCAAGGCTGACGCGTCGATGCGCTGTTACGCACGCAGATTCGTCATTGCGTGCTATTTCGCTAATGCGCATGTGCGAATTAGCACAGCCATATTGGATATTGGCATATTTGCCAGGTCTTCTCTGAATTCTTCCCTGACACCCAAAATAAAATAAAAGTAAGGCATACATCAGTTAGGCTTATTATCCCTAATTAACTCTGTCCTGCTACTGCCCAATTTTGCATCTCTGTATCCTCTGTAGCATCCTACATTGTGTAGTAAATACACAGCCTATGCTCTTCATCTTTAGTAAATTTTGGCCTAGCTTTGCTCTTTAGAATTGTCCTTCTGCTGGCCAATTTAACACTTCTGAATTACCTGCAGTCTTTTAATTCTTGTAGTGAGACATCTGCCTGTCATACTATTGACTATTTTTTACAATTCTACATCCTCTGCGGTATCTTATTTCTTGTAGTAAAGGTCCAACCTGGGCTTTTTCTCTCTAGTAAATTTAGGCCTAGCCTTGCAATTTAAAATTGTCCTACTGCCGGCCAATTTTAATCTTCTGTGCCACCTGCAATCTCTTAATTTATGTAGTATAACACCTTCTTTGTCCCTGGTATATTTCAGCCAATTCTTCCATGTTAGGCAGATTTTACACTGTTGCTGAAATTGCTGTTCTGTTCCATAGCTTTCAGGCATCTCCCAAACATGTTTTTTTAGAGGATTTGTGAACTTTTTGTTTTCATCAAAACCACATGAAAACACATTCTCATCGCTGTCCAGTATTTTTTGCCCATTCTTTTTTTATTAGCCCTAAAATGGGAAAAAATGTATTGCTAGGGCCCCATAGACTTAGACAATAGAATTCTCCTCTAAGGTCAGGTTCACCAAATCCTGAACAAGAAACGCCAAACCCCTTGACAAAACAAGGGTTAGCCCATCACTATTTAGGAGACATTCTCTACTTTTGGTTTGTTTAAGGGATTTTTTTTGTTGTTTTCATGTCATTTCACTTTCTGATCTTCCAGACATTGAGGTTAGCAATGGGGATTCCGTAGTCAATTCGGAAGTTATTATCTCAACAATATCAGCCTGATAAGGTTACATGGGATCACTTCCGCTTACCTTAGCTTCCATCTACATTTTAGCAGTAAATATTTTATGACATCAAGAAATAGGGGAGGGAATGTTCAAGATTCCATCTCTTCACGCCTGTTTGCTTTGGAATTACAGAAAGGCTTCAGTTCTTTTCATTGCCGGTGACCCTAAACGAACACATAAATACAAAGACGTCAGATGCAGAATGCCAGTAGTTCAGTAAGGTTGCTAAATACCATGACTTTTCATATTAGATCTGCATTGTTCTTTGAAACCGCTTTACTGTAAGCATTTACCAGAGACCTTGATTTACAATGTGGCAATACCCAAGCTTGTTTGTGAAGACCAAACATCGAAAGTAAATGTATGTGTTTTTTTTTTTTTTACCGACACCCAAAGGTATGTCTGTTTTTTTGTTTTTTTATGCTTGTTTTCAAAAAATACTTATTTAAATGCAAATAGTATAAGAAGGAGAAATTTTACGTCTTGTTCACACTTTTTTACTGAAAACCATAGGCTTTGCACAGATTCATTTAACCCCTTCACGCCTAAGGGTAAAACAAATCTAAATGCCTAAGCACAATTTTGAAACGTTGATATGTGTTAGTAAAACCGTACATATCATCACAACTACTTTGTGTATCCAGGTTAAAGCGGAGTTCCGGGCACGAAAAAGTTTTTTCAATAGACATACCCCCGGGACAGTCAGGGCTAGTACATTCCACAATGGCTAGCCTCTGATCTGTCCCGGTTCGCACTTACCTGCAAGAAGAAATACTCACTTATAAAATTTCTTCTCCAGCGTTGCCATCTCTCTTGTGGGCAGCTGAAGCCGGCGCGATCCTCTTCCGTGTCCTCTTCCGTGTCTTCTTCTCCCAGAATGCGCCTGCACCGGCCCCTCTCGTCACTTCCGGTGCGGGCGCGTCATCCCTCCACAGCTTCTGGGCATGCCCAGAAGCTGTTTAGCAGGGAATGAGGCGCCGCACCGGAAGTGACGAGCGGGGCCGGTGCAGGCGCATTGATTCCTGGGAGCGATGACGTTCAGCTCCCAGGAATCATCGCAAAGGAGGAAGTGACGGCGGAGCCGCGGCACAGAGGGAGGAAGTGAAGAAGAGGTGAGTATTTTCTATCTACAATTACAAGGCGAGTAAAAAAAATATATATATACCTAACTATCCAATTCCTTTTCAGGTGAAGAAGATCCAGCGGATGGGCACAAAATCGATTTTGTGCCCGGAACTCCGCTTTAATTATACCTTGTTTTTTCAGGACAACTTGGCCTTTCTGCTGGCAGTAAATAATAATGGATGTCTTCTGACCTTTTTTTTTTTTTATCAAAGGAAAACTGACCCAAAATAGTAAAAAAAAAAAATGTATATTTTTATTTAGTTGTATATTTTTTGCTACCACCATAACCTTCCATCAAATAACAACCCAAATTAAATTTTACTGCTCTTGACGAGCCATATCACATATTTGTATGTTAGTTGTTGTTTGTGCTCGTAGTACAGCCCAAAAACAATAGTGCCTCTTTTTTTTTCCTATCTAAAACACATTGACACTAAGAGTTGGTTCACACTGATCCGACTCAAAGTCGCCCCGACTTCGGGCGACTAATGAAGTCGCCCGTGCAGCGCGAATTTGGCACAGCTTGCAACGACTTCTCATAATGGAAGTCAATGCAAGTCGCTCCGACTTTGCAAAAAAATAGTGCAGGAACCTTTTTCTAAGTCGGAGCGACTTGAGTCACTCTGATTAGAACGGTTCCATTGCACAGCATTGGAAGCTACTTGTCAGGCGACCAAGTCGTCTGACAAGTCAGATCAGTGTGAACAGGCAGTAATTGACACAAAAAAAAAACAATCCTTTCAAAAAAATAAAAACAACTGACCCTGACATTGACCTTTCACTCTGACCCAGACACTAAACCTGTCACTGACCTAGATGAAACCTTGACCTAGGTATTTTTTTTATTTTATTTTTTATTAATATTTATTTTATTTTTTTACACACATTTTTTTTTGGCAAGGAAAGTGAGAGATTCGATTCAAGTCATTCCTCCATTCACAGAGAATAAAAAAGCAGGGGTAGGCTTCACAGTGACTGATCACTGTGAAAGCCAATCAAAGGCTAGTACAGTGATCAGGTGACCAGGAATCTGGAGTTTCGGGTCCCAATCGTTAGTACAGAGTCCAGGCCTCTCGGTAAGACCCCGGTCTCTGTGCTGGGAGCACGCCGTGCGCACAAAGGGAGATACGCAAATATGCGGCCCCGCGGAAATAAAGCCCAGTGCAGTGTGGCCAGATTTGAAGGGGGGAGGGGTGAAGGGGTTATGAATGACTATTGCTATAATGTGTGAGAGAAGGGAAGGGTTAGTTACACGCTATGGACTAATTAAATATATATAAAAAAGAGAATGAAGCAAAGCTGATGCCCACACTAAAACAACTACCAGAGTAGATGTCTAAAGTACAAAGGAGTAATAATGGGGAGTGGGTGTGGCGCTGCTAATAATGTCCCACAAATGTGTAATGGTAAGATACCATCAGTGTACCATGAACCATCAAAAATAAAAAAAATATACACATCATCATAAATCAAATGCAAAAACCAAACAATATAATCAAACGTGCATAATCTGAAATGTTTAGAATCTAAATTAGTAGAACCTAAATTGGTGAAGTGATAAAACATCGGTGAATATGTGAACACATAACATATAACAGCGAGTCCTTTGGTGAAAATAAGAACAAATGCCCCTTTCACAGGGGCTTTCCGATCAGGTCCAATTTTTCAGGCGGACCTGATTGGATGCTCTATGCAGCCCTATGGAGCAGCGGATGTCAGCGGTGACATGTCCTCTGAAACACGCTGCTATTCGATCCTGTCCGTTAAATCCAGATGGATGGAAACCCTATTTTCCATCCGCCTGGAGGATTGGATCGGATAGGATCGGACGAAAACTGACAGGCAGTCTGTTTTCATCCGATCTCCAATAGAGAAGAACGGGATCCGACATGTCCGTCTCAGCACAGAGAGCAGAGACAGACCTGTTATTGGGGGTCAGTGGATTGATCCCCCACTGAGCAAAGCAGAGTCCGCCGGGCGGAAAGCCCATGTGAAAGACCCAAAAACAGCAAGTCCTTTGGTGAAGATTATATTGAGAGTCCTTGAAAATAAATGCTGCAAACTCCACACAAGCGAACAATGTCCGTGTAACACTCAGGCTCCGCCCCTGTGTAGATGCACTCACCAGATGGATCTCCCATTAAAGGTGTTGTCCCCATTCTCAGTATTAGTAGCTGTTTATAGATGTCCCCGTGGATGCCTCTGTAACTTTATCCTGCTTTGCCAAGCCACGCATTTTTGGAGAAATATGTTGTTGGCCAAACTGTTGTAAACTTGGCACACTTTTGCTTCAAGATGAACTGGATGAGACACATGGTTGCCAATACCACATTACGCATGTAATAACTGGGAACACTAGCACATGAAAACCTCTCAAAACTGAAAACATTGAATTCAACCACTTCTAGACCGGAAGGATTTGCCACCTTAATGACCAGGCCATTTTTTGCAATACGGCACTGCGTTACTTTAACTGAC
Source organism: Pelophylax lessonae (assembly GCF_965119305.1). Taxonomy (NCBI): domain Eukaryota; kingdom Metazoa; phylum Chordata; class Amphibia; order Anura; family Ranidae; genus Pelophylax; species Pelophylax lessonae. The sequence continues at coordinate 44,052,076 of NC_138769.1, forward strand.
AACTGCGCAGTCATGCAACGCTGTACCCAAACAAAATTTGAAGTTCTTTTTTTTGCCCACAAACAGGGTTTTCCTTTGGTGGTATTTGATCACCTCGGCGGTTTTTATTATCATAAGCTATAAACAAAAAAAGAGCGACGATTTTGAAAAAAAAAAAAAAAAAAGCAGTATTTTTCACTTTCCGCTATATAACATTCCCAATAAAAAAAAATGTAAAAATCTATTTTTTCCCCATTTTTGGCCAAATTTTATTCTGCTACAAATTTTTGGTAAAAAAAAAAATCCCAATAAGTATATTTAGATTGGTTTGCGCAAAAGTTATAGCGTCTACAAACTAGGTGAAAGATTTATGTCATATTTATTTATTTTTTTACTATAAATGGTGGCGATCTGCATTTTTTAGCGGGACTGCGACATTGTGGTGGACAGATCAGACCCCTAACTGACATATTTGACACTTTTGGGGGGGGACCAGTGATATTACTACAGTAATCAGTGCTAAAAATATGCACTGTTACTGTAATAATGACACTGGCAGGGAAGGGGTTAACACCAGGGGCGATCAAAGGGTTAAATGTGTACATAGGGTGTGATTCTAACTGTGTGGGGGCCAGACTTGGTGGATGAAAACAAGGCTCCTGTGTTCCGAAATAACAGGAACACAGGAGCCCTGTTTCAATCAGTGACAGATGAGCGGTGTGCCGTGTTTACGACGGCACACACGCCCTCTGTCAGCCCCTGCAGCGATCGTCGGGTTACCGGTGGCCATCGCGGCCGCCGGACCCGTTGCTTAGTTGCAGGGCTAGAGAGCGGGCGCGTGATTGCGCCACTGGCGGCACGCGTGCACAAGACCCACTCCCGCGAGCCGCTGTACGGGTACGACGGTTTGCGCAGGAGAGCCAGCCTGCTGCAGTATATCGGCGGCAGTTGGTCTTAAACTGGTTAAAATGTTTTAGATGCTGAACCTTGAAAAGCTAACATGGGACACGTTCAACCTAACACATGCTACAATATATAGCATATAGACATGATTTTACAGTTAGTATAACACGCATGCTTTACTATATATACATAATAACTAACTAACTGAACAAGCTAAAGTTAAAAGGTAATTGATTACTATGCACAACAAAGCTACATTCTGTGTGCACCAGTTTTAATAAATCCCCCTCCCCAATAACTTTCTACACCTTGTCCCTGTAATCACTGGGGGAACATGAGAGAAAAAGGTAGGGTCTGGCTAGTACTATATGAACTAGCACTGAACAGGAGGGGAAAAACAAAAGGATGTACTAAATGCAGAAGTAAACAAGCTGTGGTGGCTTCAAACCACCCCGAAATGTCTGCACATTGAACATGAACATAAATAATGCAATACAATAAAATGTAATCAACAAAAATATACATTGTAGGTGGGGCAGATGTATTAACGTATAGGTAAACTCTAATATGTATTGAACTTATTGCTTTGCTTTCTTTCGTTCTTTTGAATATACCATTAAAATAAAGAGTTAACCACTTGCCGACCGCCGCACGACTATTTACTACAGCAGTCAGCCCCTCACAGGCAGAGTGACGTAGGTCTACGTCGCTGGCCTGTGAGGGTCTAGGGAGCGAGCGCGCGCCCCCGGAGGCGCGCTCCCGAGTGGTCACGGACCCCCCCCCCCGCGTGTGACCGGCCACTCGCGATCATCGGTGGAGAGGGAGAAAGGCAGGCGGCTAGTGTAAACAAGCCGCCTGCCATTCTCCCCGGTGTATGAATGATGATCATACGGTTCTACTATGTAGAACCGTTGATCACTGTTCATACATCTGAAGCCACAGCCAATCACAGTTAGAATCACGCCCCTAGGGACACACATAGCCCCTCCCTCTCAAAAAAAGTTAACCCCTTCACTGCCAGTGTAATTTTACAGTAACAGTGCATATATATAGCACTGATTACTGTAGAAATGTCACTGGTAACCCCAAAAGTGTCAAAAATGTCAGTCAAGGGTCCGATCTGTCCGCCGCAATGTAGCAGTACCGCAAAAAAAATCGCAAATCGCCGCCATTACGCGTTAAAAAAAAAACAACAAAAATGACAAAAATCTTTCCCTTAGTTAGTAAACGCGATAACTTTTGCGCAAACCAATCAAAATACGCTTTTTGCAATTTTTTTTACCAAACATATGTAGCATAAAACAAATTGGCCGTAAATGTTAAAAAATTTTGATTTTTACATTTTTTTTGGGGGGAATTTCATATAAAAAAAATGTGAAAAATATTGTTATTTTTGCAAAATCGTCACTCTTTTTTTGTTTATAGCGCATGATTAAAAAATCGCACAGGTGATCAAATACCACCAAAAAAAAGCTCTGTTTGTGGGAAAAAAAGGACGTCAAATTAGTTTAGGTACAGCGTCGCACGACCGCGCAATTGTCCGTTAAAGTCACGCAGTGCCGAATCGCAAAATACCCCCTGGTCAGGAGGGGGGTAAAATCTTCCGGGGCTTAAGTGGTTAAAGAGTACAGTTGCTCCCCTATCACATGTCTGTGCACATGGTGGACATGCAGCCAGCACATGACAAGGCTGTGACACAACGTAACATAAAAAGAAACTTCCATATAAAACTAGCATGCAAAACCAGTGACAGAACCATTCATATATAATAAGCGGTGAACATACAATAACTCCAAAACCAGCAATACGACCTCAACACAAAAGAGAGTAAATTATATGAGTGAGTATTTCAAAAGATATTTTATAAATTCACGCTATAAAAACTTGAATGCGTTCCCCAATCCAAAAATATCCTATTGTGTAAGCCAATTGTGTCAGCCAACAACACATCTACATAAGAGGGATATCTGTACCTAAAGGCATTTTTCCACTGCAAGTACCGGCTCGGCTCCACTCGGCCCTGCTTGGCCCAGCTTGGCCCGGTTTGGTTTTCCACTGCATAGTACCGCATGGTGCGGTGTTGGAACGGTTCGGTACGGTTTGGTACAGTTTGCTATTCCACTAATAGTAAGTGGGTGGGATAACAACGATTCTCTGACCAATCAGTGGCTAGTAGTGACAAACAGTCAAGGCTGCATGCAAAGGATTGTGGGATATGGTACCGGTCCGGCCCTCTTGGAACCACATCTGAGGTGGTACTGTTTAAAGCGGTAGTATACCGCTTTTTTTACATTTAACTACAGGTAAGCCTATAATAAGGCTTACCTGTAGGTACAATTAATATCTCCTAAACCTGCACGGTTTAGGAGATATTACCACTGCATGCAGCCACTGACGAGTGCGGCGCATGCGCTCTGAAGGTCCGGCAGGCCTTCAGAGTTCCTTGCCGAGAATTGCCGGAAATTACTCGCCCTTTTTACATCCTGTTCCCCAGTGCGTTCCATGGACCCAAAACACTGCCTTCATCCCTATCTTCGGCTTCAGTCTATCTGCCGATTGGGCGCCCCTGGGATATCCAGCATGTCCCCCGGCCCGGAGCTCTATCCCGGTCATTGCCTTTCCATTGGCATTTGTGGTCATCCCTCTCTGTGTGACAAGGACGCAGACGCAGCCTCAGGGAAGCAGCAAGGCTTTCCATCCAGGCTGCCACTATAAGGTTTTTAACTGTTGTTTTTATTCCTGTTTACATTGGCTAATAAAGACTTGATTTTTATGATAATCACCGTGGGACTTCATGCTGTAATTACACCGTTATCAGTGATCATTGGCCATTGGGCTTTCTTCACCGACTAGCTTGATTCTAAGCGCTCCTCTGTTCATGTTTTTATTGACTTTTTGTTAAGCTGGCCATACATTGTACAATTTTCTTGTGCAGTTTCCTTTAGATTTACCTTCATCTATATAGTGCAAGGGCATGCCTGATTGCATACAAATTGAACGTGTTTAGGTTTGACTTCATATTATACGGTTTGGGGAAAATTGTATAAAGTATGGCCAGCCTTAGGCTTACAGGGAGGGATAGCATTAATGTTACATGGAGAGTTACTGTGTGAGGATTACAGAAAGTGTTAGAGTTAAGCTTGCTGTAACCCATGGATTAGGTGTGGTTGGATGAATCTCCCGTTGCGGGAATTGTATTCTGACATCTAACACCGCCAGCTGTCAGAATACTCGAATAGTACCTGGCTGCATCTGGTTGAATCTAGGCACTGTTCTATCAACAATTTTACACTTGGCACCTTTCATTTTTCAGGTAAAGAATGTTGAGTAGAATGATCAACATCAACAGGGCCACCCTCTGCTTGAATTTTGTTTGCTTTATTAGGAGCCAACCAAAATTTACTCTGTGTATGGCCAACTTTATGGTACGGTATGGTATAAGAAGGATATTTTGGGACTTACAAGAAGGGTTAGTGTTTGGGGTACAGTAAGGGTTAGTGTTGGGTTTGCAGGAAGGGTCAATGTTGGGTTATAGGAAAGGTTAATGATGGGGTTATAGGAAGGTAAGCGTTGGCGTATCAAGAAGAGTTAGTGTTAGGGTAACATAGAGGGTTGGTGTTAGGCTTGCTCTACACCCATAGATAAAACAGCATAGATGGATACATTTCTCTGCTGTGGCTATTGTATTTTTTTATGTTTAGTGTTGGGGTCACAGGAAGGGTTACTGTTAGGGTTACAGGGAGGGTTAGTGTTGGGCTTACAATAAGGGTAAGTATTTGTGTTGGGGTTACAGGAAGGTTAAGTGTTAGGGATACAGAGAGGGTTTGTGTTGGGGTTGCAAGAGGGATTAGCTTTTGGGTTACAGGGAAGGTTAGCATTTGGGTTACTGGGAGGGTTAGTGTTACATGGAGAGTTAGTGTTGGGGTTACAAGAAGGGTTAGTGTTTGGGTTAAAGGGAGGGCTAGTGTTGGGGTTACCTGAAGGGTTAGTGTTGGGCTTACAAGAAGGGTTAGTGTTTGGGTTGCACAGAGGGTTAGTTTTGGGGTTACAAGTAGGGTTAGTGTTGAGCTTACACGAAGGGTTAGTGTTACAGAAAAGGTTATTGTTTGGGTTACAAGAGGGATTAGCGTTTTGGGTTACAGGGAGGGTTAGCGTTTGGGTTACAGGGAGAGTTAGTGTTAGGGTTACCTGAAGGGTTAATGTTGGGCTTACAAGAAGGGTTAGCATTTGGGTTACAGGGAGGGTTAGTTTTGGGGTTACAGGAAGGGTTAGTGTTGAGGTTACAGGAAGGGTTAGTGTTGAGGTTACAGGAAGGGTTAGTGTTGGGCTTACAAGAAGGGTTAGCATTTGGGTCACAGGGAGGACTAGTGTTGGGGTTACAGGAAGGGTTAGTGTTGAGGTTACAGGAAGGGTTAGTGTTGAGGTTACAGGAAGGGTTAGTGTTGGGGTTACAAGTTTGATTGGTGTTGGGCTTACAAGAAGGGTTAGCGTTTGGGTCACAGGAAGGGTTAGTGTTAGGGTTACAGGGAGGGCTAGTGTTGGGGTTACAAGAAGAGTTAGAGTTGGGCTTACAAGAAGGGTTAACATTTGTGTGACAGGGATGGTTCCTTTTGGGGTTACAGGGAGAGTTTGTTTTGGGGAAATAGGGAGGGTTAGTGGTGGGATTAGAGAAAAGTGGTAGTGTTCGATTTACCAAAAGGGGTTTGTGTTGAGGTCACAGAAAGGGTTAGGGTCCATTCACACCAGGTGTGGTGGGACTGCGTTGGATGGCTTTTCCAGTACAGTCCCACCACAAGACAAAGCAAAATACCTTGTCTCACATGTGCCAGGTTCACACAACCACATTGTGGCGGTACGCGGGTGGTGTTAGTTGGAAAAAAGTAGGCCACCCTTTTTTTTTTTTAACGCAGTGCAGTGTAAGTCAATCCACTGCCCTGCATCTTGCGGCATGCAAGTTGGACCTAATGAAAGGTCACTGTGAAATTTCAATAAAATTTTTTTTAAAAATTGAACAGTGTGATGATGCACTGGGATTAGCACATTGGCACTGCAGTGATCCTACCGGACCGCACTACACACCAACCCTTGCGTTGTAACGCAGTTTCTGGTGTGAATTAACCCTAAATGTTCAGTTTTATAGGGAGGGTTAGCATTAGGGTTACAGGAAAGGTTATTATGAAGGTTACGGGGAGGGTTCTTTTTGGGGTTACTGGGAGGTTTAGTGTAAGGAAGGTGTAACAGTCGGCATTTCGCTCAAATGCTAACATCCATTCCTGATCATTTACCCTTCTTTTCCTCCAAGGTGGCAAAGGTGAAAACTGACTTACGTCATATATCGAAAAATGGAATAAAGTATGGAAAGCAACATTAAAAATGATGTTCTATTGCCGAATCTCAGCCTTCCAAATAAGGACAACTTCCAGGTAATTTCTACAGTGGTGAAGGCTTGACGCAATTAATTCTTCAACAAAGCGATTGCTTAACCCTTATCAGCATTTTTACCATTCATCAAAAATGTGAAACAATATTTTTTTTTCTATGGTGAATTGTAGTTTATCTGTGTACATTCCCACCATACAGTATATACAATACAAACACACCTATGTACACCATTTGTTATATGTTCGTGTAAACGCTAACCATCAATCAATCGCGTTCCTTCGAAGTAAGTCAACAAATACAGTACGTGGAACTGTTTATTTGCCTAAATATGTCTCCTGTTTAGAGCTAAAAATAGTTCAGGGCCAATTACTGAACTTGATTGAGCGCGACACGGTCTTGTCAGACAAGTGTAGACCGGAGGAATTTGGCTCTTGCAGAATGTTATGAACAATCGTGAAGGGTTTCTGTTCATCTGGTCTGAAACTGGTCAGTCAAGTTTTGGGAAAATTATGGCCAATTCTCCAAATATTTTTGGAGATTTAAAAATTTTGATAACAGCTTATCTGAAAGGGGTACACACCTTAATCATTGCAAAAGAGTTCACTGTGGATGCTCAGCTGAATAATGACTGGGGAAAGACAAAATTAGCTGAAAACGCCAATACAGTGTCTTAAAAAAGTATTCATACCCATTGCAATTTTCCACATTTTGTCATGTTACAACCAAAAACATAAATTTGTTTTATTGGGATTTTATGTGATGGACCAACACAAAGTGGCACATCATTGTGGAGTGGAAGGAAAATGACAAACGGTTTTCTAAACTTTTACAAATAAGTATGAGAAAAGTGTGGCATGAATTTGTATTCAGACCCCCTGAGTTAATACTTTGTAGAACCGCCTTTCACTGCAATTACAACTGCAAGTCTTTTTGGGATGTCTCTACCAGCTTTGCACATCTAGAGAGTGACATTTTTGCCCATTCTTCTTTGCAAAATAGCTCAAGCTCTGTCAGATTGGATGGAGAGTGTCTGTGAACAGAAATTTCCAAGTTTTGCCACAGATTCTCAATTAGATTTAGGTCTGGACTTTGACTGGGCCATTCTAACACATGACTATGCTTTGATCGAAACCATTCCATTGTAGCTCTGGCTGTATGTTTTGGTTCGTTGTCCTGCTGAAAGGTGAACTTCCGCCCCAGTCTCAAGTCTTTTACAGCCTCTAACAGGTTTTCTTCTAAGATTGCCCTGTATTTGGCTCCATCCATCTTCCCATCTGCTCTGACCAGCTTCCATGTCCCTGCTGAAGAAAAGCATCCCCACAACATGATTCTGTCACCACCATGTTTCACAGTGGGGATGGTGTCTTCAGGGTGATGTGCAGTATTAGTTTTCTGCCATGCATAGCATTTTGCATTTAGGTCAAAAAGTTCAATTTTGGTCTTATCTGACCAGAGCACCGTCTTCCACATGTTTGCTGTGTCCCCCACATGGCTTTTCACTAACTTAAAATGGGACTTCTTATGGCTTTCTTTCAACAATGGCTTTCTTTTTGCCCCTCTTCCATAAAGGTCAGATTTGTGGAGCGCACGACTAATAGTTATCCTGTGGACAGATTCTCCCACATGAGCTGTGGATCTCTGCAGCTCCTCCAGAGTTACAATGGGCCTCTTGGCTGCTTCTTCTTTGATTAATGTTCTCCTTAAAAAGCCAGTCAGTTTAGGTGGACGGCCATGTCTTGGTAGGTTTGTCGAATGATGGATTGAACAGTGCTCCGTGAGATGTTCAAAGCTTGGGATATTTTTGTTATAACCTAACCCTGCTTTACACTTCTGCACAATTTTATCCCTGACCTGTCTGGTGTGTTCCTTGGCCTTTATGATGCTGTTTGTTAACTAAGGTTATCTAACAAACCTCTGAGGGCTTCACAGAACAGCTGTTTTCATAATGAGATTAAATTACACACAGGTGGACTCTATTTTCTAATTACGTGGCTTCTGAAAGCAATTGGTTCCACTAGATTTTAGGTAGGGGTATCAGAGTAAAGGGGAGTGAATACAAATGCATGTCACACTTTTCAGATACTTACTTGTAAGACATTTTGTAAACCTATTATCATTTCACTTCACAATTATGTGCCACTTTGTGTTGGCCTATCACATAAAATCCCAATAAAATACATTTACTTTTTGGTTTAAACATGACAAAATGTAGAAAATTTTAAGGGGTATGAATACTTTTTTAAGGCATTATATTTTATTGGATATTTTATCTGATAGATCAACACAAAGTAGCACATAATTGTGAAGTGGAAGGAAAATGATGAATGGTTTTCAAAATTGTTTACAAATAAATATTTGAAAAGTGTGGTGTGTATTTCTATTCAGCCCCCTTTACTCTGATACCCCTAATTAAAATCTAGTAGAACCAATTGCCTTCAGAAGTCACCTAAATATTAGGCTCCATGCACACAGGGCGTCATAAAAACAGCTCCAAAGCTGTTTCTTGAAGCCAGGAAAAAGCAGCTGAAAAACGTGCTTTTAGTAGCTTTTTCCATTTGCGTTATTGCACGTTTGGCCACGTAGCTTTTAGCAGCGTTTTTTCTGCCTCCGGTCAAAATCAATGGTTCCCTATGTGAGCCTATTGATTTGAATGGAAGGTGCACCGCAAGTCGGATCAGGATGATCTGACTTGCGGTGTGACTTGCGCTGTGAGAATCTTGAGGGGGAACTCCACGCCAAAATGGGGAAAAAACGGCGTGGGGTTCCCCCCCAGGTTCCAAACCAGGCCCTTCGGGCATACCAAACCCTTATCCGAGCATGCAGCCCAGGAAAGGGGAGGGGACGAGCGAGCGCCCCCCCCCCCCACGGCTCTGCACCCCCCCACCGCAAAGCACCTTGCCCTCATGTTGATGAGGACAAGAGCCTCATCCCCACAACCCTGGCCGGTGGTTGTGGGGGTCTGCGGGCAGGGGGCTTATCGGAATCTGGAAGCCCCCTTTAACAAGGGGCCCCCCAGATCCCAGACCCTCTCCCTGTGTGAATCGGTATGGGGGTACATTGTACCCCTACCCATTCAACCCATAAAAGGCAGTGTATGTAAATAATGACAGGAGACATTTTGAATAGTTTATTAAAAATCTTCATCTGGTCTTCTCCGCTCTGGTCTTCTCCTCTCCGCTCTTCTGGTCTTCTCCTCTCCGCTCTTCTGCCCTCTGCTCTTCTGCTCTTTTGCCCTTCTGCTCTTTTGCCTCCTCTGGTCTTCTTCTTCCGCCGGTCCTCCTCCGACGCTGTCCCCGGTGATTATGCCGGTCTCCGGTCTCTTATTATATAGCCATTAGGGGCGTGGCCTCCCGGTGACGTCACCGAGAGGCCCCACCCCCTTATGTCACTGACGTCGACAGTGACATAAGGGGGCGTGGCCTCCCGGTAACGCCACGTCCCTAATGGTTATATAATAAGCTGCAGAGACTGGAGACCAGCATAATCACCGGGGACAGCGTCGGAGGAGGACCAGAGGAAGAAGAAGACCAGAGGAGGCAAAAGAGCAGAAGGGCAAAAGAGCAGAAGAGCAGAAGAGCAGAGGGCAGAAGAGCGGAGAGGAGAAGACCAGAGCGGAGAAGACCGGATGAAGATTTTTAACAAACTTTTCAAAACGTCTCCTGTCATTATTTACATACACTGCCTTTTATGGGGTGAATGGGTAGGGGTACAATGTACCCCCATACCCATTCACATAGGAAGGGGGTCCGGGATCTGGGGGGCCCCTTGTTAAAGGGGGCTTCCAGATTCCGATGAGCCCCCTGCCCGCAGACCCCCACAACCACCGGCCAGGGTTGTCAGGAAGAGGCCCTTGTCCTCATCAACATGGGGGCAAGGTGCTTTGGGGTGGGGCGGGTGGCAACAGTCATTAAATGGCAACAGAACTGAGTGAAAAAAACACTGCTGAATGTTCAGTTCTCCCCATCACTCTGAGCAGAGAGCCATGACAGTCTCTGGCTCTCTGCTCTGCTCCCCCATCACTGGAGTTCTGGGCTGGGGAGGGGGTGGGAGCTGCTTCCTCAGGCTCCAAGCACCTCTCTGAGAGGCTGAGCCAGGTGCTGGTCCAGGCTCCTAGATGGATCCCGACCATATGGTCACGATCTGTCCTCAGCCAGGACCCGTCTGTGATGTCAGCAGACAGCAGGTTTCAAATCTCTGTTGGCTGAAAACGGGTCACAGGAGTGCAGAACAAACTGCACTCCTGTGACCCACAGGAGAAGTACAGCAAAATGAGCTTCGGCTGTACTTTTCCTTTAACTAAATTTTCCTAGCAGCATACTCTAAAGTAGGAGGGTGCTACACATATTTTAATGTTGACTTTCAACATAGAACTGAACTCTGGAAAAAGAGAAAGTTTGTTCTGCACCTGTGACCCGTTTTTTTAGCTTAAGCCCGCTGTCGACTGATGTCACTCACGAGGTCCAAGCCTTTGAAAGATCCCGACCATATGGTTGGGATTTACCCAGATGCTTGGACCGGCACCTGTCTCAGCCTCACAGCAATCAACTGAGAGCATGAGCCAGCCCCTTCCACCCCCTGTACAGCCCAGTGCTCCAGTGAGTACTGGAGGGGAGAGCAGAGACCTGCTGACTGACAGTCACAGCTCTCTACTCAGAGCAGATGGGGAGAACTGAGCGATCACTGCAGAGCTGGCAGGGGAGAGATGCAGCATCAGATCAATGCTGCACCAACCTAGGTGAACATAATTGTTTGTTTTTTTTTTTTTAAATCCCAAACTTCTTTTTTAAATATACATTGATAGGATCATTGGCATGTGTAACTGTGGGATTTTTTTGAGCCTTAAATTAAAGTGTAAATTCACCTTCAGCAATATTTTCAAAAAATCCCCCTACGCTTTTCCATATCTTCTGAATTGAACATACCACCTCCCTTTGTTACACATGCAGCTGAGCTACAGCCCCAAAAACTGCTGGCCCCTACATCTATCTCCATTTTCCCTGTGCAGATCAGAGAGAGTGCATTGGACACACTCCCAGTTTAACCACTTAAGCCCCAGACCTATTTGGGACACTTTTTGTTCACAAGTTAAAATCAGTATTTTTTCCTAGAAAACTACTTAGAACCCCACAAACATTATATATATATATTTTTTTAGCAAAGACTCTGGAGAATAAAATGTCGGTCATTGCAATATTTTTTGTCACGCGGTATTTGCACAGCGGTCTTCAAAACGCCATTTTTTGGGGGAAAAATTTAGAAAAATCACATTTCACTGCATTTAAAAAATAATAACAGTAAAGTTAGCCCATTTTTTTTGTATATTGTGAAAGATGATGTCACGCTGAGTAAACAGATACCCAACATATTACGGTTTAAAATTGCGGTCAATAGAGATCTCAATAGGCGACGCTTTAAATTTATTTAACGGTTACCAGTTTAGAGTTAGAGTGTAGCTCTTTTTTTAAAATTATTGATCACGCTCTGGCAATCGCGGCGATACCTCACATGTGTGGTTTGAACAGCGATTTTATTTGCGGCTCGACTTCCGTATACGTTTTTTTTTTTGTGCGCGAGCTAATGGTGACGGGGGTGGCTACATTTTTTTTTTTCCCATTTATTTTATTTATTTTTTTAACTTTATTACAGTTTTTAAAAAAAAAAAAAATCTGATCACTTTTATTGCTGTCACAAGCAATGTAAACATCCCTTGTGACACCAATATGTAGTGACAGGTACACTTTATGGAGGGATCGAGGGTCTAAAAGACCCTCGACCCCTCCACTACACTTCCCTGTATGCAAAACGCCGAAAACTGCGTTTTTGCATACAGCCGTTTTTCAAATCTGCCGCCTTTTGCAGCACAGTAACCCGGAAGTGACGTCATGGACGCCGCCTCCGGGTTGCGTCATCGGAGACCCGATCTAAGCCGTTTCCGGCTTAGATCGGGACTCCATCCAGCCGGCGGACGCGCCGGCTGGGTGCTCGGGGCTCCCGGTGGGACAGGAGCCCCGGTAAAAGCCACGGAAGGCGGCGGGAGGGGGGGATGTCCCCTCCTGCTCCCCCGGGTAACGATCGAGCGGCTCCCGAGCCGCATCGGTCGTTACTGACGGAATGCCAACCGTCGGCTCTAAACCACGGTACCGGGATGATGGTTGGCATCATCCCAGTACACTACCGCAAAGTTTACCGATGTACCCATACGTTAGTATGCGGTAAGTGGTTAAATGGGCAGGAGAGGTTCTGCCCCCCCAACCCCAAAGCAACTTGTCTCCATGTTGATGTCCTTTTTACCAAGGGGGCTCCCAGATCCTGACCCTCCCACTCATGTGAATGAGTGGTACCGTACCCTTGTGATGTCATCCAACGGCGCATCCTGAGTTAGTGATGTCACAAGGGGGGCGGTGACACTAGGTGACATTGTTGGGTGGCCCTGCCCCTTAGCTATTTAGGAACTGTCAGACAATGGAGCAGGCAGACGGGAAGCCTTCGGCACATTTTTTTTTCTTTTTCCGGGTCGGCTGTGGCGATGAGTTTTGTGATTGCGAATGGATTTACACCAGGGGACATTGTTTTTTAAATAAAGGAATTGCCAAAAACTGACACTTTTTTGGTTAATGAGTAGGAGTACAATGATCCCCATGCTCATTCACTTGGGGGGGGGGCAGGATCTGGGGGGCCCCCTTGTTAAAGAGGGCTTCCGGATTCCGGTAAACCCTCTGCCTACAGATCCCCACAACCACTGGCCAGGGTTGTGGGGAAGAGGCCCTTGTCCCCATCAACATGGGGACAAGGTGCTATGGGGTGGGGGAGTAGCACCCCCCATGTTGAGGGCATGTGGCCTGGTATGGTTCAGTAGGATGGGGGCTTGCCTGAATAAGGGTGCATGCTTGAATAAGGGTCTAGTATGGATTTTGGGGGGGCCATTCTGTTTTTTGTTTATTTTGGTATGGGGTTCACTTCAAAACCCATACCCATAATATTGATATAGGAGGGGCATGCTGTTTGGTTTTTATTTTTAATATTGGCGTGGTCTGATATGGATTTGAGGAGGGGGGGGACTGACAAACCATTTTTTTCCCAACTTTTTATTGCCGACAATGATTTTTTGTTTACATTCAGCTGTCAGCGGGGAACCCCGTTATGTGTCATCCGTTGTTAAGGATGCAGCCAGCTTCCTGGCTCACTCCTTAACAATCAACTAATGTTACAGACACCGGTGGCCACCGGCTCCAAAAATTCACATGTGAACCGCATCTATATAGCAGCTGAACCGCTAAACAGCTGTGAATGAGTAGGGGTACAATAAAAACTGACAAGTGTTCTAATCCATCTCCACTCTATCCAAAACCAAAGAAAAGGTTATTCCTTTAGTTATCCTTTAAATCCTGGAGAAGATAAGTTTTTTTTTAAGGATACCATCTGTTTTAATGTACGTCTCTGTATGCTTACATGAAAACTTTCATCATGTAACATTATTTAACCACTTTACCACCAGAGGATTGTGCTGTCTTACGTCTGGGCCACTTTTTGCGATTCGTGCTTGTTTAAGTGACAATTGCGCGGTCGTGCGATGCCGTACCCAAATGAAATTGACGTCCTTTTTTCCCCACAAACAGAGCTTTCTTTTGGTATTTGATCACCTGTGCGGTTTTTACTTTTTGCGCTATAAACAAAAAAAAGAGTGTAAATTTTGAAAAAACAACAATATTTTTCACATTTTTTATATGAAATTCCCCCCCAAAAAAATGTAAAAATCAAAAATTTTTTTTAATTTTTGGCCAATTTGTTTTCTGCTACATATGTTTGGTAAAAAAAATCGCAATAAGCGCATTTTGATTGGTTTGCGCAAAAGTTATTGCATTTACTAACTAAGGGAAAGATTTCTGTCATTTTTGGTGTTTTTTTTTTTAACGAGCAATGGCGGCGATCTGCGATTTTTTTTGCGGGACTGCGACATTGTGGCGGACAGATCGGACCCCTGACTGACATTTTTGACACTTTTGGGGGTACCAGTGACATTGCTACAGTAATCAGTGCTATAAATATGCACTGTTACTGTAAAAATGACACTGGCAGGGAAGGGGTTCATTTTTATTGGTGATCAAGGGGTTAATGTATGCCTGGTGCTTACTGACGTGTGTGGGGGGAGGGGACTATGTGTCACAAGGACAGATTGAGGGTTCAACTATGCTGAACCCTGCAATCTGACCCTGCCTGTCACTTAGGAGATCCGCCCGCTTGTGTTTACATCGATCACAAGCGGGCGGGGAAGAGCAGCGGCGACCGCCGCCGCTCCTCCCCTGGCCCGACTCCGCTGTGACTGAATACAGCGGGAGCGAGCCTCTGGCGGCGCGCGTGCGCCGCCGAGAGAGGGGAATGTCTGGTGACGTAGTACTACGTCGCCAGACGTTATCGAGCCACTTTGCCACAGTACAGCTCTAGTGAGCAGTGCGGAAGTGGTTAATCAACCAATTATATATTTTTTTCTTTATCTAAACTACCAGTAACAGCAATCACTGCTGGGCCAAACTTCCTTCCAAAGCTTGTGGCCAAGGCTGGATCAGATGTTGTCGGCTCCCTGATCCATTTACAGCCACACTTACCCGCCTGTTATCAGCCACCTTTGTGAGAACAATTTTATTTTTTTTTTTTTACAAACAAGGTTGCTCTTTATTGAAAACAAAAACAAGGTAAAAACAGTATACAGTAAATGTGTAGACAATGGCCACCATGAGAGCAGACGGGAAGTAG
The DNA here is from genome assembly GCF_965119305.1 of Pelophylax lessonae. NCBI lineage: Eukaryota > Metazoa > Chordata > Amphibia > Anura > Ranidae > Pelophylax > Pelophylax lessonae. The sequence continues at coordinate 44,067,091 of NC_138769.1, forward strand.
CAATCCCAAAACATCAGTACATCGAGAGTAGGCAACAACAAGGCACAGTGGGAGCACAATACAGTGATACGACAGTGAGATACAAGAAGGTCAAGTAAGATCCCTAAGAGAACCAGTAGATCAGTATGCAATACACAACCAGTGAAAAGGAATTCAAGGCACATTATCTACCCATGGTTGCCAAATCTTATCATATTTGCGGGGGCAATTTCTAGCAATGTAGGTAAGTTTATACATGGGGAGGGCCCCGTTAACCAGGACCTTCCACGCCGACAGCGTGGGAGGGGAGGGGGAACCCCACCGCAGAATTATCTCTTTCCTGGCATAATACAGTACCAAAGATAGCATTAACCTCGAGTATTTAGAACGCCTGACCTGGTCCGGGATGTCCAGAAGCGCCAGCTCCGGGGTGCACACAACCCTAAGGTCTAGGCGGGTGTTCAAAACTGCAAACACCTCACCCCAGAACTCCGCCACTCGCGGGCAGTCCCAGAACATGTGCATGTAGGAGCCCTCAGACAGCAGACACTTAGGGCAGTCAGCCGAACGTGCAGGATACATTCTGTGCAGTCTCGAAGGAGTGAAGTAAACCCTATGCAGAAATTTAGTGTAGATGAGCTTGTCTCTGGCAGCTATAACTGAGCTCGAGCCCCGTCCCAAGCAGTCGTCCCAATCCTCCCTATCCAAGCCAGGTATATCCGCAGACCAACGCCGCCACAGGCGCTCCAGGGCCGGGGAGGCCTCAACAAGGAGGGTAGAATAAAGGACGGATAACGGTTTGGGGAGCTCAGCCTGCGCGAGGACATCCTCCAGGCGGTCAGTCTGGAGAACCGGAGGGGTCGGGAACTGGGCACGGATCGCATGGCGCAACTGAAGATAGCGGAACCCAATCCAACGGGGGAGGTCAAAGGAGCCACGCAAGTCCTGAAGCGTGCGCAACTCACCAACTGGCATAATATCCCTTAGCCTGCGAATTCCACGGTCAGCCCAGACCTGCGGATCTGGAAGCGTCCGCAGATGAGGGAGGGAGGGATTGCCCCACAGAGGCTGATAGGGGGACCAAGTATTAGGTTGGAGAAATCGCGCCCGAGCCACCGTCCAAACCCTGAGGGTAGATCTAGTAGGCAGTGGTAAAGACGGATATGCCCGCATTCCCCGATACGGCAGATTGCCGAGGCCCGCCAGGGAGCCCAAGCAAGCAGCCTCCAGGCACGTCGCTGCATTAGATCGGGAGCCCGCGAACCACCAATGGACAGTGACCAGGACTGCCGCCCAAAAGTAAAGCTTAAAATGAGGAAGAGCTAAACCCCCCGACGACACTGGCAGTTGTAATGTAGACCGCGCCAACCGGGGATGCGAACCAGCCCATAAAAAGGAGCCGACGCAAGCGTCAAGGTCACGAAAAAAGCCGGCCGGGATCCACACCGGGGACTGGCGAAATACATACAGGAATTTAGGCAAAAAAATCATCTTAACAATATTAATACGGCCCAGTAGGTTCAATGGTAGAGATCCCCAACCTGCGCAGCGGTCGCGAAGACGGGCCAATATAGGGGTAACGTTGCGGGAGAGATAGTCGCCACTGTTTTTGGTAATCCGGATCCCCAGATATTTAAATTCGTCCACCCACATCAAAGGAGAAGGGGCCGCCAAGGCCCGCGCATCCGGATCGAGGGGGAACAGCACCGATTTGGACCAATTAATACATATCCCCGAAAACCTGCCAAATGATTCGAAAATGGCCAAAGCGGCCTGCAGGGACGAGGACGCATCCGCCAGATACAGCAAGGTGTCATCGGCGTAGAGGGACACCTTCTCCTCCAGGGAGCCCAGCCTCCAACCGCGAACATCCTCCGAGGAGCGAACCAGGGCCGCCAGCGGCTCCAAAGCCAGGGCAAACAGCCCGGGGGAAAGCGGGCAGCCCTGCCTCGTCCCCCTGCCCAGAGGGAAGGCCGCAGAGGCGACGCCATTCGTGCGAACCCGATCCGACGGTCGTCGATAGAGCAGGCGCAACCAACCCAGAAAGCGAGGACCAAACCCGAAGCGACGGAGCACCGACCAGAGATACGGCCACTCGACCGAATCAAAAGCCTTCTCCGCATCCAGAGAGGCCACCACCCGCTGCCCAGGATTGAGATGGGGAGCAGAAAGGTTGAGGTGAAGACGACGGAGATTAATGTCCGTCCCCTTCCCCGGCATAAAACCAGTCTGATCCACATGCACAAGGTCCTCAATGACCGAGGACAAACGAATGGCCAAGACCTTGGCCAGAAGCTTGGCATCAGCGTTCAGTAAGGATATAGGGCGATACGAGGAGCAGTCCTCCGGGTCCTTACCAGGCTTAAGGATGAGCACTATGAGGGCCTCGGAGAAAGAATCCGGCAAGGCACCCAGGTCCGCAAACTTAGTCAAGAGATCCACCAGGCGAGGCGCCAGGGGTTCCTGGAACGTAGAATAAAATTCTACTGGGATACCATCTGGGCCCGGAGCCTTGCCAGGCTGCATCCTCGACAACGCCATCTGAACCTCCTCCAAGGTGATAGGTTTATCCAAGCGTGCCCTGGTCTCCGCATCCAACTCTGGGAGGGAGACACCATCCAGATAACTCTCCAAATCATCATCAGCATAGTTCACCCTAGAGGTGTATAGCGTCCGATAATAATCTAGAAAACAGGAATTTACATCAGAAACATCAGATACCATGTCGCCCGAAGGGGACCGGATCCGACCTATATGCGTGACCGGAGTCTGTTCCCTCGACAACCAGGCCAACAGACGGCCATTTTTGTCCCCATGTTCAAAAATTCGTTGAGCTGTCGAGAGAAGGGACTTCTCCGTGGCAGCAGCCCTGTAAACCGAGAGCTCCCGCAACGCACGTTGGAAGGATGAATAACGGGCCGGATCAGGGGCCGCTACATACAATTCCTCCGCTGAGCGAAGGGATGCCTCCAGCTGCTCCAGAGACCGCACAGAATTCCTGCGAGCTGCCGCAATACGGGTAATATACACTCCTCTCAACCAGGCCTTGAAGGCATCCCAAAGGACCAGAGGGTCAGGGTGCTCGAGATTGCGCGACCAAAAAGTGGACAATTCAGCCGGCATAGCTTCCACAATAGAGGGCTCCGATATCCAATATCTAGACAGCCGCCACCCCCCACTCGGCCTCCCATCAGACAACCGAAGAGAAAGCAATAAGGGAGCATGGTCAGAGATGCCTCGGGGCAAAATAGAGGCAGCCGCGACCATTTTAACAACCTCCATAGAGGCCAGCGCCAAATCTATGCGGGAGAAAGTCCGATGAGAGGCCGAGTGGCACGTAAACGCCCGATCCGACGGGTGTAAGCTCCGCCAGACATCCACCAGAGAAAAGGTGGACATCCAACGGGCCAAGGCGTCAGACCAGACCGAGGGAGGGTGAAGGCGATCCAGATCCGGGGTGGGAGACATGTTAAAGTCACCCAGCAAAAGCACATTAACCACATCATACGAGACAATCAATTGCATGAGAGTGTAGAGGAAGGCATGATCAACCGGGGGAGGTAAGTAAAGACCCACCAACAAAAAGGGCACAGAATGTATGATAGCATGTAGCAGCACATACCTCCCGGCAGGGTCAGTCCTAACCTCCAGCAGCCGAAAAGGCAGGGATCGATGCACGAGGACGCTAACCCCCCTGGCGTAGCATGAATACGTGGAGTGATAGTGGGCGCCCACCCAGGCCCGCCTGAGACCCCGAATACGAGATCCCAACAGGTGGGTTTCCTGCAACACACAAATGTGCGGGGCATACCTGCGCAAAAAGGTAAAGACCAAGGAGCGTTTAACCGCAGAGTTCATACCCCGCACATTCCAGGAAATCACATCAACCTTCGCCATTAGCACCCAAGGGAACCAGCAATGAAGGATAGGCCCGCACCACCACTCCACCGAAAGCCGGGGGGCCAGGCCACCCGCACACCATCCAGACCCCCTCAAGGGTCCCACAGAGGGCCGGAGCCACATCAGGCACAAAATAAAGAGCAACCAGAAAAACAAAACCTTGTACATACAAACCCCTGAGCTCGCAGGTTATCCAAAAATGAACAACAAAAAAAAATTCAGTATGCGAGTCAGAACAAAACAACCCACGGTCCCCCCCCCCCACCCCGCCAGACCCAAAAACAAGGGCAGGCATGGATCCCCTAACACCCCACAACAAACAAGTCAAACAGGTGACGTGATACCAAGGGCCAACGGGCTCTCAGGTAAGGCAGGCACAACCGGTATCAGTCAAGTGCAGCTGCATGGTGCAGCCGAGAGCATCACAAACCGGATCCAAATCTGTAGGTCCAATGAGTTCAAGTCAGCCAGCCATACATTCGACCGCAGGTGCAGACAGTAATCTTTGGGCGTCCAGGCGCAGGGCCGCAATCAATCCAACAAGGGTGGTGCAAGTCACCGCCAACATGGCAGCCAGGGCTTATGGAAAAAACCAGGAAGGGTAGAGCAAACAAGCCAGCGGTGACATATAGGTGATGCAAATAACGCTGGGCAACAGATACCCGCTCAGCCACGGGGGGGAAGGCGCTCCAGCCAGTCCGATGCATCTCTAGGATCCGTGAAAAAACGTGTAGATTCACCATCAATCACTCGGAGTTTAGCCGGGAACAGCATATTATACTTGATGCCCCGAGACCGGAGCGCAGCCTTGACAGCATCAAAGGAACGGCGCTGCTTCTGTGTCTCCACGGTGTAATCTGGGAAAATCATGAGCTTGGCATTCTGGTAAGACAGAGACCCCGCCGCCCGAGCCGCCCGCAGGGTCTCATCCCGGTCCCTGAAATTCAGCAGTCTAAGGATCAGAGTGCGAGGGGGGGAGCCCTCCGGGCCCGGGCGAGGAGGGACCCGGTGAGCCCGCTCTACGGTGTAATGCTGGGAGTAGCGGGCCGCAGGCAGCAAGGACCGGAGCAGCTCCTCCACGAACAGCGTCGGGTCCCTACCTTCCGCCCCCTCCGGGAGTCCCACGATCCGGAGGTTGTTGCGCCGGTTACGATTCTCGGCGTCCTCGGCGCGGAACTCCAGGGCCCTCACCTTGGTATGCAGGACCCGCAGGGAGGCCGTATGCTCAGCCACCACATCCTCCACAGGGCCAACACGCTGCTCCACCTCCGTGAGACGGGACCGGATCTTGTCAAAGTCCTGCCGCATCAGACATACATCCAGTTGCACCGCCTCGATCTTCGTGGTGAGTGCCGTCTGCCACCCTTAGCAATAGTAGGTCCCCCACCAGCAACAATAGACCTCCTCAGCAACAATAGACCCCCCTGTAAAAATAGATCCCTTCCAGCTAGAACAGATCCCCAAGCAGAAAGCATCAATAGACCCTGTGTTAGGAACACTCCCTGTGCACACTGAAGTGCTGTCATGAATCTGCCACTTAAGAGTTAAACTAGTGCAGACTAATTGCACTAATTGGCAAAAGGCTGCCTTATTTAAACACCTCAGCAGCACTGTGCCTTTGCTGTCTTGTCTGCAGCTTTACCTGTACTTCCTGATCCTGAACCTGCTGTTTCCTGTTGACTTCCTGATCGACCTCCCGGCTTGTCCACTATTTTGTCTGCTTGCTGCCCGCCCTGACCTTGGCTCGTTCCTGTGACCACTCTCCTGCCTTATCATTGTTGGCTTATCTGCTTCCGATTCTGGACTTGTTCACCTCCTGGTGGGGCAACCCTGAGGACCGCGACCTGGTGTTCAGCACGCAGCAAAATCCATCCTCACCATCAGAGGCTCTGGTGAAGACCTGCTGTCACTTAGACTCCGCACCTCAGACTAGCCCGTGTCTACCACCAGTGTGACCCGTCCGTGTTCCTGTTATACCAGATCCCACGAGGCTACCTCTGCACGTCAGGCTCAGCCACTAGCACCATTACACCCTGCAGCACACCCCAGCATACCTTGTCATTGCATACAGCCAGTCCTGGAAGTGCCGTAACTGCTTCCCCCCCCCCCCCCCAAGTTCCTTCTGAAAAAAGCCATGCTTTTTCCATCTACTAGAGAATATTTGCACTCTGTTTCTCCCTTTCTGTTTGAACTTACCAGGGGCTGCTTCTCTCGGATGCCACAAGGGAATAGCGCAGTGCAAGGGAGCAAAGAGAAGAAAACAAATAAGCATTTTTGGTAGCTGGTATTAGGTTAACCCTGTTGTTTTGCCTTACATAGCCAAAGCATAGGTGCACTTTAAACAAAACCTATCATGAGAGAAATATGGGTGTTACCAATACTGACCATCTTCTTTTTTTATTGAAGGTAACCTCTACTTACACTTTTTTTTACCATATGTACTCAGTTTGAGAAGTTTACAAAAAGACGTGACAGATTGAGTGATTTGCAGTCATCTAACTTGCCCCCCAGCCACTCATTTTGTACACAGGTGCCAGCTGTCCAATGCAATCAGATTTTTTTACACCTTTAAGGAAATGTTTCAAATAAATATATCTGACTTCCCCATTGAAGTACTATTTAGTTATAAATAGAATTATGTGACCGTAAATAGGTGTATGTGTCTTGGGGCGCTGAGGTGACAGTAATGTACAACAATGGGAGTTGTGTAATATACTATAAATACACTATATACACTGCATAGCTACTTATTCACTTCCTTGTTACCTCTCAGCTCGTGTCATGGTCAAGGGTCAGGATCGAAGACCAGTAGCTAAACCAGTAGAGAGGCTCCCAATGCTCAACAATGCCCAGCGACAGAGACAGACTGCTCCACAATGCCCAGCCACAAAGAGACTGGTCCATTTTTCCAAGCCACAGAGAGAGACTTCTCCAATACTCAGCCACAGAGAGACTGCTCCACAATGCCCAGCCACAGAGAGACTGCTCCACATTGCCCAGCCACAGAGAGACTTCTCCACATTGCCCAGCCACAGAGAGACTTCTCCACATTGCCCAGCCACAGAGAGACTTCTCCACATTGCCCAGCCACACAGAGAGAGTGCCCTGAAATGCCCAGCCACAGAAAGACTGCTCCACATTGCCCAGCAATAGAGAGAGAGGACTGCTTTGCCCCCTGCCCAGCAAAAAGGCCAAAGAGACTGCTCCCTGCCCCCTTTTCCCTATCCAGGACCCAAAAATACATGAGAATGAGATGATTGACTGACTATCTGAATCATCCTGACCAAACACAAAATTCCCAAATCCAGTTCATACTCCTGCTGCGTATATATGCCTGGCGGCCCATGACGTCCCTCATGTCACACGCAGGCAACACCGGACCCACCTTTCACCACCTGACTCAAGAGCAGTAGCAGCAGTACTAGCACTGGGTCTGACTGGCATGGCTCTGGAATTCTGTGTGCGCAGTTCCAAGCTATCAGAACACTCAGCACATATTTTTAATGGGCGCTGTCTTCCTGTCATGGACATTTATCGATAGGAGATAAGGTGCCGTCTTTTACAAACTGTCTGCTATTCTATGGATGGTTGGCAAAACTGCACAAACTGGTGTTCACCAGAGAACCTGATAGGGGGTTTGGGTTTTGCTGTATTTTAGTACCAGGTTGCAGTCCTTAGGATCACCGTACCAGGAGGTGAGCAAGCCGGGTTCCAGTAGCAGATATAATGTAGCAGCTAAGGATTAGCAGGAGTGTAATAAGTAAACAAGCCAAAGGTCAGTAACAAGTGGTGCAGGTTGGTATCAAGCAGAAGCATAGTCAAGGAACAAGCCAAAGGTTGGTAAGGAGTAGTAGTAGAGATATGGACAGCAGCAGGAGTGACAAGAGTGAGATATTGGCTGGAGAAAGCACAGTAATCTGGCAAACAGGAAGTGCAAAGGCATAACTGAAATAGGAAGTTCATGGGAGGAGCAAAGGGTTAAAGGTTCAAGAGAAACAAGTGTAGCAATATTTCCAGGCATTGGGCCTGATATGGGTCTGCCATTGTTACCGGTATCACTTCCAACACATTATGTTGAAAACCCAAGTGTGAGACCTGGCGCTTGAAGATACTGTTCTTCTGAACTGTGCTGGAACTTCGACTTTAATACTCAGGTTAACTCAGAAGATCCAGGACTGTAGGAAATTTGACTCCCGACACTCTGTTTAGTTCAAAAGTCTGGTGAAAAGCTCCCTCCAGCCCTTCACTGACTGAGGTAGCTCCTTGTAATTGCTTGTGCTGCTGCAACCCTTAAAACTGTACGCTCCACACTGTACACTTACTGTAACTCTTCAGGGCCCAACCGCTGGCGCCCTCTCTACACTTCAAGGTCCTCTCACTAGGCACCCCCCCCCCTTGACACTAGCTGGCTCCTGGATCCCTGGGACCTTCACTGGAGTGGTCCCCTCTACACTTTAGGCAGACCCTCAGGGGCAATTCACAGTACTCACAAACTTGGCATGCTTTCCTGGAACTGAACCCCTTTATCACCACTGGTCCTCAGCACACCGGATCCTCTATGCAGCTCAGCTCAGCTCTCTCTCTGGACTCTCAGGCAGCCACTCGAGACCCCCGATCCTTCTGACAGGAGGAGAGACAGCCGTACCCTCCCTCCTGGGACTCTGCTTCCCGCCAAAGACGCTGCATCATGCGTTCCCTCCAACCTATACCCACTCCCAGAATCCTCTGCGGCAGAATCTGCCTTCTGGGGGTAGATACAGGCCTGAATGAGCCACTGATTGGGTTTGCTCCACTGCCTAATGAGAATCCTCTCATGGAGCCAGTGGGGAGACTCCCCTCTCAGCAGCCACACCTGGGAGACATGACAGCCCAGCTGAAAATCATGGCCCTGCTGTTAGACAGCCAAGGCCCATTATGCTTTTACCTAGCACCTACCTTGTAGGGTGCTACCCAAGGTTCCATGCAAGATGATTAAAAAAATTGTTCAGGGAGCTGTCCAACATTCTAGGTAGCTCAGCAGGAAGAAACACCACCAGATACCGTCCTAGACTATTGCAACTCCCTTCTTGTTGGCCAACTTTTACATAAACTATCCTCCTTTCAGTCCATCATGACTGATGCTGCCAGACTCATTCATCTTACCAACCATTCAGTGTCCCCTACCCCTTTGCCAATCCCTCCACTGGCTTATGCTCAACCAACAAAATACTAACAACAACCCTCAAAGCTATCCACAACTCAGCTACAGTACATCACCAAACTTAAAAGAAAAAAAATATTGCGCTAGTGCAAATAATAATAAATCAAAAATCAAAAGTGAGCTGCAACTATTTTGTGAGATATGCAAAAATATAAAATGTGACGTGACCGAGAGTGCGATCCCGGAAGAATGGGCTGTGTTTGCATTCTGGCTGGCCTGCTTGATTACAATTATGTAAGTGCAATATTTTAGAAAGGAGTTGAACGATCTTACACCATGTGGAGTCAAAGTAGAACCCTGGATCTCTTAAAGGACCTGGCTGGGTATAAAGTCAGAAGTGTTATTGACCTCCAGAAACGGGGTCAGTACGAGGTCGTGATGTCAGAAGGGGGCGGTGACCCCGGGTGATGTAACCGCCCCCCCCCCCCTTTCAGCGGGCAACATGGTTGATGACATAATAAACAAGCAAAAATTGTTGATAGTCATTTCTTTTGCATGTGTGCCCTATTCTTTTTTAATATACATGATTGATGACATGATTGATTTAATAGGACACATTTTTTTTTTTTTTAATAAAAGACTTGTCAAAAACTGTCTTTTGTCTTTTTTTTTTTTTTTTTTTGTACACTGTTGATATTTAAGTTGATATATGGGATAATACTCTTAATAGAGGAAAATCATAACGTGAACAAATCAAAAAATAAAATGAAGTAGATGCCTTTTGCAACCTTTTTTTATAGATTATCTTCCCATATACACATCAGGCCTGTTGATGCCTAAGTTGACTCATAGGATAACACCCTCAATAAGGGAAAATGTAAAGGTACATAAACCGATCTGAATAAAATGAAGTATATGCCTTTTGCAGCTATCTCCCTGAGACTATCTTCCCATATAAACAACAGGAAACGAGAATGCAAATTTAACCATACAATCAGTAGATGCCAATAGGTTGCTAGTCCCCTGTGTCTGCCCCAGACATATGTGATGTATGTATGCCTCTGACATGTTTACATATTATCAGGTTGTGATACACCTGCTGTTGGTCTTGAGGAAGAACATTGCGAAACGCGTTGACCAGCAACAAGGAGTACATACCTCAATCCATGGATTGAACATAGAGAGGTGTTCACACCGACATTCAAAAGAATATTGTATTATACTTTCATGTTTTTTAATGTAGTCGCCTTTGGGCGCCCATTGTGTTCTTAATGATATACAATAAAAGATGATTTTTTTTAGAAATATAAAAGTCTTTCTCATGTATGTGCCCTTAAAATCCACCACAAGCAGGACTGTGTCTTGCAAACTCTTTGCAAGTATAGTATTCTATCTAGGTGCGGCACAAGGTCCAGCTTACCTACCCCCCCTTCCAAATTATAAGAATTAATTTTCCTAACTTTGTAAATCAAATCAATGAAGACTTACAAAACATGCAGAATATAAAACTCTCATGGGTAGGGAAAATCGCTGCATTTAACCACTTTAAGACCGAGCCTATTTTTAGCACTTGGTTTTTACAAGCTAAAATCATTTTTTTTTGCTAGTAAACTACTTAGAATCCCCAAACATTATATATATTTTTTTAGCAGAGCCCTCGAGGAATAAAATGGAGATCGTTGCAATATTTTTTATTACACTGTATTTGCGCAGCGGTCTTCCAAACTCAATTTTTTTGGAAAAAAAAAAACACTTTTTTGAATTAAAAAATAAGAGATACCAAACATGTCATGCTTCAAAATTGCCCACACTCTCATAATGGCGACAAACATTGGTACTTAAAAATCCCCATAGGCGACATTTTAAAAATTTCTACAGGTTACCAGCTTAGAGTTACAGAGAAGGTATAGGGCTCAAATTATTGCTCTCGCTCTAATGATTGCGGTGATACCTCACTTGTGTGGTTTGAACATCGTTTACATATGTGGGAGTATGTGTTCGCCTCTGCGCGCGAGCTAACGGGGAGAGGGCGCTTTAATTTTTTTTTCTCCTATTTATTTTATTTCTTATTTTTTATTTTTACACAGTTTAAAAAAAAAAAAATTGATCATTTTTATTCCTATTACAAGGAATGTAAACATCCCTTGTAATAGAAATAGGCATGACAGGACCTCTTTATTGTGAGATCTGGGGTCAAAAAGACCTCAGATCTTACAACTACACAAAAAAAAAAAAGAAAAAAAAAATTGCTGAAAAAAAATCGGCCCTTTGAACCGGTTGCTAGGCAATTACGTTTGACGTCGCTCTGGTCCTCCAAGACCAGAGAGTCGAGTGGGAGCCATCTTGCCCTCACTCGACTTCCTGTCTGTGGATCGTTTTTCCTGCTGTCGGCGGGTCTGGTAAGCGGGGAAAACAGGAGGGACGCGGCGGGATGGGGGGTCAACTCTTCCGCCGCACCGTAAGGGTCATCCCGTGGCGAACATGCCGCTGGGACCACCCTTATCTGAAAGCCGCCGCCCACCATTTAAAAAAATACCGGGGTTATGGCAGCTATCTGCTGCCAAAACCATGGTATTTAGCATCAAACGACCAGCATAAATAGTCGCTGGGCGGTCGGTAAGTGGTTAAAATGCAAATACTTCCCAAAAATTGTACATTATTTCAGATCCCTACCTATCCCGATCTCTTCCAAATGTTTTACACAGATAAACACAAAAATGTAAAATTTCATCTGGTATGGGAAAAAACCTAGAGTAGCGTTTTCACCACCACTAAATCATCGGGTGGCATGGGGCTACCAATTATCAAAGATTATTTTTATGCCTTCTTATTTGATCAGATGAGATTCTGGTTTTAGTCACCTGAAGAGATTACTTTAGGCCATGATTTAGTGGCTTTATCTATTGCAAGTTATACTCTTCCTAAAATTAACCCACCAAACTTGTATTTGGTTCTGTTTTTCATGTTTTTGGTTTTGGGTAAAATGTGTTTCCATGACATTAGTGTAGACCTAAGTATCCATTACAACAAGACTATTAGATTACTTCAAATACGCTACTCTGTTTGTGACTGGATCCAACAGGGTTATCACATTTATAGCGATCTACCTTTACAATTTAAAAATATAATTTTGAACAAATTTAATAAATATTTAAGGTTGAAAAATTTCGATCCCAGTAAACCTATAGAAATACCTCCTTCAATTTGTCATTACACGACCAACTATAATGAACAACCAAGGAAAGGAATTTATTTTCTTATGGCTTGATATCATTCCAATCAAATGGCAGTAAAAGCTCACATATGATTAAATGGGAAGTAGATCTAAAACACAGAATTATTCTGGAGTCAATGGCAGAAAGCTATACAGATTGCAAGTAAAGCTTCTTCTTGCATTGAACAGTGGGACAACACACAGAAGATTTTAAATAGATGGTATTAAACACCTTACCGGCTATCTAAAATATACCCTTGCACTTCACCCATATGTTGGAGATGTAACGAGTAAATAGGCAACCTGCTCCATACCTTATGGAGCTGCAGAAACTTGTATAGTTTTTGGAAGTCCGTATTTTCCTTTATAGCTTCTATTACGGGTAACTAAAATAAACTTACCGCTCATATGGCATTCTTGGGTAAAATTCTGGACATCTACCCCTTAGCATTTAGGACAGCCATGGCCCATATACTAATAGCGGCAAGATGAACCTATAACCATTCTATGGAAATCCTCAGAATCACCAAACCTCTCGACCGTAATTTCTAGATTAAATATACAAGCACAATACGAACTAATGTTAGCGTATAAAAATGATTCCACTAATATCTTTACAAATAAATGGCTACTCATCCTAGAACTTCTAATTATGAATGCTTTCACATCCTAGAGCTTCTAATTATTTTTTTAAAAAAATGTAACCTTTAACTGTTACCCTAACCCTTTTATACCTATGTATCTCAATTCAGATTTTGATGTAACTAATTTTCCTAATGTTTCTAACAATGTTCCTTGATTTAAATTTCATGATTTTGGTTTTAGCCAACTTAAAGTCTGATACCTTCTGGGGTGAGCGGGTTATGACCAAGAAGTACTATACCAATAACTGTTCCCTTCCTTTTATTTTATTTTGTTATTACATTACTTGCTTGGCCTTGACTACCACTGTACATTGTATCTGAAATAATGACTTGATTTTCCTCTGTAATGTTACGCATTATAATTTAATAAAAATTAATTGTTTAAAAAAAAAAAAATGAGTTTTATGCATTGTAGACAATATGCCAAAATGAAAGTTTTTTTAAACCCTAAGAATGAACTTCATTTAATTGTTCCATTTGAATCTGTTAAAATGCCATTGAGAGCATTTGGCTATATTTTTTTTCAAAGGGAAAAAAATAATTTCTATCCTTGTGGGGATAACGTTGATCCTTCATAGATATAAAACATTGAGTGAGTGTTGTCACCCTAAAACAGGAAGTGTGCTACCGGCAGGTTTACCAGGTGAAACTAAAGAAAACAAAAATCCTAAAAAAGAAAACAAATGCAGCCACCACAGCTAATGCCAGGCATGCACAGGGAGTTATTTTCCCATTCAACCCAGCGAATCTCCCCTGCTGAGCTATTGTGTTTTGAAAGGGGGGGCTGTCCCCACCCTCAAAACACAGTAATCAGGGCTCGCAGCCCTGGCTGCAAGCACTGATTGGATGCTGGTTTTCCAGCATGCCTGTTCAATATAAGTCGGTCCTTAGACCAGCTGTCGGACAGGCTGCTGTACACATGGGCTAAATGTTGGCCGGTTACTGGTAAACCGGTCGATACTGGCCGATATTCAGCCCACGTGTACCAGCCTTAAGGTCTGGTAGGCTACAATATATTAAATTTTTTTTTTTCTTGGGTTTAAGTATGTTTCAAAGCTGAACTCTGGTAAGCAAAAAAATTAACCTTCAGGTCTACTCCTACCTCTGTACTCCATGAAACAATTGATACAGTGCCTCACAAATGCTTAATCTACAAACTGGGGTTTGTAGGCATGGACCATGGGGTTTGTTCTTGGATAGGAAACTGGCGAGTCCAAAGGGTGGTGTTAAATAAAGTGTGTTTAGAAAGGTCTAGAGTGATAAAAAGGGTACCCCAAGACTCTGTCCTCGGACCAATTCATTCTATTTAATTTATTTACAAATGATATAGAGGATAGGATAAATAGCTCAATCGCAGTATTTGCCAATGACACAAAAATGAGTAGGGCAATACCATCAGAGCAGGATATAGAAACCTTACAAGAGAACCTCAATAAATTAATTGAGTTGACAATTAGATGGCAAATGAGGTTTAACATTAAAAAATGTTACGTAATGCACATGGGGGTTAAAAATATTAACGCAAGTTACTTACTAGGGGGAGAAGCTCTAGTGGATTTGAGGATGGAGAGGAATCTGGATGTCCTAGTAGAAGACAGGCTGAACAATAGCATGCATTTCTGCGGCAAGCAAAGCCAGCAGAATATTAGCATGCATTAAAAAAAGGGGATATAATCCAGAAATAAAACAATAATTCTACCAATTTATAAAACCCTGGTCGACCACATCTGGAGCATTCCATCCAGTTCTAGGCACCAATCCTCAGAAAGGATGTGCTGGAACTGGAGATAGTTCAGAGAAGGGCAACAAAATCAATAGGTGGGCTGGAGGACCTCAAATACGAGAAATGACTACAAGCGCTTAATTGATTGTCCATGGAGAAGAAGCGCTTGAGAGGAGATATGATAGCGATATACAATTATCTCAATGGTAATCCCAGTGTAGGTAGGAAACTATTCAGTCTCAGGGAATGTAACATGGGGCCACACAATGATATTGGAAGAGAAGTGATTTAACCTTAAACTACGTAGGGGGTTTTTCACTGTCAGGGCGGTAAGGATGTGGAACTCTCTTCCACAATCAGTGGTGTCAACAGGAAGTATTGAATGTTTTAAAAGACTCTTGGACATGCATCTTAGCTAACATAATACGGGAAATGATTATCTACACAAACACACACCCACACAGGTTGAACTGGATGGACTGTTGTCTTTATTCAACCTTACCTACTATGTAACTATGCAACTGTGAAAAGGAAAGACTTCAAAAGGCAGAAAATTTGAGATTGGCTCACTACTGTTACATGGGCATGGGGAGAGGACCAGTAGTATGGGAGTGTTACAGTAGTGGGGGAGCATTCAAAATGTGTTTTTCCTCCATGGGCCATGTGCAGGTTCCCATTAGACGGCTCTTTTTACCTACTTGATTTCACCTTCTATGATTTCTTTCTCATGGTCCAGGTGGCAGGCAGAAACATGCTCAGTAAACAAAGGGTCAGTCCAGACAGCAGGCAGAAACAAGCTCAGTAAACAAAGGGTCAGTCCAGACAGCAGGCAGAAACAAGCTCAGTAAACAGGCAAAGGGTCAGTCCAGACAGCAGGCAGAAACATGCTCAGTAAACAGGCAAAGGGTCAGTCCAAGCAGCCAACAAAAATTACATTAGTAAAATGGAAAAGGCTTGGTCCAGGCAGCAGGAAGAAATGTGTTCAGTAAACAGGCAAAGCGTCGTCCAGGTGGCACACAAAAACATGCTCAGTAAACAGACAATGGGTTGGTCGAGGCAGCAGACAGAATTGTGCTAATTAAACAGACAAATGGTTGGTCCAGGCATCAGGCAGAATTGTGCTAATTAAACAGACAAATGGTTGGTCCAGGCAGCAGGCAGAATTGTGGTAATTAAACAGACAAAGGGTTGGTCCAGGCAGCAGGCAGAATTGTGCTAATTAAACAGACAAAGGGTTGGTCCAGGCAGCAGGCAGAATTGTGGTAATTAAACAGACAATGGGTTGGTCCAGGCAGCAGGCAGAATTGTGGTAATTAAACAGACAAAGGGTTGGTCCAGGCAGCAGGCAGAATTGTGCTAATTAAACAGACAAATGGTTGGTCCAGGCAGCAGGCAGAATTGTGCTAATTAAACAGACAAAGGGTTGGTCCAGGCAGCAGGCAGAATTGTGGTAATTAAACAGACAATGGGTTGGTCCAGGCAGCAGGCAGAATTGTGCTAATTAAACAGACAAAGGGTTGGTCCAGGCAGCAGGCAGAATTGTGCTAATTAAACAGACAAAGGGTTGGTCCAGGCAGCAGGCAGAATTGTGCTAATTAAACAGACAAAGGGTTGGTCCAGGCAGCAGACAGAAACATGCTCAGTAAACAGAAAAAGTGTCTGTCCAGGTAGCTAATTAGTCAGCAAAAGCTCCCAGAGAGCCAAGCCAACCATTGTGGTACACAGGACTGCAAGGAGCCCACCGAAAAAGGTCTTTACAACAGCCCAGGGGAGGAAAACACTAACAGTTCTAACTAGTGACCAGTAGACTTCACTTCTCCACCATGCTTTGGACCTGCATTATCATATGATGATGTTTAGGGTCTTGGATGGTAATCTTGATGCTGACATCGATTCGTTAGTGCGTTCCTGTAAGGTCAGGTGAGAGTATACAGTATATAAGTTATATGTTGTATAAAAAGCCTTGTTATTCAACCAAGGAAAGAGAATTGATTTAGTGACTTTTACCCTTGCTGCAGGTAACTCATTCCAATTAAAATTTACATAATGATTTTTTTACCCAGAACCACAAAGGTTAGCAGTGACTGGTCACCAGAAGGAAGAGTGGAAGAAGGAAATCAATTCACATAAATGTTAGCCTATTACATAACTATTTTTTAAACAATGCACAGCATTTCAGAAATGCACGGTTTGCCCGGATTATACTGTTGTTTCCTATGCGAGTTCTAAGAAAAATATTCTTCTATGCGTATCTAGCCTGTGGGACATTCAAGAGCTTGTCTTAGATTTTTTGCAGCAGAAATGTCAAAGAAAACTAAACAGAGGTCATTTTATTTTAAATATTAAGGAGTTTATTATAAGAATGTATGAAGGAATATCTCGAGGCACCGCAGTATGTACAGTGCATTACAAAAGTAAAAAGAAAATGCATTGCTAGAGGTAAAGGAGACTAAAATAGTAAAAAAAAAAAAATTTGGTGCACGCATGAAATCAGATTTACAGAGCGGGCTTTCCAAAGAGAAAGCACAGCAGCAGTCTTTCACTTTGTTCCATTCTTTCCCTAACTGCAACCCCATAGAGAGCAGAAAGGGGGAAAGGAATCAATCATTAATTTTTATGAATAAATACAAGGCTTCCTTTGATTGGCCGGGGTGGAAATTGTAATGTCATCTACCCACCTCTTCACTTCGGCCAAATCAGAGGAAGCCTCATAAAAATATAAGGCTTTCTCTGAACGGCTAAGAACAGGGGTCTCTAAACTTCCTAAACAAAGGGCCAATTTACTGTTTTTCAAACTTTATGGGGAGCCAGAATGTAGTCAGTGAGTGTAGAAAATGCCCCAGCATCAATGGGAGTCAGGCACATGGTGGTCAGTGGGATTTAAAAAATGAGGTCAGTAGGAGGAGAAATAATGCCCTGTCATTGGTATTAGTAGTAGGAACAGTGCACCATCCCCACTATTGGTGTCAGTGGAAGGAATTATGTCTTAGTGCCAGTGGAAGAAATAATGCTCCATTGTTGGTGTCGAGGGGGGGGGGGGGATAATGCCCCACTGTTGGTGTCATTGGGAGGATTTCTGTCTTAGTGTCAGTGGAAGGAATAGTGCTCCATTGTTGGTGTCAGTAGGGGGAATAATGCCCCACTGTTGGTGTCAGTGGGAGGATTTATGTCTTAGTGTCAGTGGAAGGAATAGTGCTCCATTGTTGGTGTCAGTAGGGGGAATAATGCCCCACTGTTGGTGTCAGTGGGAGGATTTATGTCTTAGTGTCAGTGGAAGGAATAGTGCTCCATTGTTGGTGTCAGTGGGGGGAATAATGTCCCACTGTTGGTGTCAGTGGGAGGATTTATGTCTTAGTGTCAGTGGAAGGAATAGTGCTCCATTGTTGGTGTCAGTGGGAGGATTTATGTCTTAGTGTCAGTGGAAGGAATAGTGCTCCATTGTTGGTGTCAGTAGGGAGAATAATGCCCCACTGTTGGTGTCAGTGGGAGGATTTATGTCTTAGTGTCAGTGGAAGGAATAGTGCTCCATTATTGGTGTCAGTGGGGGGAATAATGCCCCACTGTTGGTGTCAGTGGGAGGATTTATGTCTTAGTGTCAGTGGAAGGAATAGTAGCCATTGTTGGTGTCAGTGGGGGGAATAATGCCCCACTGTTGGTGTCAGTGGGAGGATTTATGTCTTAGTGTCAGTGGAAGGAATGGTGCCCCACTCTAGGTGTCATTGAAAGGAGTGGTGCCTCATCGTTGGTTTCAATTGAAGGAATAGTGCCTCGAGGGCTTGAAAAAGACAAACAAAGGGCCACATCCAGCCCTCAGGCTGCGGTTTGGAGACCACTGGCTAAAAAGAGCTTAGCCTGACTTGATTTTATTTCCAGCAGCAGATGGGAAGTCGTCTGTATTGCTACCAGAACACAGCACTGCATACTGCATGAATGATATAGCGCTCACAGTGGGTAAATAACTTACTCAGATGACCTTAAGGAGATCCAATCTTCTCATAAAGGCTCAGTGGCCGCATCGTCTCAGTTCTCCACAAGTATGGACGACAGACACCTTAATTGCCCTAACAAGATTGACTGACAATTGGCTTAGGTACCGCTCTCAGATTGGTAGCCTTCTTTTTCAATTCTTTTGGGATTTGCGCATGTTCTAAACTCCTTTTTTTGTCTTTTACCTTCTTTTTCTCACTTTTAGACCCGGTTCACACTACTGCGTGTGCCGGGTTCGCATGTCATGTCGGAGCGCACTGCTCCGACATGACATGCGATCAGCTGTGCGGTGCGAGTTTAGCCATACAGTTTGTATGGCTAAATTCGCACCGCACCCGCAGCAAAGACGCACAGGAGGCATTTTTGCTGCCGCATCAGGATCGGATCGCACAGCGGTTCACACTTGTGCGATCCGATCCTGTGCGAACTGCACGATCGCACTGCGATATGCGATCAAACTGGGGGTGTCGTTAAGATTACATTGACACCCCCAGCGGATCGCATATGGCAGTGTGAACTGCCGGGGGTGCGTGTGCGATGCGGGAACAGGCTGCGAATTCGCAGCCTTCCCGCATCGCAATAGTGTGAACCGAGCCTGAGACTCGGTGGTCGCTCTCCTATTTCTATTCTCCCTTTTTCTGCCTCCTTTTTTAAATTATTTTACTATGTGAAGTTGCTTTCCGTTATTTTATTCCTTATGCTGGCCATACACGCACAGAATTTCGGCCGAAAATGGTCGTTTTAGGAAAGATCATTCGAAAATCGGGCTGTTAGTGAACAAAAGTTTACCAACAATTTTGATCGTGTGCCCGGCTAATGTCGATGGATCCATAGTGAAAACTTTTATCGTTTCTACGAAAGTTTGGAAGTGTATGGTAAAATTGAAATGAAAATAATATTCTGACTCGTATTGTGCATATTATCGAACGATCATTATGATCATGAAAACGATTATGTAAAAGAGTTTATTCTGTAAGTTAGTGGCCAATTCGCTTTCGACCGACGAATAATTGTTCAGTCTGCAAACGGCCAAAAATCTGTGTGTGTATGGCCAGCATTAGCTTTAATTCAATCAAAGATGCTTATTTGTCAGCCTAATTGAGGAGTACATGCTCTAACCAGTCGTTTTTATTTTTTGCTGGTTGGGTTTTTGTTCTTAAAGTAGGGTACACACTATAAGAAAATCGGCCAACCGATCGTCTGATTTTCCTTGTTGTTTCACAGCAAGTCGGAACCGAAGAAGGAAATAATCTACGAAAATTCTCATAGGGCAAAGGCTTTTTTTGTTGTTTATTGTTTCTAATCATACGCAGTCTTTCTTTTCTGATTTTTCTTGTACGAAAATTGTACAAAAACGGTACACATTAAACAAAAATCATTCGTTCTGCTCCTGTATGAGAAAAAAATTGGAGTTTGTCCCTTCCGAAATTTTTGTTCAGAAGATCGGAATCGCCTGTTAAAAGATTTTTTACACACTATCGGAAAATTGTACAATCCTTCCTCAGGCGAAAATTTGTAACTGTGTATTGGCAACTGTAATTGGGCCCCATGTTCATGGCTGTTTCTCTACCTGGAAGGGGCATTATCTTTTCTTTATTATTATTTTGTCAAATCAATAAAGATATATTTGCCTCTAAAGAACTTAGTTATATAAATAGTTCATTTGGGCCAGCTTGGTCCAAAAGAATTATTTAACCACCTCCCGCCCGCTGTATAGTAAAATGATAGTGGGCTGGATCCCCTACCGTTCTGTGGCGACATTATATGATGTCACCTCAGTGTCTCCGCCCTCGCGCCCCTAGGACACAGCGCGACCCCGATCTCAGTAAACAGTCGATTAAACGGCCATTTACGCATGTGATTGGGTGTGTCCAATCACAGCCAATCACATGTAAACACAGAAGTGCCATTAATCACTCTCAGATACAGTGATAGAGGAAAGGAAAGCCGATCAGTGGCATCTCCTCGCAGGGGAGACCTGTACAGGTAATCAGAGCCCTGATCATGAGTGCCCTGATTATCAGTGCAGCCCCAGCAGTGCCCATCAGTGAGACCAATCAGTGCCCATCAGGGATGCCAGTCAGTGCTGCCTTTCAGTGTCCATCAGTGCCTGCTCATCAGTGCCCATCAGTGCCGCCCATAAGTGCTGCCTATTAAGGCCACCTATAATTTCCCAAAAGTGCTGCCTATCAGTGCCCCCTATCAGTGCCCATCAGTGCTGCATATTAGTGCCTCCTCATCAGTGCCCTTCATTGCCATCTCATCAGTGCCCATCAGTGCAGCCTTTCAGTGCCCATCAGTGAAGGAGAAAAATTACTTATTTACAAAAATTTCTGACAAAACTAAATAAAACTTTTTTTTTCACAATTTGTTTTTAGAAAAAAAAAAAAAACCCAGCGGTGATTAAATATTAAATAAAGCTTTATTTGTGTGATAAAAATGTAATTTGGGTACAGCATTGCATTAACGCGCAATTTAAAATGCGGCAGCACTGAAAGCTGAAAATTGGCCTGAGCAGGAAGGGGGTAAAAGTGCCCGGTGTTGAAGTGAGTAAAGTGGTTGTAAAGTTAAATAACTATTCCTGCCAGCCCCTCTGCTCTACTAAGTGATCCTACACTGTGTACATGTTTTTTCAAAATTATCCCTGTAAATTCCTTTTTTTTTTTTAGATCAGTTCTGGCTGGTCATGTGACCTCCGGCTGCTCTCCTTCCCTGATGTAAGGGCTACAGCGGGAGGGGCCGATATCCCCCTCTGACGTCAGCCAGGAGGTCACGTGACCACTGTGCTCTCTGCTCAGCCTCTCCCGTTGTAGCCCTTAGCTCAGGGAAGCAGTGTTAATTTCGTCGACTAAAATATTTCCGCCGATTAAATAAACACTATTTTAATCGACTAAAATACGACTAAAATGAAAACAATTCAGATGACTAAAATACGACTAAAACTAAACTACGACTAAAACTAAAATGACATTTTAGTCGAAAGACTATGACTAAAAGTAAATTGGAAATTGACAACAAAATGAACACTACTCTGCTGGCCATTTCTAAATCGGCAACACAATTCCATCCAGAGCCTGTAATAATAGCACAATAAAGTTTAAACAAGTTTTGCACTACCGCATAAGCATAAGTAAGACTCCGTTCACATATGAGAGCAAATGGATCGCGGACAGAACCGCCGCGGTTCCGCCCGCGATCCGGAGATTTATTGCAAATCGCGGGACGCCTAGCGTTACCCGTTGATTTGCAATAGCCCCCCAAACGGCGAGCGATGTTGCCGCAATTTCCGCCTGCCGAATCGCGGCAACATCGCGCAAAAAAAATCGCGGGACGCAATACGCTCCAAAGAAGTACAAGAGCTTCTTTGGAGCGTATTGCGTCCCGCGATTTTGTTTGCGCGATGTTGCAGCGATTCGGCAGTCGGAAATCGCGGCAACATTGCTCGGCGTTTGGGGGGCTATTGCAAATCAACGGGCAACGCTAGGCGTCCCGCGATTTGCAATAATCTCCGGATCGCGGGCGGAACCGCGGCGGTTCTGCCCGCGATCCAAACGCTGACATGTGAATGCAGCCTAAGGGGCTTAGTAGAAACAAATAAGAAAAATACTTTTCTTAAATTTTTTCTTAATATTAATTGTTGGTAATATATTCAAGTAATATGTGCAATGACATTTACAGCCAATAGAGATTACAGTTTTTTTTTTGTTTGTTTTTTTTAGTTTTTTTTTGTATTTTAAAGTTGTACTTCTTGTCAAAAAGCAATATTTTTTGTTCATAAAACCTGGTTTAATTT